>NC_000076.6:45008042-45308042 GCF_000001635.26 Mus musculus
AGATAGATAGATAGATACATAGATACATAGATAGATAGATAGATAGATAGATAGATAGATAGATAGATAGATAGATATAGATAGATAGATGATACATAGATACATAGATACATAGATACATAGATACATAGATACATAGATACATAGATAGATAGATACATACATACATACATACATACATAGATACATAGATACATAGATACATAGATATTCCAGGACAGCCAGGGCTACACAGAGAAGCCCTGTGTCAAAACCAAAACCAAAACCAAACAAACAAACAAAAAACTAAATATGGCTTCATGGGTAAATATGCTTGCTGCCAAACCTGATCATCTAAGTCCAATCCCTGGGACACACATGGTGGAAGGAGGGAACCGCCTTCTCCAAACTGTCTTTGTACCTCCACACATAAATCTTCACATATGTATGTACACACATGTACACATACGGGGTGGGAAAGAAAAAGGAGGCCCAAGCCAAAACACAGGTACTGTTAGGCAGGTAGCACCAACGGAATCCAGCGAGCATTGTCATAGAGTAGCTTTTATTTGTTCATAACACAAACAAATGATAAGCATGTGAGTGAGGGATATGGTAATTAGCTTGATTGGATAACCACACAATGTATACAAGCCTGGAAGCATCACAGGGTACCTCACAAACACATATGCTTATCTCTAGGTCAGGACCAAAGGCCCATAAGCCTGGCTGCTAGAGCAGAGGTGCTGAGAGAGGCGGATCACAAGTCCAACTACAGTTTCGAGTTCAAGGCTAACCTAGGGAACCTAGTGAGGTATTTCAGTTTTAAAAATTACATATATAATTACATATGTATAAATATATAATATAAAGTTATATGCTTATAATATATATTAAACATATGTTTTAAGGGTTGGAGAAATGGGTTAAAGTTTTTAAGAGCACTTACGGCTCTTGATGAGAACCTTGGTATCCAAGAACCAGCACTTCTATGGTGGCTCATAACCCTCTGTAACTCCAGCTCCAGGCAACCTCTTCTGACTCCACAGGCACTAAGCACACAGGCTAAATGCATGAATAGAATAAATACATCTTTTAAAATAATAATATTAATAAAGTGTTCCTTAAGCACAAAATATGTCTTTTCAGATAGAAAGAAGCAAGGCAGATGGTCAGTTTGTTTGAAACCGACTGAACTATTAGAGGGCCCTCCTTCAGAATTTATGATCAAATCACTTTGTTCTTCTATTCTAAATAATAACTTTATCTTTGTTTGGATTTTGAAGCTCATAAAGAGATTCAAATCCCAAATGAGAGGCTGAGATAGACTCAGAGCTTGACTGCCATGTGCAAAGCCTGAGTTTAGTCCCCAGCACTGAAAAAGGCCAGGGCTGGGGGGCAGAAGGGGTGCTCCTAAAGGCTTCATTTCAAACTTTTGTGTAACTCTTGCATAAACACAGTTGCATCATGTCTCAGACACCACCTGAATGTATAATTTGCATAGCCTTCTGGCACCTACAAATTACACAGGAAGAAGTTTCTGGAATGCGGGCCTTAGAAGGACCTATAAATGAAACTGTTGATGCAAATCTCTAAGGACTGAGTTCAGCACCTTGAATTACATGGGAAACGAATAGGCAGCCAAGAGAACACAGGTGTGGTGTGTCCAAAGGAGCCCACATTTTCAAGCGTCCGTCTGACCGACCGCCAGGGCCATGCAGTACTCAAGCTGCATCCCCGCGGGTGGTCCGGCTAACAAAGCTTCCTGTTATAAAGCGAGGGCTCAGTACAAGGCGAGCGAGCACATTGGGAAGGCCAGGTTCAAAGCCATTCATTGAAAACTTCTTGGTAAGTAATTAAAGCAAGCTGGGATCTGGGAAGTTCTCCAGGAGGGGGCCCATTTTGAGAACAGCTTTCCAATTCACATGTTTTGTAAGCCAAGGGTAGGCTTAGTTCAGAAGAGTAAAACACACACACACACACACACACACACACACACACACACACACCTCACAAACTGCAGGATTAAAAAGTAGGGCAGGGCCAGACCACAGCAGAAGAGAATGGACTTTAATAAAAGAATGAGAGATTTTTGCCTCCAAAATCATCCATTTATCGGGTTCTTGTGCTTGACTACAACTGCTGTTTCCAGATCCAAACCTTCACAGAACAATAGTAGGTGTGGCTGCCTGCCCATTAGCCACTCAAAGTATGGGCTTCAAGTGGATTAAGCACAAGGAGAGTGTTAGCCATTCTGGAAGAGAAAAGAAAAGATGAAAAAGAAGGAGAGAGAGAGAGAGAGAGAGAGAGAGAGAGAGAGAGAGAGAGAGAGAGAGAGAGAGAGAGATCGGAGAAAGAAGGAAGGAAAGAAGGAAGGAAGGAAGGAAGGAAGGAAGGAAGGAAGGAAGGAAGGAAGGAAGGAAGGAAGGAAGATTAAGTAATTTAAAACTGAGACTATGGCTTCTTTACAAACAGAGTTAAAATAAGCAAGCTCCGCCCACCTCAGCTCAGGTGATGAGAAATGTAACTTTTCAGTTATTTACTTCTCTTATTTGGCCAAATTGCTATCAGCCTCTTACAGCTCCCCAGCAACAAGGCACTACAGATTCACTGACTCCAAACATTAATTTATCCCCTTAGGCTCTGGAGGTCAGAGATCAACACTCATTTCACTGAGTAATGTCTAGTCTAGGTGACAGGTGTTCCTGTCTGGAGTCTCTGAGGGAAAGGACTGTCCCCTCACATTCTTCAGCTTCTAGTCCCCATCTGGAGTGGCCTGTGTCCCTTACCTCTGTCACCTCAGGTTCCATGCCTACATAGCCACCTCTTCTGACATAACTCCTCTATGTCCCTCCTGTGAAGGCTAGTTTGAGAATGGTGACATAGCTGTCATTTAGGCAACATTTATAAGACCCAGGGATTAGGATATGAAGTTTTCCATTGTTCTGCCTACCGTGAGTGTCTGAAAATTAGATTGATGTCTATGGGGCTGTTCTCTGCTTTCGATTAAAAAAATAAAAAACCTAGGAGTGCTAAACACTCTAGGAACTTAGTATCTCCATAAATAACTCTGACTAGTATGGCCCTTGGAGGAGCGTGACATCAAGTGGGAAGGACTTTTCAGAGTAGACTGGAGAAGTTTTAAGTAGAACTTGGGGTGCTGTGTGCTGACACCCCATCTGTGAGAGGCTGAAAGATGAATGAGCACTATCCTGAGTGGATTAAGTCCAGAGAGCCCAAAGAAAGAGTGGGAGGAAACGCCGTCTAGAGAGGAAGACTTATGCTGCACACCCACACACCTCACTGACTTAAAAAGTCTGAGTTTGCTGATTGCTTCTTAGAATATTTTCTGAGACTGTTATAATAAGACTGTTTCTGTTTGTTTGTTTTCAGAATCAGATTTTATTTCACATTGATGGGCATAAAGAAAATATGTATAATAAGACTGCTTCTATTTGTTTGTTTTCAGAATCAGATTTTATTTCACATTGATGGGAATAAAGAAAATATGTTTGTACTCGTCCTCATTACAGAACATTATAATAGAATTATTAAACTATTAAATAAGCTCTTATCGTTTTATATAACTGAAGTAACAGTTTATGTTCTTCAAAGTTAGTTAAAATGATTTAGCAAATGACCAAATATGGACATCTGTGGGCTGGTGAGATGGCTTTGTGGGAAACTCACTTGACCCTAAACCTGATGATTTTAGATCAACCCCAAAAACTTACATGGTAGAAGGCAGACTTCAACTCTTGCAACTTGTCCTCTGACCTCACCACATGCAGTAGAAGAACTGCATCTGCACCCTCAGACACACACACACTAAATAAATAAATAAATAAATAAATAAATAAATAAATAAATAAATACACATACCAAATATAAATGTGTAGCTTCATGATCTCTTCCTAATTATTTCCTTAACAATTAGCACCAATTTGTAAAGATGTGCTCCTAACATTGCTTTGCTGAGCCAGGACAGACAGAGAAATTCTCCCAGTTCAGAAATCACAAGTGTACAGTTTTGCTACATATTAAGTTATGCAGTCACTGAATAAGTTTATTAATGATAAAACCGTCCTCAATCATTTTCACCAATAATCTGGGTATTTTTGGCTACCTAAAATCATTTTACATTTTTAAAAGACTAATTTAGCCGGGTATGGTGGCGCACGCCTTTAATCCCAGCACTCAGGAGGCAGAGGCAGGCGGATTTCTGAGTTCGAGGGCCAGCCTGGTCTACAATGTGAGTGCCAGGACAGCCAGGACTACACAGAGAAACCCTGTCTCGAAAAACCAAAAAATAAAAAAATAAAAATAAAAAGACTAATTTATGGTTGAGTGGGTTCAGTACTTGCTGCACACACATCAGGAGTTGAGTTCAAACACCAGGAAAAAGCCAGTGTGCCCACATGTATCTGCAATCCCAGAGAGGTGGAGTCAGGAAGCTAGCTAGGCCTTGTTGGCCAATAGGCTAGCTGTAGACTCAGTGAGAGACACTATTTAGAATAGAAAGAAGAAGAAGAGGAAGAAGAAGAAGAAAAAGAAGAAGGAGGAGGAGGAGGAGGAGAAGGAAGAAAGAAAAGAGAAAATTATTTGACCAAAATGAAAATTCCATATTTGTTTATTGACAGATAAAAATAAAACATTTTAAAACAGATTCCTCACCTTCTATTGTAGTATTTCCAGAAAAAGCAAACTTAATCATGTGCTCTATGAACAACCAATTATTTTGTTAATCAGCTTTTGTAGTGGTCTGGGCTATTTCTGAACATGCCAGCATATGATCTAGCTGCTCTCCCAATTGTTTGCAGAGAAAAATGAAGCCAGGGCATCATTATTGTTTCCTCCTTTGTAATAACTAAATGACCGGCATTTGGGTGAGGTTCGCTGAAATATGGAGCAGAGTATATTTCAGCGTTGTTTCCTTCCATTTTTTTTTCCATGTGCACATAGATTTTTAAAAACCACGTGCCTGGGATTCAGAATTTCTGGTCCTAGTATATGCTGGTGGGTTTGGGCAGGACTGACACAATATGAGACTGCTTGGGACAGTCAAGAGACACCGAGCATGCTTTGTTTCTTGAGAAAGGAACATTAAATAGAAGTGACATCAGAGAAAAAGAAAAGAAAGCCTGCTCCCCCAAATAAAAGGGCTATTGGTTGGAAGCATTGTTCGTACTATTGAGAATAGTGTAGCACCATCTAATTCTTGTGTGTTACAATACTTGCATGCATACCAAGTCATATTGGAACTACAGATGCTGCAGAGTGACTGAGAAATTGTGGAGCAGATCCATGGTCAAGGCCACAGTGATAACAAGTCATTTGCACTTTAGCTGTTCTTTATACTCAAGGTTTCAATAAACATGCTGGTGATTTTAAGATGGTGCAACAAGAACTCTGGTTGCAGGGTTTATTATTGTACTGAACTACATTAGGGAAAAGAATTTAGCCACCTCACCGATTTAATACCCGTGTGTTCTGCATCATGCTATGTAAGTGTACATCCATCAGCTGAAAAGATCACACGTTTCCCAGGAAGAGACATCGTGTAGTCAGTGTCAGTGGTGTGTGGCTGCATCACAATTTAACACTGCAGACATGGGTATTAAGGGCAGACCCGGGGAACGGTCTATATGAGCGACGCTGACCTCATCCCACACAAGGCGTCTCAGTGACGTCAGTGTATTGAAGGTAGGAGTTTATCAATGAGTTACTTGACAAGCAGTATTTCCTATTGACATGAGCCATGAATTGTGCCTTTGTAGGTTTTGAAGTTTTCATTAGCTGGAGTTAGGAATGTTTTTAGGATTTCAATAGCACTTGTGCAGTTTTTTTGGTTTGGTTTGGTTTGGTTTTTTGGTCTGGATTTTTTTTTTTTTTAACTTACAGGCCTATTGGTTCCTATTTTGTGTTTTAATGGGATTTCTATGTTTACAAATATGTGTGTATCTGCATTGGTATGTTTCTTCTGCTTCTTCTTTGGCTCCTTTTTTTTCTATTTGTTTATCTTTCCTATTCTTGTTTATTTTTATTTTATCATGTTTTATGTTTATGATTTTTAAATGTCTAATGTTTTCTGATTAGAGTGAGAAAGAAGGAAGGAAGAAGGGAAGGAAGGAATGAAGGAGAAAGAAAGAAGGAAAGAAAGAAAGAATGAATGAATTTGGGTGTGTGGGGAGGTGGGGAGGATCTGGGGAGAGTTGGAGAGGGGAAAACTGTACATAGGATATATTGTATAAAAAAATCTATTTTCAATTTTTTAAAAAAAGGAAAAGATGGTTCAAGGTTATCCAAAAAGCAAGAGCCATTTTCACAGCTTAAGGAGATGGTATGGCAAATAAATTCATGGTGGTGCACAGCTGTGGAAAGCCTGCTGTGGCCACACACAGGAGAGAACGCGATTTTCTGGAGTGACCGTCATGTTTCCAGTGTGGCTTTGCTTGGCTGCCAGAGGACTCCTCAGCGTCAGACTCACCCGAAGCAGGGTCAGTGCTCGGCTTGTTGAGCTGTCTCTCTCTATAATGATTTCTTATCAAAGAGGCTGTAAAACCAGGTCAGTGTAGTGCCATGGTTCTCAACCATCCTAATACTGTGACCCTTTAATACAGTTCCTCATGTTGTGGTGACCCTCTGATCACAAAATTGTATTGCTGCTTCATAGCTATAATTTTGCTACTGTTGTGAAATCACAAAGGGGTCATGACCCACAGGTTGAGAACCCATCAGTTGCACCCATCTCTATAGGTTTGGTTTGGTTTGGTATGGTGTGTTTTGTTTTTCATTGATCAGTTTTTTGTTAGTTTGGTTGGTTGGTTGGTTGGTTGGTTGGTTGGTTGGTTGGTTGATTTTGGGTAATTCAACACTTCTAACTTTCCAATCACCTCACTCTAAAGTTTCCAGAGCATTTCATCCTCTGTGAAGTGAAGCAGTTAAGAATGACTGGCTCCCAGAGGTTCATCAGTATCACCTGGGGGACTTGTGGAGCCGTAGCTGGCTTCTCTCTTGGAGCTTTGGAATTTGAAAAAGCTCTAGTTGTTTGTTAGCATAAATGCTCTCCCAAGAGAAATAAATAGTTTTCCATCAACTTGGACCCACTGAGATCTGTGGAACAGAGAGTAGGGCTACTTTCCTGGGGGAGGGGAGGCTGCAGAATTTTTTTTTTAAAGGAGGAGGAAAAGAGGGGGAATCCTGGCTTACTTGAGAAAACTGCTGTAACTTGTAAATGGTGTTTTCAGGAAGTTTCTACTTGATTTTGCTTTTTCCACTGTTGTTGAAATAAAGATAAATCCGATCTGACTTTAAACCATTAAATTGAAATGGTTATGCTGCAAACAGTTGTTTTCCTGGTAACATACAGACACAAAGAGGCACCATTCCTAGTATGGGAGAGTTGGGATATACACCTATACAGTGTGCTATAAGGCCTGTTCCTAATCTGAGATTGGCAGTCCTCAACACGAGGCCACCATGAGTATAGTTGAGGTTTGTGTCAATGCAAAGACTTACAGGACAATAAATCTCATTGCTTTCCCTAATGGATTTATGCTTCATAAATTTCTTTTTAATATATTTAATTTACTTTTTGGTTCCTGCATGGCTCTGTGTGGGTATGTGCATATGAGTGCAGTGTACAAGGAGACCAGAAGAGGGCATCAGGCTCTGTAGCTGAAGTTACAGGCAGTTAGGAACTGCCTACCAGCCCACTGTGAGTTTGGGAATCAGAACTCCAGTCCTCTGCAAGAGCATTAAGTCTATTAACAGCTGTGAGGTCTGTGCAGCCCAGTTTAAGTTCTTCTCCGTGAGAAATGCTGTACCATTTAAGCCAATGACACAGAACCGCTGGGATGGTTTGTTTGTTTGTTTGTTTCACTTACCAGGCTAACTCGTAAAAGTGTGGTGTTAAGAACTGCATTTTCCCAGGAAAAAGCAGTGTTTAAACATTAGGACTCATCTGATTCTTACAGCCCACTTTCTAACAGACTTTACACCTTGTCACCAGAGCAACCGACAGTCTTGGATGGGTGGTGATCACACTTAATTCAACTACTCATTTCATAGACTTTTAATAACTACTTGTAAATTTTAGATTTATATTCCAAACATGTTTTCTTCCTTATTCCATGGACTTGTCTTCAGGACTGAGCAACAGTCTTCTCAGTAGGAATTCCCTTCCTCACAATCGATGGCCAGAAAAATTGATGTGATCCTATTTATATATTTTTAAAATACATTTAATTTATTTCATTTCAATATCCTTATATGTATTCCATCTCAGTGCTACGAAAACCACAAAAGGCTTTAAGCACAGTACCTTTGGCTATTTTTGCTTGTTAGATTACAGAGTTCTGTCTACACTAACCAATATTGTTAATATATAAATACAACGAGGCATTCATTTTACATGTCTAAATGAATTTTATCATGTATAAAGCACCTTTGTATTTATTATAGCAACTTGGAGGTTGGAGAGGGAAAGTGTAATTTTACCGTTGGAAAAAGACGTAGGTTAAATGCCTTCCTAAAGGTTGCACAAGTAACCACTGGCAGGACCAGATCTTCAGCACCAGTCTCTTCCTGGGCATGGTCCTCCCACTTCCTAGCTGTGTTCAAATTCTGTCTTGGGGAAGATCTTCAGTGGCTACCTGACAGAAAT
This sequence comes from Mus musculus, assembly GCF_000001635.26. Taxonomy (NCBI): domain Eukaryota; kingdom Metazoa; phylum Chordata; class Mammalia; order Rodentia; family Muridae; genus Mus; species Mus musculus. The sequence goes on from NC_000076.6 coordinate 45,016,687, forward strand.
CTCTCTGCAAGGAAGGAAGATGGGGGTACTGTACCCCTCTCTGAATCCCCTCAGAAATGAAGAGATTAACAACAACAAAAAATGAGTGCTGACTCTCCTTTTATGTGTGCTGCATGTTGGAAAGCTGAATAAACTTGTCTTTAATCAAACAAACAAACAAAAAAGGCTAACAGGAGAAAGATTAAAAAGAAATAGAAGACCAGCCAGGCGGTGGTGGCACACTCCTTTAATCCCAGCACTTTGGAGGCAGAGGCAGGTGGATTTCTGAGTTCGAGGCCAGCCTGGTCTACAAAGTGAGTTCCAGGACAGCCAGGGCTACATAGAGAAACCCTGTCTCAGAAAACCAAAAAAAAAAAAAAAAGAAGAAGAAGGAGGAAGAGGAGGAGGAGGAAGAGGAGGAGGAGGAGGAGGAAGAGGAGGAGGAGGAGGAAGAGGAGGAGGAGGAGGAGGAAGAGGAAGAGGAAGAGGAAGAGGAAGAGGAAGAGGAAGAGGAAGAGGAAGAGGAAGAGGAAGAGGAAGAGGAAGAGGAAGGAAAGAAAGAAAGAAAGAAAGAAAGAAAGAAAGAAAGAAAGAAAGAAAGAAAGAAAGAAAGAAAGAAGACAACCAAGTATTACCTTGCCTTAAAGTGCCTGGGACGGAGCGGAAGCATAGGTGAGCAGTAGAGGCTTGGATGGCTTGCATAAGAAGGTGGGTTTCATCCCCAACAACATAAAGTAAAAAGGAAAGCCTAGGAAAGGCTGGCACAGGCGTGCAGGCACTGTTGCCCTTTCTAGTAACTGTTCCGATTGCTTTGAGAGGAAAAGGCAATTAGAACAGAAGAAACGAAATCTCATCTGCATTGTTCTTACGTAAGTATTAAGAAACCACCCAGCCATCTATTAACCCCACGCTAGATAAGTATTTTTTAGTTATATCGGCACCTCCCGGAAACCAAGCTATGAGGAGCAACGAGGCCATGGAGATGTGCGCAGAGCCTGGGAACAAAATCGTCTTCTGTGTTTCTCCTGCCCGTAGCATGTTGGCCACGCAGCACCCAGGCCAGTCTGGGTCCCGTTAGAAATTTATATTCTAAAATCATGCGAAGGATTTGCTTTGATTTTTTCCAGCACTGTGGTAACATTAAAACCAGTTGAAAGGGGGATTTTGAAGTCAGAGCTGTGAAGGAGAGGATTTGAGTCTGGAGTTACGTCATGTCTGTGTCCCCCATCCTTCTGCGGCACGGATGGGTCTGGTCTGATAAACTTCCCTCGCTCAGTTCCAACTCTGGTGCTCTAAAAAACAGTTTCAGTTTCTGCAGAGCTCCCCCTATTCTCCCAACAAAGCCACCGTCCTCTTTTTACTCAAGAGAAGTTGACCTAGTTTTCTATTACCTGAGGTAGAACAAAGTTCAGTAGCTTGGAAGAGTGACCTGAGCAAAGGATTTCGAAACAAATGGCTCTGTATTTGAACCGCAGCCATGCCAGCCACCCGAGCATGCGCATTATTTCATTTCTGGAGGTTTCAGTTTCTAACACAAAGGGATAAAAGTTAGTAAGACATCTGTCACAGCATCGTAATGATGACTTCATGGAATACGTGCCTGAAAGTTCAGCTGGGCAGCCTCTGCTGTTTTACACGGTCAGCAGTATTCGTTTCCAAGACGCCCAGTGTATTAGCCATTCACTCTTACACGCATTCATTCAGCAATAATTTGATCAGGCAAGTGCCAGCTATAGGCTGAATGCTGAATTTGGTGTTGTGCCGGTAAATAATCACAAAGAAGGATATCAGGAGATGGGGGACACCGCTCAATGGTTAGCGCTGGCAGCTCATCCAGGGGACACGCGTTTCATTCCCAGCACCGACATGGTTGCTAACAACCATCTGTTAACTCCAGTTCCAACACTTTCTTCTGGCTTCTGCAGCCAATCCCTGCAAACAGTACACAGACAAACATGCAAGGAAAACATCTACACGTGTAAAATAAAAATAAATTTATGAAGAAGGAGGATAACAGGTCTCTGGCCTCAGAAAGTGTGGTGCCATTGAATACCTGTGAACGGTTGTCAGGGAAGGGTTTTGTGTAAATACAAAACAATAAAATGTAAATGAGGGCCAGGATGGGACTTAGTGAATCTCATGAGATTTTTAGAGGAAGGTAAAGTTGGTGATAACTATAGTAATCCCGGAGAAGCACTTTTAAACTGATCTGCCCTTTCTTATGCACCAAAACCTTCAGAATCTTTGTCCCTCTGAATGAACAGCCCTGTATCAAATACTTCTGGGCTGTTTGAACCAGTTCCTTCAGTCCTCGGTATCTGACTATGCTAGTTCATGTCCAAAGCCTTTTATATTTTTGTCTTCTAAATTTCTGTTGAGTGTCTTGCCTTCTAAAGCAGGCGTAGTTACTCTGAGTTAAGGTTCAGTGCTTGCTAAAGTTTGGTTTTTGCCTTTTTGTGATTTCTTCTAATAACACTTGTTCTGTGAACACTCCTGGAATCCCCTTCTGTCTAACTGGACTCAGTTTGAATTAATTTTAAATTGGGTATTGGCCAATTACAAAGCAAACTTTGATTTCATATGAGAAACGACTATTTTGAATAAAAGAGGGGAAACCTGCCAATATACCTTTCACAGTATTATGCTATATGAACTGGTAGGGCTGAGCCTGGCATGTGTTAAGTTGTAAGCAATTAATAACAGTCCATCCATTCTCAGAATTGATCACCACTATGGCTAATATCCTAGCAGAGAGACTACTGACACCAAAATCTTTGTCATGAACTTTATTACCGCTCCAGGAAGTGTCAGATGTTTATGGGCACATCGCATACAAGTATCTGAAAGCAGGGTGGCTGAGTCACCAGATTTAGGCCTTCCAGCGTCCAGATGTTAACTTCCTCCAGTGAGTGCCAGCTGTCACGTCCACTCCTTCCAGCCTAGCAACAGTGGGCCCTATGATTTGTTCCTGCCATTAACCCAGAGCAACAGACCAACATCTGAGTCATTCAGAAAGAAGAAGAAAGCAAAACAAAACAAAAAGCAGTGTCAATACAGAGCTGTGACCCAGAAACAAACACCTCCTGCCACAGTGAAAGTCCGTGCTCCCAGTGAGAGGGTGTGGCTGAGCTCCCAGGGATGGCATCGCGGGAAGGCTTCTCTCTTTGTCCCTGCCTGCTTCCACCTGAATCTTATAAGAATGGCTCCCAAATAACATCTTCTAACCCAAACCGACTGTTTACCTTTGTCTATATAGATGGAAAGTATGCAGAGGCGGGGCTCGTGAGGGTGGAGTGGTGAAGAGACATGAGTCTATATAGCTTGTTATTAAAGTATTAGAAGACATATAAATATCAAGATGTTCATTAGTGCCGCCTAAAGCGTAAGAGGCTGAGCTTTATTCCCTTTGGCCTTTCAGTTTCGGTTTATGCGAGGCTGCATACATGAGATGATCTCTCCTCTAGAACAACCCAGAAGGTACTAAGCAGGATGAGCCTCTCCTAGCCTCTTTCCTCGGTTTTACTCTAAGAGTTACAAAGATTGCCAATTCGGAAGCTTCCGGAGCATAAAAGACACACAACAGCTAAATATTTCATTGTTTCTCTGGCAAAGCAGCAAATATTTTTGTTTTGTCTCTGTCTTTCAGATTGTTTGCATCATTCCTAAACTTACACCCTGACTTGGCAGCAAGTTGGTATCTCTTGATAATAAGTTTCACAAGGGAAGAAAGCGACTCAGGGTTGCCGCTTTCCTGACCTAGAACACGAGGTACCTTTGTCAGCCTCCAGATCAACCACATCACAGCTGTGTTCTCACACATGAGCCCTTGTTCAAAGCGGCACGCGGCCATCTCATACCATCTCCCTTTGCCTGTAGCATCTGTAAAGATTACGCATAGCTTTGGCCTTTCTTTGCTTTCGGTTTAACACATGAAGCTGCTGAGGAGAGGGTGGGTGTTAGAGCTGGTGTTAGAACAAACTAGCTGTGCTCTCTCCGTCAATGGCGGCCTGCAGTCCTTCCAGGAATTTTGAAGAATTATACTTCCTTCTGCTTAAAACCACATAAGGGTAGTCCTATTTTCAACTCTCAACCTGGGACAGTAATCAATTGTCTAAAACACAGACTCCTAGGAATGATCCTACACAGCATTACAAACTAAATTATTTTATAAGGGATAAAAAAAATATGCATGGAATTTTTTAAAAAGACTTAATTTTTCTAAATTCATGTTTTATTGAAAAATGGGAAGTAAACAGAGGTAACACAGACAGAAATTTCTTGGTTTAAAAATAAAATTTTACCACTGCCAAAGTTACATCACTCTTTATAATCTGACAGTAATGCCCTATTGCTGAAGATACACTTACTCATGTCATCAAGCAGGGAGAACTTAAGCTGGTGCCTAGCTAAAAGCTTTGCCCCTGCCGACTGGTATCCATGGTGCTAGAAGGTACTTTGCATAATACCAGAGGAGAAAAATTTGTCCTCGATACCACTTAACTACAAACCCTGTGACCTACAATGGTGGTCTTCTGCAGGCAATACAGATGTGCTATGGCACAGATGTTAAAGGAGTAACAAGCCACTTTTTGATTGGGTTTAAGACGCATTGCATGAAACAGAATCCACACTAAAGAATACACTGCTAAAGTGGCCAAAAGTCTAAAATAGATAGGTCATAGGCCCTAGTGGGAAACCTACTGCTAAAGGCAACTTCTGCAATAAACATAGCAATAAACTGTCTGGATGATTTAATATGGATATATTGCTACACTCATAGATCAATGTGTCACCTCACCCTCATGGAGAAGTTTCACCTTCCTGTGAATAGTGACTAACTAGAGACCCACAGCTGGACAGTGTGCAGAAATTGAGAGACTTTAGAGTAATCAGCTCTAAATGAAATGTCTTTAACAAACCCCTTCTCTCAAGACTCAAGGACCTATGTGGGAGAGGAAGCAGAAAGATTCTCAGAGACAGTGATAGTGGCTGGCTCCAAGGAATGGCATCTTCCACACACAACAAGGCTGCTACACATATGAACTCACAGAGACGGTGTCGGTCTGTACAAGACCTGAACAAAGTTCAAAGCAGACAAAATCCCAACATAGAGAAGGGGAAGAAGACATGAGTCCCCCTTATCACATTGCTATTTGCACCTGATAGCTGCTGGGAAAGGAAAATCAATTTTCTCCAATGCAATCAGAGTTGGCCTATTCTGACCACACTGCAGGGCAGGCCCCAAGTCCTGGAGTAGTTGTCAACACAAAACAGACTCCATGTTTTTTGCATGCTTTTTGTTTTGTTTTTATCTTCTTGGTTTTGGGGTGTTTTAGCTAGTTTGTTTTAATTTTCTTCTCCTTCTTCTCCTTCTCCTTCTCCTCCTCCTTCTTCTTCTTCTCCTTCTTCTTCCTCTTCTTTTTGGGTTTTATTTTGTTTTGTTTTATTTTGAGAGAGACAGAAAGAAATAAAGAACCTGAAGTTAGGTGGGTAGAGAAAGACAAAAAATCTGGAAGGAGTTGGGGGATGGGAAAGAATGTGATCAAAATATATTTTATGAGACAAAATTTAAATGATTTGTTTAAAAAAAGAGAAGAAAAGTTAATTGAATTTTCAGTTGCTATTGTAATATATGCCTATAATTCCAGCCCTCAGGAATCTAAGGTGATAGAATTGTGAGTTCCAGGGTCCCCTGGAACTTGCTAAGTTCAAGGACACCCTAGAGTATATAGAGGCTCTGTATTAGCAAGAAAAGTGAAGAGAAGAGAATTTTTTTCTTTCTGCTTATTTTCTTGAATAATAAATAATTTGAAAGGATGACAATATTTATGAGTCACTATATGATCATGATTGACTACTACGTGTAAATCCAATGGTGGATTTCAGCTGAGAGTACAGAACCTGCCTAGATATAATGTAGCCCTGCCTGCTGCCATTTCTCTAGTGTTAGAACAGCTTAAGATGAACCTCTTAATCTCCATGGTCTTATTAAATACTCACCTGCATATTTGAAAATTACAAAGACACTAAGGCATATTGACGCTGAATAGTCTAATTCTGTTTCCTATATTTAAATTATCCATATACACCTGGGTATTGTGGTTCCCTTCTTTAATGCCAGTACATAGAAGGTTGAAGTAAATCAAGTTCTGTGAGTTCAAGGCCATCCTAATTCACATATTAAGTTTCAGGTCAACCAGGGCCTACGTAGTGAGAGTATCTAGATAGATAATAGATAGACAGACAGGAAGTCAGACAGAACCACTTGAAGTCAATGTCCACCCTTGAAATTATTTTTATAGTCCCTTTTCCTGTTTAAAAAAAAAAAAACAACAACAATTTCAGGGCTTAGAAGATGGCTTAGTAGGTAGGAATGCTGGTTGCAAAACTCAAGGACCTGAATTCAAATATGTATATATGAATATATACATATAACATATATAATATACCTATATGTTACATATATTTATTATATATTATATATAATACTGACTAAAACTTTTGGATATGACCTAAAATGTAAAATAAAGAGGAAATAATGGTGTCTAGGATTCACTGACGTCAAAGCTGTGCATCCTGGAAACCTCTACACCATGGGAAGCAGAGACAAGAGGATTGCCGGGTCTTCCTGGCTGCCAGCCACACTCTAGGTGCAGTGACTGACCCTATCTTAAGGGAAAGAGAGTGAAAGAACAGGATACTGGTGTCCTCGGCCTCTATGCCCACAGACAAATTCTCCAGCCCAGCCCCAAGACACAGGATATCAGTTTCTTATTTTCTCTGATTACCTGCCTCACCCTTGAGATTGATCTTTTGTATTAGGTGGTGCCAAACGCCTTCTGAAGTAATGCAGGTTCACTCTGCCATGGCATAGCTCCAATCCTTGCGGTGGTTCTGTCCCTTGCCAGTTTGTACTACCCTAAGACATGTAAACTATCTTCTGACAGACCTGTTTATGCTCGTTTTCGTTTTGGTTGTTTAGAGGATTGAATTCAGGACCTCACGAACACTAGGTGAGCCCTTTACCACTGAGCCCAAAACCACCAGCCCTTCCTGGATTTGGCTTCTTAGTTCTTCTGCATCTGCAAAATCACTAAAATGCATGAAAAGAGACAAAATAGCTGGTAGCAGCGCCAAAGATGGAAGCGCAGTGGGGCAGATTCTCAGAGAGGATGAACAACCATGAAATAGAAATGCTGTTGTTTTTATTTCTCTTCTGTTTTTACAGAATTAGCTGAAATGGAAACCCTTTGTGGGTGGCAGAGTACCCATGATGATTCTATCATGTTTTAGCTCAGACATGTGACTGGTTGAGGATCATTACAGAGCATGTTAGCATGTTTCTTAGCATCTGATATGTTCTGCAGTGTCTGAGTCATCTGGATTTACCACCATGGAATTTTCTCCAGGCATGTTTTCTTTCCCAGATTTGAACATGTCAAAAGTGAAGAGACTTTTATCAATCCATGAACTGGCAAATTAAAAACATCAAGGCCCAGGAGCAGGGCATACACTGAATGTTGGCACATAAATCAGTCAAAAGGATCCTGAGAGGATCCAAGCACAGACCACAAACAATGAGGTAAACTTGTCATGATTCAGGAAACGCTCTGCCTGGTCTACAATAGAGCATCCACCCAGGATGAGAGAGATAAGCACTTGCTAAGAGCCTTCCTGGTGCTGAGCCTTCTATGGTATGATTTTCCTTAAATCGTCTTATAAATTATAGCGCATGGAACCTGTAGTTCTACCATAGAGTAAGTTCATGACAGCAGGGTCTACAGGGGAGCCAACTTGTATTTCATTTCATGTTAGAAGTGGGTATAAACTTGAAATATTGCTGAATGTGTTTTGCTCTCTGCTATGGTTTGCAGTGTGCTCCAAGCCCCACGTACTGAAGGTTGGATTCCTAGCCTGTAGCTCTCAGAGACGTAGAGGAGCTTTTAGAAGCTGGTGTCTGATGGAAAGGAGGTGAGTGACAGCGGGTATTCCTGGAGGGGGAGGCTGGCACCAGATCCCTTCCTCTTCTGCTTCTCAGAACAGCTTTGCACTGCTTTGCACTGTGCACTCTGCCACGAGGCTCTGCTTCAGCACCGGGCAAGAGCACCAGCATCATCCAGCCCTGGACTGAAGCCTCTGAGTATGTGCTAGCAATGTGCTGACAAGCCTTACTGAGTTCATTGCTAAGTTCATTTTCTCAAGTATTTTGTCAGTTACAGAAAGTTGACTAAGCACCTCACTTTCACATCATTATAAAGTAAAAGCCCCAAGTCAAACCATGCTAAATTGAAAAATGTCTATACCAATACCTAAGGCAGGGTGTGGCAATGGGCGGATAGAGGGGAAAATATTAGCTTTCCACTATTTATATATTATAATTATATATTATATTATATTTATATGTGTTATATATTTATATATTATAATATATTTAATTAAGAGTGAACATATTTTTTGCCCATGTATACAGGTGTAGAACATATATGTCCATGTTGAAGTGCTTCCTAGAGTGCTACCCAGATTAGCCATTCCATGTTGTTAATATATAAAAATATTCTATGGAACAAAGACAGCCAAGCATGAGAGTCACACGTGAGCTGATGCTGAGGGCAAAGCTGGACACTTTTCCATATATGGCAGGTATCAGAACAGCCTAGCCTGGAGGTTGCAAAGTAATGGATGGCTCTTACTTCAGGGGCTTGCCTGGTTCATTTATAGCTGGAGGAATGTGCTAATGGCAACAGCTGTCCTCTTTTGGATCAGAGGGCAGCGGTGGATCCAATTACCAGCTGCTTTAGTGAAAAGCAGTACTACTAAGTAAGAGAGGCAAGCTGGTGATTAATCACCTCCCGTGACTTCCATCTTTTCATCAGGATAGTAATGCCCAAGTCTCCGGAGCTTTTCTCTAAGCACTGGGGCAGAGGCTGGGTAAGAGAATTACTTTTGCAAAGAACTCTGACAGGCTGGACTCCTGCACAGGGTCCCCCTTGGCTCATCAAGGCCACTGATTACATAGTGACTTCTGAGCAGGTCCCTAACATATCCTGGCTTTGGGGGCAAGAATACAAATTGAGGACTGTGTCTGAAATGTGCAAATGTTTGAATTATAACTCAACAAATGATCAAATAAGACAGATTCTGTTCTACTTTGATAAATTTACCAGCAGAATGACCTGAAAGCCTGGTACAATCTTAGAGCCTTTAGAGTCTTTGGAATTTTGTATCAGAACATTCTAACTGCCCTTTTCCTTCTACCCCCAATACACACTGCTGCACACAAAGGGTCCTGCCTTTATGCATAGGTATAATTTTTCCTAAAGTCCCCAAGCCACCCCTCAGGCTAGAGAGTTCATTTTCGCAGCTTGGAGGGAGGTGTTTGCTCAGACCCTATAAGCAAGCATCTGGCCGTCTAGATACAGAACTCTGGATTCTGACAGCCTGCAAGCTCCCTAGGAAGAAGGATAATAAAGGTCATGTAATTAAACAGATGGCTACCTGGATGCTTGGAACCTGGTTCCATAGACAAAGTTCACTCCAAATCTCTAGTTAGTTCTAACCTCAAGAGGTATGTATCCAGACAGCTCAGTACTCTTGGCTGGGGTCCTAACTCCTTCACATGGGTAGAGTGGACTTTGGTGGCCACAGAGAGCCTCTAAGCAGCATCGTAGTTGGAAGTCTGGTTGACCCAAGAGGAAACACTGAGTACAGGGAAGACAGATGCTAACACTGGCAGCATCTACCACTGTCCATCCAGAGCACTGCTCATAGCCACTGTGCCCCCACGTTAACATTGCCACGTTCTGTCACAGATTCTTCACGGTGATGGTTTTAAAATCAGTAAAAAAAGAATCACAGACTTATTAGACACAGCTACCATCCACAATTTGCCCCATGGCTGTAAGGGACACGATTCCTCCTCACGTCAACCAGATTCACTTTCATGATCAGTCACACTTTTCCCACTCAAGACTCTTTGCCTGGTAGAGTAACATAGGCCTTCAAGGCTCCGGAAGCTGAACGTCTGGTTTCCGATTCTTATCATAATGTGTGCGGTCGGCAACAGGCATGGAAAGCACTCACCCAGGGACTTCAGAATCCACATATTCTCCCCATTGCCCTCAGTTTGCAAAAGCACCCCCAGCTCTCCGTAGCAGTCAAGGCTCATCGCCTCCTCTGTATATTAATTCCTTTCTTTACCTGGAAATCTACTGGTCCAAGAAGACTAAAATAACCACACTTATGTCTACCTTGTAGACACATCCCATGTCTACCTTGAAGACAGAACCTCAAGCCTAGTATGGCAGAAGTTGCTGGGGAAAGACATGTGAGTGATCAGAGCACAGAGGGGAGAGACAACCACCGCCCTCCTCCACTACAGGACCCATGTCTCCGACCTATATGTCTCAAGACTGTACAGTGTCTGATGTGTAAGTATACAACACTTCCCTTCTCTCCCCACCCTTATCGGACACCATCTCAGGAAGCAAAAGTGCAGAAGTTAACAAGTGACCTCCCACTCTGTTAGTAGGAACCTTAGGTGCTGAAAACAACTCAAGCTACAGCAATAGTGAAAGATATCGGAAAAAAACAATGTGACTCTTTGCTAAGGCAAGTGTGAAAGGCTGAGAAACAGCGGAGCCTAGCGCGCTCCCTGATTCACACCAAGAGATCTGCAGGGATATTCATACACTCAGGTTTACTTAACTGAAACCAAACCAGGGTAAGCGCACTCCCAAATCACATGGCACTGCAGCCTCCACCTGCTCAGCTCTAGGAAATGGGACCTCGGCAGCTGCAGGGAAACAAGCCACTGCCTTTACTCCGGTAGAGCTAGGAGGCCGGAAGTAGGAAACATTTCAAACTCAGGGAAGTTGTTTTTAAAAATCCCAGTCAGCTAAGAAGGTGAAAATGCCTTTTAAATCACCCAGAAGGCTTACTCCTGAGGCCTGAAGCCTAAACAATAATCTAAGTTACTGAAAACACTTAACCACTCTGCTGAAACCCTTCTCTTTTGCTCAGTATTCTAACTCCCACCAAGCTTAGCTGCACACAGCCAGCAAGAGCCTACATTTCCCAGTGCCTTTGCTGGTGATGTCACGTGACTGAACTTGCACCACTGAGGTATAAGAAAAATTCACTATTTGTAGCACCTGGATTGTTTCTTTAAAGATGAAAGGTCTTGCCCTCTAGTTCCTTCTCATCCCTCTGGCTTGGAAATGGCAATGGCTGTGTGTAGTTGTGGACACATGTATTGACGTAAACAGCCCATCCGCTTGGTTCCTGGACAGCTTCTGAGGAGGTCAGTGGTTCTACCTGGGTCTTGAGTGGGGTTGTGGGAAAACGTTTCTCAGCTCAATTGACAGAGCATCCCTGTCAGAGCACCTTTGCCCTGTTTTAGGAAGTAGAAATAACTCCCAGGTTATTGAGTTTGCCATCTGTGAACTTTGCAGGGGAAGCAGCTTGCTAAGGCTTGTAGCAGAGACTTCATGGTGGGAAATACACACTGGTGAATGAATGAAGAAGCAAAGGGTTCAAGATGAAAGAGGGGGGGATAAAGAACAATTAAAGGTGAGATTTTAGCAGTACCTGCAACTCTGCCCAATGCCCCCATTGTTGCTCATCCATCCATCCATCCATCCATCCATCCATCCAGTGATATTTATTAAGCACCATCCATGTGTCTGGCACTGTGAGTACCCAAAAAGTATAAGAAAAATTAAAGCAAGAATAGAAGATGACAGGGGAGATGGTTGGAGATGTTCTCCAAAGAAGAAAACTCTAAATAGAAACTCCAGTGAAGTGAGGACAGAAGCCATGCAAAAGTGTGTCTGAGAGAGCCATGTAGAAGTGTGTCAAGGACCAAGGCTCTGAGCGAATGTGACAACGTGCATATGTGAGAAGCAGAAAGACAGCTGAGATGGCTGAATTGCACTATGCAGGGATGCAGTTAACTAGCAGGGCCTGAGCCTAGATGATACAGGAGACATGTAGGTCCCGATGAAGGGCCAAAGGGCCATCTTCATGATCTACAACATTCTCTTCCTTATACTTCCTCTTTATAACATCTCCTAGAGCCTGTCTAGTGTATCCACTGTATTCACCTATAAAGGAACTAGGATAACTCCAGGTTAAACCCTTGAATAGAAGGTGCATTAGGGAGAGCTAGCTACGAAAGGTACCTAGCAATTCTCTGTATGAATAAGCTGGCCTCTGGCAACAAACCAGTCAGACTTGCTATCATACGAGATTAATTAAAAGGTTGAGTGGCTGTAGTGTAAGACATGGAGCAGGTATGGCACAAGCCTATTTTGGTAATCATTTTGGCAGATTCGGTAGAAACATTTGTTGGACAATCTACTTCTATGTGTCAGAGAAATCAAGGTATGAGTCCATTGCCCGGGAAACAAATGCAATGTTTCCTGAAAGAAAAGAGCCTGCATATTAAGGGAAACATTTGTCAGATTCATGTTCTCTGGGGGAACTCATGAAATGGCATTGCTTTGTCTAGAAACTTTGTCCAGTGTGTTTGATTTAGTGTTTATGTTAAAAGCATTCCTCCTCCCTTAAAAAAAAAATGCTTAAAACAGGGAAATTTCTTTTACATCTCTTTTAACCTAAGAGGCAAGAATTGCTTTTGGCTCAAGGTTAGATGAAAATCCTCTGCAAAGGACATTGGGGCTTTGTGATTATAACAGGAAAAGCCCAAGAAAATGGAGAACCTTGCTGAAGGATGCATCCTGAGAAGGGAGGCAGGGCTCTGCTGGGGGAGGAGAGAAGGAGGCAAAGAGTGGAAAAGATGAAGGAGACCGGGAAGTGACTATTATTTCAAGAGATGGCCCTGATAAGCTTATTGTACAGCATGGAGCTTGGTCAGTGACCTTTAACTGCACTCAAGTTACATCGCTGTCACTACTGAGTTGTCACAGAGATGGACTCACTCTTTTGAAAGACGGGACAAAGTATAGCTCAGCCGAAGCTGGGGTTGTGAGGCCATTGGGATTTCCACCTACTGTGTGAAGCACCCACAAGTACAGGAGACAACAGGCCTTCTGGATGCCTACCAATGCTGAGCCAAGCAGGGTGCTGGGGCACCCTGTAACATGATGGGGTGGCAGTCAAATACAAAGATAGGGGAGTTGCAAGAGGTTGGGGGCCTTATGGAGAGAATAGAAGGGGAATCTATATGCAGTGATTTCATTAAGTCTTAGAGACTATTGCCATCATGTACGTTTTCATAGTCACTTACAAACATGTATCCTGGAGCTGTTCTATTTTTAATAGATTTGTTTTGTTTTGTTTTCCCCAGAAGAGATGCTGCCTCTCGTTTTTCATTTTAAATCTCTCTTTTAAAATTTAATTTTATAATACCATAAAGACCAAAACTATGGGAACTCAATAAAGAAAGATGTTTAAATGGTTCAGAGCATCCACGTTTTGAAAACTAAACATGTTTCTTTTTCTCCTTGGTCAATTTGGCAGCACAAAGGAACTTATTTGTGGTTGTTATTTGTCTCCAGGATTTCCCTTAATAGCAGGTTTCGAGGTCTTTATATTCATGAAGCATTTCCTTATGTCTGTACCAAATCCATGCTTTTGCTCTAATTTAAGGCCAGTGGCTCTATGGAGTTGCTCACTATTGTCTAATAAGTAGGGAGACACTTGAGGTTTCTTTTGCAAATTTATTTGAGCCTTTCTTTGCAAAGGCATTCAGCCCCAATCTTCCCTAACCTTCCTTAGTGGCACACTGGTGCACTTATGAAAGTGCATTCATGAATAAAATGGTTTCCAGAAATAAAATCCAAAATTAATTTGACATAACCCTTTTATTCCTTATATTTGAATAGCATTCTCTTGTACACTTTAAAACCATAGCTCCTTTTGATAACTGATCTGTGAGAAAAATATTCCCCTTTTTTCTTGTCCTTTTTTTCTACGTGGAGATCACTGAATCTTGGGTCATGCTGCCAAAATTCATCTAATTTTCACTAAAGAGGGGCTGGACAGGTGGCTCAGCAGTTAGAAATACTCTCTGCTTTTACAGAGGTCCTGGGTTTGGTTCCCAGCACCCACATGGGAGTTCACAATCAACCACAATCCTAGTTCCAGATATCCAATGCCCTCTTCTGATCTCCTTACATACCAGGCGTGTGTGTGGTGCACATACATACCTGCAGGCAAAGCATTCATGTATATAAAATTTTTTAAAAATCTAAATTAAAACCAAAACCTACAGAATGATTTGAATGAATGGATTATTTATCCTCTCCATAGAGGTGACTTCAAGTCTCTCTGTGCTGAGGGTTAATAAGTTTGATGCCCCTTGATACATCGTACAAGGAAAGTATGGCTCAGTAGCAGGTATGAGGACTAGCTTTAACCACAAGCAACACACACTCACACAGATGCACATATACAGAACTGCACACAAACACCTTACAGGGTAAAGAAAAATTTATTTGTTTCTTAATTAGCCTGATCTATAAGCTAGTTACCATTAAAGTCACAGGGATGGGAGCTCAGCCCTGGGCAGTCTCAACGGAACATTCTCATGCATCAGCTTTCTGTCATTATACTCTGGAAATGAGAAAACAAAATAAAAGACCATGAGGAGGGACTGCACTGGGAGAGAAGGAAAAACATGTATACACTGATGTGCAGTGGGTCAGTCACTTCACTCTGAGGTACAAGAGTGGAGCCCTCAAACAATCTTCAAGGCATGGGTGAAGGTATAGTGTGGTCCGTGTTTTCTTCCTCCAGAGACAGCTTGGAGTCGTGAAAAGAGTATCATTTGGAATTGCACAGTAGATGCATAATAACATGACCTCCAGATATTGACAGTGCTTCATTGCTCTCTAGAAGCTCTGGAGGAATATGGGAGCCATTGCTTGTCCTTTCCAGTTTCCACATAGTTCCCTCATTCTTTAGCTCCATGTCTTACACCTCTTTCCAATCTGACAACAGAAAATTGAATCACTCTCAGATCATGTTTCTCTGACCTACCTTACATCCTCTGTCTTCCATGTCTAATGATTTTTGTGGCTACACTGGCCCTGCCTAGATAATTCAAGATTGTCTATTTTTTGTTTTAGTTAGTAGATTTGTTTTAATTTGTGTTTCTATTTGCTGGGAAGAGACACCATGACCATAGCAACTCTTATTTTAAACCAAAAAAAAAAACAAAAACAAAAAACATGTAATTAGGGCTGGCTCACAGTTTCAGAGTTTTAGTCCATTATAATCATGGCAGGAAACATTACAGTGTGCAGGCAGACATGATGCTGGAGAAGGAGCTGAGAGTTCTGAGCTGAGAGTTCTACATCCAGATTCGCAAGGAGCAGGAAAGAAAGCTGTGAACCCCTAGATCTGGCTTGAACTTCTGAGACCTCAGAACCAACCCCCTAGCGATGCACTTCCTCCAACAAAGGCCACACCTACTTCAACAAAGCCACACCTCCTAATTGTACCACTCCCTGTTGGCTTATAGGGGTTGTTTTCTTAAACCATCACAAGATTATCAACCTTAATTCTCAGAACATCTTTAGGACTAAAATTCTATTTATTTGCGTAGATAGTAGACATTTTCAAAACCGTTTGCAGAACACATCTACTGGTTGGTTGAGTTGTGATTACTTAAGTCTGTATTCCTACCGAAAAGAGTTAAACCTACCAGAAACACTTTGATGTCAACATTTATCTGAACGGCCACTCTTGGGGAAGGAAGACAAAGAGAGCCACACCGACATAAGTTGTACTCATCTCGTTTCTTGTCTTTAACACATACACAGTGAAGCTCCCAACACCAAGGGCCCATCGGCTCACAATCCCAGCAACTGCCAAGAGCTTCCTTACAAAGCTCTAGCAAGCCCTGTTGCTACCATCTGTGAGCTCTCTACTGTCAGGGGGCCCCTGGGAGTTCCAGGGTCAGCCCTTGTTGCCGTCCCCCATTTCCTAGGTCTGGATTTTGTAAAATGCCTTAGAACGACAGAACCCATCCTCTTGCCTGATTTATTTTTACTCTTTCCTTTTTTTTTTCCTTAATTAATTTATTTGCCTTACATCTCCATCACAGTCCTTTCCCTCCTCTCCTCCCAGTCCACCCCCCCAGAGCCCCCCTCCCTTAACAACCCATCCTGGCACATCAAGTCACATCAGGACTAAACGAATCCTCTCCCACTGAGGCCAGACAAGGCAGCCCAGCTAAAGGAAAGAGATCTAAAGCTCTTGCCTGATTTAAAGGTACACACATTCAAGTTACTGTTTTCCTCCTCAAAATAGGGTCTCTGCTCAACCCAGGCTGGTCTTGAACTTGAGATACTCTTGCATCCAGCCTCCCAGGAGCCAGGAAGGGATTGTGTGGCAATGCCTGACTAAAACTAATCTGCAGTGACGGGGGTCTCTTTTCTTTTTTAGTTTGATTCTGGTGGCTAGGGATTCCACCAAGAACTCTGTGCCTGCCAGGCAAGCACTTGGCTATGCTTTGGTTTTTTGAGACAGGCTCTTGGTCTATAGGTTGGCTGCTCTGGTATATACTGTGGGGCTCTGATTGACCTCAAATTCTCGACGTCTTCCCAAGGCCGCTTAAGTGCTAGGATGTGAAGCATGCACTACCACAGTTTTGGGTATGCTTTAACATTTAGGGGGATGGAGGGGTGGTTCATCAGTTACGAGCACTGGCTGGTCTTCCGGAGGATCTGGGCTTGATTCATACCACCCACATGAGGGCTCACAACTGTCTCTAAGTCCAGTTCCAGGGTATCTGATGCCCTGTAGTGTTTCTTGTAGGCACCAGGCATTCCCACAGAGAATGTACATACATGCAGGTGAAACACCCATACACAGAAAAAAAAATGTTTAAATTAAAATTTAATCGTGGCTGGGTCTTTACTGCTAAATTGAGTTCATGAGAAGGAAATGGCCTCTCAACCTCCCACCAAAGCACATACATGGGTTTCACCCTATGATGATACTTCAATAAGGTTATTTTATTTTGAATTGTAGTTTATAATTCTTTTTAAAGTCCTGGGTGATCTTGTCTTTTCTTCATTTACTTCACTTTTGTACAAGAGAACCTAATCACTTACAGTTGCTGTCTTTTTAAAATAGTCATCTCATCACAGGTGAATGCCACAGATTTTCTTTTTATTAACATTTATTATCTCAGTGTGTGTGTGCACATGCACGCGTGCACGTATAGGTGTGCAAGCATAGGCACTTGCACTGTCACATGGTGTAGTGGACAGGGGATAACCTTGTAAATGGTTTTCTCCTTCCACCTTAACAAGTTTTCTGGAAATCAAATTCAGATTCCCAGGCTTCTTGTACCACAATACCTTAGCTGGCCTCCACAGACGGACGGGCGTGCTTCCTTCCTTCCTTCCTTCCTTCCTTCCTTCCTTCCTTCCTTTTTTCCTTCCTTCCTTCCTTCCTTCCTTCTTTTCTCTTTCTCTCTTTCTCTCTCTCTCTTTCGTTCTTTCTTCCCTTTTCTTTCTTTCTTCCTTCTTCCTTCTTCCTTCGTTCCTCTCTTCCTTTTCTTTTTTTTCAATTTTATAAACTTCATTATAAAACTCTTACAAGTAAATTTAAAAAATCACACACCAGAAACTAACCAGTTCCTAAGTTTATACACTTCAAAAAACTTCTATAGATTATCTCGACAATACTTCTGTCTAGAATATATTCCTCATGTAATCTTTTTGAACCCAGTTGTTCTTTCTGTTCTTAGTAGAAGCATGGAGACCTTAATGAGCCTGACCATTTTGCATTTTTGCTAGATTTGCTAAATTTAAATCTAAGAATATCGTCATATTTTGACAAAATTTGTGCTAAGAGGAATACCCTGATGTGTCTAATCTGGACTCAAATATTAATATGTGTGAGCACATGTGGAAGAAAGTATGTTTGCGCATGCACCTGTGTGTGTGTGTGTGTGTGTGTGTGTGTGTGTGTCTGTGTGTGTGTGTGTGTGTGTGTGTATGGGGGTGTGTGTGTGTGTGTATGGCTGTGTGTGTGTGTGTGTGTATGGGTGTGTGTGTGCGTGTGTGTGCATTTTTTGTTTTTGTTTTTTTTTTTGAAACAGAATTCTGAGAAAATGACCCTCACCTATTAGGACATATGGAAACTGCCAGCTTCACTTTTCTCTTAATCAAATAATTCCAGCTCCCATTGACTTTCCTTCAAAATTTTAGATTTATAAACATTAAAACGAATCACACTGGAACACAGACGTAGCCATGCATCTAAAGTAACTTTGCTTCGGCTCTATGATAGCCACAACAATAATCAATGCATTGGCTTTTGGGTTACTTTCCTCTTTAATCAAATGTACAAAAAGATACTGGGGGTCTTGTGGGTTATAGTTGGTCTAGGCTCTGTACAGCAAATAAGTAAATCCATGACTGGCTTGAAATGTCCATGCATAGGACCTACTGGGTGAGGGTCACAGAATTAGGGAGCTATTGACAATTTACTCACAGTTCTTTTTCAATTGTTTTCAAATTGGAATTTAATAATTTTCCTCAAAAAGAAATTTTAAAAAGAAATACAGCCAGAAAGTGGCAGCTGGGGCACACGCCTTCGATCCCAGCACTTGGGAGGCAGAGGCAGGTAGATCTCTGTGAGTTCAAGGTCAGCCTGGTCTACAGAGCAAGTTCCCAGGCAGCCAGAGCTACACAGACAAATTCTGTTTTGAAAAACCAAAAACAACCAAGTAAACAAACAAAAACACCACACATGTAGTTGACCAAAAATATCCACCACATAAATTTGAGCTCCTTTCTCCATACAGCATACTGCATCTAGTGCATGTAACCATAGTTTTATTAATCTTGTATTTATTTTAGGAAAATATCAATTACATTGAATTGATTTTATATTAAAAGTATTAATTTATTAGCCATGAACATTTAAAACATGCAACTTTTATAGCCCTATTATAAAACTGAGCGGTGGGGGGTTCCTGATACATATAAATTCTTCCTTGTTTTTTTGAGCCTTCCAATAAGAAGCCAGAAGCTGCCACGTGCAGCTCTGTGCCAGTGTCCTAAAACTTCAGGGTCTGCATTACTGGCCCGATGCTTTGATGGCCTTTGATCAGGCCATTGTACCCGAGAAGCCAAGATGGAGAGCAAGATGTGGCCTTTCAGTAACCTTCCTTTCTTGTGTGAGAGTGAGACAGGTTAATTAGGCTTGACAGTGCAGATGACCCTTTCAAGTCGGGTAACATGAGACTCTGTGCTTGACACAGGTAGATAACAGTTAATATTGCTTGTACTGTCGATGGGAAGAGAAAGGAGCTTGTTCTTGTAAATGTTTTTGAGGAAGGCTACAAAGATTTCCCCAGAGGTTGCCCAGCCAACTTAATCTAAGAAGACAATGGTACCATTTGAAGGTTTTGAGACACACGAAGGGTAGAGGACACACTTCCATTGATAAGTTATTATTGATAGCCACCCCTCTTTGCCCTTTATTTCACATAATTGTTAAAGTTGAGAATACAGGACCAGAAAGCTCACATGAACCATTTTTAGAAGCTATATCTGACTTACTTTTTAAAATTTATTTATGAGTACACTGCACCAGAAGAGTGCATCGGATCCCATTACAGGTGGTTGTGAGCCACCATGTGGTTGCTGGGAATTGAACTCAGGACCTCTGGAAGAACAGTCAGTGTTCTTAACCTCTGAGCATCTCTAGTGGCAATGAAGTATCCCAAGCAATTTGAGTTGACAGTATATATACTTTATTCAGTAACCTGTTCTTCTCATATATTCTGAAGATGGTTTTCCCTTTGTGTTAATTGGTTGCCTTGAGGACTGACACCTGTGAGTGTACATGTACTCACTGAGGGAGAGGCAACCCACAGTGAGACCTCCCCATAGAGAATCAGTTATTCTTCTTAAGAGAGAATGCTGCCAGGGATGCAGGATGGCAGCATCAAAAATTTACATATGGCTCTCAGAAAATCAGAGCCCTTTGACGTAGTTTTACTTGGAAGCTTAACAATCCATTCCATCTCTGTTGGTCCTGATTCTGTTCCAGCAGGTCAAAGTATAATTTAGATGGAGCTGGGAAAGAGGAGAAAGAGAGGGGGAAAAGGAGGGGGGGAAGGGAGGGGAAGGGGGAAGGGAAGGGGAGGAGAAGAAAAAATGAAGAGGAGGAAGAGGGGGAGGAGGAGGAAGGAGGGGGAGGAAAAGAGGGGTGGGGACAGGGAAAAGAAGAGGGGATGGGAGAAGAAGCAAAAGCAGCAGCATTGGAGGAGGGAAGAGAAAGGGAAAGGGACAGGGAGAAGAGGGAGAAGAAGAAGAAGAGGAAGAAGAAAGGAAGGAAGAAGAAGGAGCAGGAGGGGGAGTAGAGGAGGAGGGAGAGAGGGAGCGAGGGAGGGAGGGAGGGAGGGGTTGAATCTAGTCTCAGTGGAGGCTCTTAGCAGCCTACACTGAGTTTCTGCTCTACAAATACAGTCTTGGCCTCATCAGTATGACTTATGGATTGATGTTGTATGTCCAGTGTGAGTAGTGAGAGATTTCCAAACAACATGAAACATTACCAGAAAAATAAGAAGTAAATCTGAGTTCTGTTGCCTGTCCTCCCTGTGGCCTTTCACTGTGGCAGAACTGGCAAGGCTTCATCCACTTGTCATCTGGACCACAGCAGCTGGCAGCATTTCTGTTGGAGAGCCAACTTGGCAATGCAGAGCCAGTGCCAAACTATGTAATGATACTGCTTTTGAAACATACCTTAAGGGGAAAAAAAAGCAAAAAACTATATTATTAGAAGCATCTTGAACTAAAAAGATATGCTCTCAGTGCCATTATATTGTCTAAAATTAAAGTAGGTCTAAATTTTCAACAATAAAGGCCAGTTGAATAAGAAAATACCAATACCATGTAAAATTAGGTAACCATAAAAACTAAGCGTAATAGGTGATTACAGAAAATTACTTAGGAAATATCAAATACAAAATAATGCAAAACTATGTGCACCACAAAGCTATACTCACAAAATAATTTTATATGTATTAAAAGAAATGTGAAAATGGAAATACTTTATTCCAGTACTGGAAAATCAACCTTGGGCATCTTGAGAAATCTGTTTAGGCACCAAACTTACTTATTCCATGGTGATTTTTTGTTTAATCACTAAAAATACCCAGGCTGGCATACTGCAACATACCTGAGACTATTGGGATGCTAAATTTAGTATCTTCCTTCTTGACATGACCAATAGATAATTATTTTGCTTGTCATTAAAAAAAAACAAAACAGAAATTATAGGTACTGTCTCAGACGGTCGCCATCTGAAAACTACCAATTTACACATGTTTTCAACATCAGCTCTGAGTTTCCAAATTAAAATTAAATAACCTAACATATATATGTACTGAATAGGGCTGTGGTGGCTTGACTATGCTTGGCCCAGGGAGTGGCATTATTTGGAGGTGTTGTCTTGTTGGAGAAAGTGTGTCACTGTGGGAGTGGGCTTTGAGACCCTTTTCCTAGCTACCTGAAAACCAGTCTTCTCCTGGCTGCCTTCTGATCAAGATGTAGAACTCTCAGCTCCTTCTCCAGCACCTGGCTGCCTGGACACTGCCATGCTTCCTGCCATGATGATAATGGACTGGACCTCTGAAACTGTAAGCCAGCCCCAATTAAATGTTGTCCTTTACAAGAGCTGCCTTGGTTATGGTGTCTCTTCACAGCAATGGAAACCCTAATTAAGACAAGGGCACAATCTTATCTTTCTTAGTTAAACAACCACTTTTGTTTTCAAGTTCTCTGTAACAGAGGTGCTTGTAGGAAGAGACTTGTTTACGTCTTTGGTTGCTGAAGTCTATCCCTGTGCATTGTCACCTTGAAGGACAGAGCATTTGCTCAGACCCATGTCCCTTCATCATCCAATGCATAATTGGTGTTCAATAAACATTTATTTAAAAAGTAATAAGTGGGTAGATTAAGCAAAACTTTAAATACTTTCTTCATTCAGTTTCTTTAGACCGTGATTTATTGGAATATGTTTAGTATATTCTAATGTTAGAACGAATGCAATGTATTTAATAAAGCTGCAGTACTGTCCATTTAGTAGCACAGCAAATTCTACTGCAGACAGAGCCATGGAGGCAGGGCTCAGGATCAAACCAGGGCCTCACAAATGCTACCCCAGCCCAGTCAACTTCTAGGCTACTCTCTTCATCTTGGGAGTTTGTATTACAAAAAAAAGTAATTATTCCTATATAGTTTTATAAAATAAAGGCTGAA
Organism: Mus musculus; assembly: GCF_000001635.26. Lineage (NCBI taxonomy): Eukaryota > Metazoa > Chordata > Mammalia > Rodentia > Muridae > Mus > Mus musculus. Next base: position 45,038,916 of record NC_000076.6, read on the forward strand.
AATGTTCTGTTTGGGCACAAGCATTCGTGATTTAGGACAACAAAAATGTCACAGGCAGTACAGCAAGGAGACTGTTCCATGTGAGTGTGAAAGCCATGTGAATAGCTTGGGAAGGTGCCTGTCTCCCCAGTGCTGCTAATACAGTTCAAAAACATGTTTCCCTAGAAAATGATGCATCATGCTTAATGGGTTTGGGGTGGGTGAAGACGGGAGAATCATGTTAACATGGCCCCACCCCTTTATGAGACAAGGTCTCACTATATAGCTAAAGTTGGCCTTGAACTTGACATCCTCCTGCCTCAGCTCCCCCAATGCAGGGATTACTGGCTTGGGCCCACCCCAGCCTCCACTTCCAGGAGAAGAACTGGGGAAAGGGGAAGTTTGTTTTAAGTGACAAATTTTTCTCTTTCCTTCTCTTTCCCTCCTAATAGTTTTATTTCCAGTTACTCAGAACTTAAAAGACTACCACTAAATATCTCATACTCTGAAATCTACAGCTAAACATTGAGGGTATTTAAATATGAAATTAGTTTCTTGTGACTTGGAAATAACATAAATCTTTCCACATTTTTATTTTACATTTTTACAAAATCGGTTCTTTAAAAGTTTCCTTTAAAAGAACTTCTGGTGTTTTGATCATATTCCCAGGCCCCAACTCCTCCCAGATTTGCTCTCTTTTCCACCAAACTTTGTGTGAAGTGAAAAGAAAAGAAAAGAAAAGAAAAGAAAAGAAAGAAGGAAGGAAGGAAGGAAGGAAGGAAGAAAGAAAGAAAGAAAGAAAGAAAGAAAGAAAGAAAGAAAGAAAGAAAGAAAGAAAGAAAGAGGGCAGAGAGCTGGAGAGACAGCTCATTGGTTAAGACTACTCACTGCTCTTCCAGAGGACCAGGGTTCAATTCCCAGCACCCACATGGAAGCTCACACCTGTCTATAACTCCAATCTCTGACACTCTCACACAGACATGGCAGGCAAAACATCAGTGCACATAAAATAAAAATAAACAAATTACAGTATTTCTTTAAAAACCACTTTGTGATGTACAAATATTTTGTTTGATTGATGTGTGAGACAGTCTCTCTCCTGGCCCTCGCTGTCCTGGTACTCCGTGTGTTTGGATATAAGAAACACTCATAGAAGTGAATGCAGCTCCGTCCTCGTCTGAGAAACTTCTATTTGCGGTAGATAGCAGTTCACACAAAGAACTACAAACGGCCACAGAATAGAGAAGAGGAGGTTGCAGAATGCTTAGCCCTAAAGGGAACATATATGCTGTGTGCACCCACGGCTGAGGAAGTGTCGTGGAGGAGGGGCTTGGAAGAGCTGAGGCAGTGTATAACTCCATGGAAATGCCTAGTTCCAGCAGGACAGTTGCACTCATCCACACTGGTGTGACAGTGTGCACAAAGCCAGTGCTGCACACATCCACAGTAGTGTGACAGTGTGCATGAAGCCGGTGTACATCCAAGCCAGATGGGAACTCTTCATGGAGAGGAGAGTTGGACAAACCATCCCATGCCTATGAGTAATCGTTATCTGCTGGGAAAGGAAGGGTCTGTTTGTTCCAAGAATAGAGTCCTTGGTATGTGGACCACCTCAGTAAAGTTAACCATGTCTTAATTGGGCTATGCAAAGCAATTTTATTCTAAAGACTTCAGGAAGGAGAGGGCAGACGAAAGGTAAACTTGCCATTGGAGACCTCCAATGACACTACCTTGACCAGGAGACTAGAGTCTCAAGAGCAAGAGTCTCATAACAGCAGGTGACATGGTGAGGCAGGCAGTTCATCTCTGTAGGCATTGGCATCCAAGCCCACAACTAATACCTCATCATGAGAAAGTGTCCAACAATCGCAGTGGAGGTTTTCTGCAATGTCCTTTGGTAGTATTTCACAAAAGTGTCAAGGCCATCAAAAATATCAAGTTTGAGAGTCCCTTAAGGAGACATGACTGTCAAGTGTGCTATAGTATACTAGACAGGATCCACCCTGGAGCTGAAGCAAACATGGCAGGTATAAACTAAGGGAATGTGAATAAGGTGTGCTCTTTGACATGGGGGTGTCAATACTGGCTGACTTAGAGACAAACGTGCCACAGGAATATAAGGTATTGGCAATAGGCACAGAGCACACAGGGATTCTTGGTATCATCTCTGCAATTTTTCTATAAACTTAAAACTATTCAGGCAACAAAGGTTACATTTTTTAAAAAATTAAATGAAGTAGGGATAAGAGATGAGCAATTTTGTGTTCCAATTTTAGGGACTGAAAATTTCTTTAAGCATGTAAGTTCTGGTTGTCATGTTATAAATGTTTTATTCCATATGCTTACTCACGATAAGTTTTAGTGCATAAGAAGAATTGTGAATGATGCTTAAATGATGTGCAGTGGACTCGTCTCTTCAAGAATGAGCTAGAAAGGCCCCGTGATGCTGTGGCTGCTTATGAGGAACCTCAACCACAGGCAGATGAGGTGACTCACTTGGGTTCCATCCCCCAACCCATTTAATGGTGGAAGATGAATTGGACCCACAAATTTGACCTCCCCACAAGTGTGGTGGCATGTCCCTGCCCACACACGCCATACTAACATACAATAATATTAAAGTTCTTAAAAATAAACCCAACCATCGCTTTAGCTTATAAATATGGCCACCCACTACATATATACATATAATACATGTAACACACACACACACACACACACACACACACACACACATGCACTCATGCAATCTCTAAAATCTACAACGCATAAACCATGAGGCTCCTCTTCCCTTTGAATAGCCCACTCCCCACTCCAGCCTCTCTTTGGAGTGTTTGCTTTGCAGAATAAACTATTTAAACTGTAAAATAATAATAATAATAATAAATAATAATAATAATAATAAATAACCCCAACCATAATATTGAATGTGCTGAGTCTTACCTCTGCTCATTACTGTACTTGCTTTTAATTTGTTAATTGCTAAGGGTAGATCAGATTAATAGCTATATATTTCTTGACTCTTTGCTTTTAAAAGTGCTCTTTGGCCCTGGGGTGTCAGTGCTGGGGTGCCCAGGCATTTAGCAGCTCATCGTCTGAGTAAGTTTGCAACTTCCAGGAACATGCCAGACAGGGAGGCACTCAGAGTGCCTTCCAGTCACGTATGCCCTCCCCACTCAGTGATTCTACAGGGATGCTAGATCCTAGCTTCAGGGAAAGAGAATTTATTTTCACTTTCTCATTGCTTCTTGGACTGACTCAAGATCTGTGAGGAATGAAGAAACCAAAATGTTTAACTGACTCTACCTTGAAGGAGAGTTACTAGATTTTTTTTAAACACCTTGCCTCTTGAGAACTAAATGACAATTCTAGAGCTACTCGGGCTTCCCGAAAGCCAGTCAGGTCCTCTGGATACTGAGATGCAGCCACTTACAATGGTTAAATTTTTTTTTTTTTTATTTCTTACAAGTCCAGTATCCCTGATCCAGAAAACCCCAAACGCCCCAATTTCTGAAACATTTTGAGGTCCAACATGAAGGTTCAATATACACAGACTTTGTATCACACACAAAATGGTTTTAAATGTGATATTTAAGAACCCCTGATAGCTTGCCATTGCTGTGACTAAATACCTAAGATAAGAATTTAAAACGTGAAGAGATTTATCGTCATGGTTCCAGAAGGTTCAGTCCATTGTCATGTGACCTAATAGCTAGGGCCTCCGGCGAGAAAGAGCCTCATGATGAGAAGTCAAGGAAAGCAACTGACTCATGGGTGCCAGGAAAGAAAGCTCAGGGGAGAAGAGGAGGCTGGGAAAAGGCACTCTTTAAGGGCATGTCCCCAGGGTCCTACTTCTAGCTAGGCCCTACTGCCTAGGCTTCCCACCACCTGCCTGTAGTCCTTTAAGTTGTGGATATATAGTCAGATTAATCCATTGATGGGGTTAGAGCCCTTGGGATAGAATCACTTCTAAAAGCCCCAGGTTCAACACATGAGCCTTGGGTGGGGCTTTTTTTTAATATCTAAACTATAGTTGTGTGTAAGGCATGTATAAAATGTAAGGTATAAAATATGAAAGAGTTTCAAGATTGTACTGGGGTTCTGTCCCTAAGGATATTTCAGTATGAGCTAATATTGAAAAATAAAATACTCAATTCTGAAATACTTCTAATCTGAAGCATAGCAGATAAGTACTAAAGATAATGTGTTTTCACTGAAGGTAAAATACAACCCTCAGTTGAGCAAATTTCTCCTACTCCAGGCTCTGAACGAGAACTCGTAGCTCCTTTGAATCAGCTGACTCACTGCAGGTGTGTCAAAGTAGAAGAGGCAGTTACATTAGCAAATTCACTCATAGATCACGGGCCAGATATCACAGAATCTACTTGATTGCACTCCTTAAATGCAGGCAGTTCAGACCCTCAGGAGGAAATGGGTCAGAGGGTGGGCTATTATGCTGCAGCCTGCTTTCTATTTAATGACGCACTACCTAGCATAGCTGAATGAGTGTACCTTTTAGGCCCACTGACAAGAGTGAGTTCCTTCTAGAGAGAAGGAAAAATCTGTTCTATGGTAAGTGGTGAAAATTACTTGGGAAGAGTCCATGGAGACATTGCCTTTCAAATGCAATGTGATGTTTCACTTAGGGTACACACTAGCCATCCAACAAAAACTAATATCATCAATTTTGCTATACAAGGAGAAATCCCTGGTTTGGAAGAGCAATTTAAAATCAAATACACAATTTCCTTCCAATGTGACTTTCAGATGCTTTCTAGTTGTAGATGTTCAATCGCTAAATACAGAAAAGACTCCTGGGGAGTTGGCAGCTGTAATGTTTTACCTCTCCCACAAGCATCAGCCAATGGGGCTTTTTTTGTAGAAATATAAAGACAACTATCTGGAGGTCCCAGCTATGAAATATGTCTACTACAATGCTTTGAACACTTATTTGTAGTAACATACAGTTGAGTGGTCATAAGCGGCTAGTAGGTGCTTTATTGAACAAGGCCGCTTTAGACAATGGGTTTTATACAGCCTAGAAGTAGCAGGTACATAGCCCTGCCTGAGTGTCACACACACAGCAGCTACAAAAATCCCAAACATAGGACGCAACATCTGTGACTTGATACCAATTATTTTACCATCAAATTCCTTCAACTATCAGCTAGAGATTTGTGACTTAGCTGAGAAATAGGCTTTCTGGCCATTTTTTCCCTGGCATTTATATGAACCACACATTTCTAGACAGCCAACATAGTTGTATCTTTTACTCTTTTGCTTCCTTTGCCTCTTGGCTGCTCTTTAATCTTGGTGATCATTTTGATAATAGCTGATTTAATCTAACATACTTTTATACAGAGAATTTTGTGACGATTCAAATGCTGCCAATAAATAATATGCCATTTTTAGATTAAGGGTGTTGATTATCTTATCCACTAAACTCACGTGATAGGATTAAGTTTCTTTTTGTCCATACTACGTCAGGCTAAGGAAAGAACTAAAGAGCAGTTAACTATCCAAACAGAATCCAAAGTGTTTTATTTTTGTTTAATCTGTCTCTTTAATTTTCAGAGAGTGGTATTATTGAGCATAGTCAGTCACATTTTGTTAATAATATTGAATGAAATGGAATCAAGTGGTATGGTCATATTTGCTTGGTATTTTAAGTCATCTGTGAGTATGCTTAGCATTTTTATTTTTATTTTTTATGGCTTATTTTTATGTGTATGGGTCTTTTGCCTACATATATATTACATGTATGTAGTACCCTTGTAAGCCATAAAAGGGTGCCAGGTCCTCTACAACTGGAGTTACAGATATGAGCCATCATGTGGTGTTGGGACTCAAATCTTTGGACCTCTAAAAGAGCAGGTAGTACTCTTAACCCCTGAGTCATCTCTCCTGCGACCTTGGGCATGTTTAAATCAACATTCTCACGTATTGCAGCAGAACATGGGCTGTAATAATTTCCAAGCTATCAAAGCAGCTATCCATTTAAAATTATGATAAAGAACATGTTAATAAACAAGTTAGAATTTCTATTGTTCAAAAGACTTTGAGGTCATTTCCCTGAACTATGGTAAAATGTAAGCTGAAATAATATTGTAACATTGCTATGCACATGAACTTACACACACCTCATTTGCTATAAATACGCTATACTTAAACCTGAAAAACAAGCTTCTGGTGTTTGTATGTAGTCCAACCTAAATATCCAACCTAAAACCCGCAAAGACATCAAGTACAGACTCCAGACATCACCTTATATGAAGGCTCCAGTATCCTACACACTCTTAAGTAGACAAAATGACCCGGGCGGAAGTAGGAAATTCAATTGTTTATGAAAACATCTTCATTTTTAAGGTATAAAGAAAATGACTGTTCATCTTAAAGCCCTGCCTTTCTATTCAGTTCACAAAAGAGAATCTCCCCCAGCACCCCCGACAGAGTCTTTAATTGGGGTTTCCAACCTCTTATCAGGTTCCAAATGAATAAAGCGAATAAGATGAGTCTGAAGTGCTGCTGCTGCTGGCCCAGGGATTGCTCTTCACACACTGAAAGCTGGAGCTTTGCTGCCCCCTGTTGACCGCAATCACAAATAATAAATCTTGTCCGCAAGTCACAAGCGTCATAGTTTTAAAAGTCTTTCGAACCTGGCCTACTCAACCTTAATTGTTCAAGTGGTAAAAGAACCTAGATTGCAGATCCTAGGAGGAATGTGTGACTTTCTCGGGATCACTGAGAGAGAGGCAAATCCGGGGCTATAAAATACGCTGGGCCGTGGAGCTCAGTGGTTGTTTCCCTTTATCAGTTACTCTCCCCATTGTGTAGGTGCCCTTTACACAACACCGGAAGCACCAGTGTGCCTGGATCCAACAAAGCAACAAGTCATATCCTCAGCCATGTTATAGAGAAACCATTTTACACCTTTCCAAAGTGCTCTAAGCATGGGTTCACTCGCAATGACAGTCAGAGAAGTTAGAGTGTTTCTGAAGAATAAGGCAGGTGGGCCTCAGGTGTCTGACTGCATGGTTGTCTGAAAAAAAAAAAAAGGAGGCTTCGATCCTGATCTTTGGCTTGGATGATCCTGATCTCAGCTTTACATGTGTCAGAGGGTCCGTGCTTGGCTCTAAACGACAAAGAGCTGGAACAGGAGTCAATAAAAATGGTAAGGACCTCTCTACACTTTGGTGGGACTGGGGGTACTGGCTCTCCCTGAGAGTAGAGACAGCTCCTTGGAGTCCTGGGCTGTTTCCCAGGCATTAGCATCCTACTGGGAGGAGAAAGCTCTGCCTTTAGGGGCTTTGTGGGAGCCTGGTCTTTGGAAAGCCAGAACTAGGACAGAGCCTAGTGACACCTGGCTGAGCACATTTATTAGCACACAGTAAATACCACTGATGACACCTGGAATCAATTAAGAAGAGACTCTGAAAGGGGTTTGGAGTCCTTTCTGCTACTGTGATAGTGACCAAGCAAGAGAAAGGCTGTCTGATTTCCATGACCAGAATTAGGCCACAACTCGTCCCTGTTAATTCCACCAGTACAAATACAGTCCTCTCTTGGTATCTTCCGAAGACTGGGTCCAGGCTCCCCACCACTATCCAAGCCCAGGGAAGCAAAAAATTTGCCAGCACTCAGTCCCTTCCACAAAGTGACTGTTTGCATATAATCTGTGCCTGTCTTCCCGTGTGATAATCATCTCTAATTGTGATGTCATAGCTGATACCACAGGAAAGCCATGTAAATGAATGTTTTAATGAATGGCCAGGGCCTAATGACAAGAGAAAGCCTGGACACATTCAATACAGATACAATTGTTTTGGCAAAATGTTTCAATCCACGTTGGTAGAGACTGCTAATATAGAGTCTGCCAATACAGAGCACCGAGTGTACAAGATCCAAAAGTGTGCAGAACTTTAAAAAGGAAAGAGTAATCGCAACAATCCAATCTTAAAAAGTTATTAAATCTTAAGACTGTTAAATCTATGTAAGTTGAGGTATATTATGTATAGGATATGTATTATGTGTCTATAAAGACATTGCCTACCCTTTCTGCCTCTCTAAGGTGTGTGGCAGCCTTGAAGGTGTGAGATGCATCTAAATGGAAGGAGGTGCTCACCTTTTTAACCATTCTTATTTGGTTTGCAATTAGCTGTGGCCCTGCCTTTTCCTTCGGTCAACCTAGCACGAACAAAAGCAACACACAGTTCTTGGTAGAGATTTCTGAGATGTGTTTAGCTGTTTTCTCAAACTGGATGGTCATGGCACACACTGGAGCACTGGATCTGGTCCTTGGCTGACTAAATATGCAGCGAGGCCCTGTGTTACCCGCCCTGGACATAAAACGAAAGAGAGAAACAAACCTTTCCTCATTTAAGCCACTGATACGTGGTTTTTCTAAAACTCCTAATTATATGGCTTCTCCTGCATGCTCTAGTATCCATCTACATCTATGCTACAAGTACAATGTATTTTAAAATCATGCCGCAGGGGTCTGGAGAGTTGGCTCAGCAGTTAAGAGAACTTGCTGCTTTTATAGAGGACCTGAGTTTGATTCCCAACTCGTGTCAGGAAGCTCACAACCACTTGTAACCCCCTCTCCAGTGGCTCTCTAACCTTCACAGGTCCCCACACTCACATACAGAAACCCACACAGACACAGATACACATACATATAATTCAAAATAAAATAAAAAGCATGGTGTGGTGATGGTGGCCCATGCCTTTAACCCCAGCAGGTGGGAGGCAAAGTCAGGCAGATCTCTAAGTTTGATGCCAGCATGGTTTACACAGTGAATTCCACAACAGCCAAGGCTACATGGAGAAACATTCTCTCAAAACAAAAAAACAAACAAAAAAAATCAACCTATCAATCTATCAATAAAGCACCTAATTGAGGTAAATGAAAAGGGAATTCTTGGAAGAGAAGTTTAGGGAAATGCATATATTTTTAAGATGGGCAGTGAGACCGAAAGTACTGCTGTACCCACAGAGACTGCTAGATCTGAATAATGGTTAACAATCAGATCTCTGAGTTCCAGGACAGCCAGGGCTATACAGAGAAACCCTGTCTTGAAAAACCAAAAATCAAAAAACCAAAAAGAAAAAAAGAAAAAAAAAAGGATGGTGATGGTTTTAGGTGATGGAAAAATACTAATCTCTGATCATTACAATGCAAACTAGCATCAGGGAGAACCCATCCCTTGCTTGGATTTCTAGGAGCCTGTATTTTAAATGAAGGCAAAGGAGAGCCCTAGCATTCAGATTATCCTAGACACGTTACCTATGAAACTATTTGCTTGTCTTGATGGCGGAGGACCCTATGAGTCACGAGCGTAGACATATGATCTTTAAACGTCTGAATTTGGACGTAAGCAAAGAGAAACAGAGCCACAGGCAGACAAAGATAAGAGCTTCCTGGTTCCCTGTCCCTTCTTATCTCCGTCAATGTCAGCGTTAGCTGCGAGGCTCAATGAAGAGCCTCCATCTCCAGATCTTTCCTTTGACCACTTTCATCTGCGCCTTACAGTGCTGGGGAGAACACCCTAGACGTGCTGTGGAGTGAAAGGAGCAGGTGACACAGGTGGAGGGAAGAAGCAGCCAAACAATGAAGCCTTTGAAGGGAGCCAGTTTCCTAACAGCAACTAGGGCTAATTAGTACCTGTGCGGGCAGTCACCTCAACTCTCGTTTTAAAACACCCATTCCTCTTTCTTCACCTGCTAGAGAGAAATTCTGAGGACAGCGGCTTGCCGCCCTCCAACCCAGACAGGTCAAACTTCTTTGTCCTTCCTGAGTGCACTGTGAAGAAAGCCGCGACACAAAGGGAATGTTTTTGTTGGCAGTCAGTTCAGAGCATGTTGACATCTCTGTTTTTAACAACCCTCTGGTCAGCCTGGGCGTAGTCACTCTTTTGAAAGTCGAGTCTTGAGGAAGTAGGTCACGAGAGCCAGTGTTTGGCTCCCCTGAGCGTGACTGAACCCAGGCGTTCACTACTTGTGTGTGGCTTTAGAATGGGTGTCTTGCTGACACCGAGTGCCACCTGCTGATTCACCAACCTGCATGGCTAGTTACTCCAGCTGACCAGCAAGGCTGGACTGTTTCCTCAGAGCAGGGCACGCTGGGCAAACAAACAACTCGTTGCTGACCAAAGCATAAAAAATTACATGGCAGAAGGACTAGGGTTGACAGAAGTAACCCAAGAGGGCCTCAATACACTGGTGTGAAGGGATTAGACATGGGACGGAGACAAGAGATGTGAGGAAGGCTGAGGCAACAGACCAAAGGCTGAGTGGGGAAGTGAGCAGGGGTTTCCCATTCTGAGGCAGGGGCTTACTTGCCAGTGTCCCTGAAACCCATCTTCTTTTCTTCTTCGTCACACGCAGGCCCCAGTTTTCAGGTTCCTTTATAATCTGGGGTAGCCACGAGACTGGATCTGACTAATGGAGCAGAAGCGAAGCAATAATGTGTGCTACTTTCAGGCCTGACCCATAAAAAACACCTGCTCATAACCCTGTCTCCCCTCCTACTTGCCAGGTGGTAACACTAGAATCCAAGCATCTATGCTAGGCAGCCAGGCTCTGCAAGATGCTGAGCCATCTTCCCTCTTTCTTGCCTCTGGGTACTGCTGACTTGAAGCTGTTCGATCCCAGGACTTAAGAAGGAAACGCGTTGTCTGTTCCCTGGGTCCCTGATCTCTCATTACAGCAGGTCTGCCCCCGTTCATATTTTTGGTCATATCAATAATATTATCAGACTCACACACCGTAGAAGTGATTTACTCTGAAGTAAATTGCTCTAGCTCCCCTCTGACAAGGAATATAGGAGACTTGTTTTCTCCTCCAGCTTCTCTCTCTCTCCCAGTGCCTGCACTGCTCTGCGCATGCGCACCAGCCACACCGCCCTCTCACATTGCCTCCATTGTATACCTTGCTCTTAGCTCCCAAGGCATCTTCCCTAAATATCTACCACTGTGTCTTCCCTCCCCAGCCCTCCCTCCAGAGCTATAACCATTTCAGCCTTTCTCATTCTTGAGATTTCAGCTTAGGAGGTTTTCATATATTTTGTGACTCCTTTGCTTTTTCTGTCCCTTCTACCCAGATGTTATATACATGGGTATGTTAAGTGACTATCTGCTTTGAAACGGACTTTTATTATTAAAGGAAAAACAAGGTGAAGTTCTGCCCTTTGACTGGTATTTGTATTTAACCTGGAATGGCTCCTCTGTCCAGTTTCCTGGGTGTGCTCATGTGTGCATACGAAGGATCATTTTCCCCCCTGAGAGATGCTTGGAAAAAAAATAAAAAAGGTTGATGCAAATGAGAAGATCGAATATATATAAGAAATGGGGACCTTTGAAGTCCTTTTAGCAAAAGACAGGTCAACCTCAGAGTGCGAGCTTAGATGTTACTCTGAAGAACAGTAGGTTTCAGTGGAATGTAGGCCAGCGAGAGGAGAGGGAGAGGAGAGGAGAGGAGAGGAGAGGAGAGGAGAGGAGAGGAGGCCAAGAACTCACGGATTACTCAATATCTAAACGCAGGAAGGCAAAGAAAGGCTAGAGAAAGCAAAGGAGACTCTACCCTTATTACATTTTAAAAGTATTATTGAGACATTGTAAGTTACCAGGTGGCACACGCCTTTAATCCCAGCACTCGGGAGACAGAGGCAGGCGGATTTCTGAGTTCGAGGCCAGCCTGGTCTACAAAGTGAGTTCCAGAACAGCCAGGGCTATACAGAGAAACCCTGTCTCTAAAAACAAAACAAAACAAAACAAAACAAAACAAAAAAAAACCACAAAAAAAATTCTCAATAATGCATTTCTCACTTATTGTGTATTATAACAGTAAATCGATTCATTACTAGATAATCTTTTAAAAAGTTGTGCCTTTATCCTAGAGAAATCTGGAGACAGACATTCATCCTGAGGTATGCACAAGGGAGAAAGCTCTTGAGGGAGCTGTGGGAAAAGTCTCCACCAAAACAGGCTGGACACACTTGATGTCATAGAAAAAACAAGAAATCCCAGGGGGAATCTTTCCCTGTAAGGTTCAGACAACAATATACTCAAGGACCAAGCCAGAGTCTGTGGCTTGAAAAATAGAGTAAAACCTCAGACCAGACCCGTGGCAGAAAGCAGAGCTATAGAGATTATTGGGCCGTGAGTCCAGTAGCCTCACTTTCCAGGAGTCTTAGAAAACATTTGCAAGAAAACGACCTAAGAAACAGGCACTTCCTACACTCTGTTCAGATGAAAAGTTTCGCTGCCCGCCGTGTAATCAAAGCCAGGCAGAGACAAACAGGTTGGTCAAGAAAGCTATCATCTGTACTTACCAATAGGAGTGAAAGTCTAGTGCTTACAGAGAGGAGCCACCCCAAGTTAAGGCAGGGAACAAATCTGAGTCCGGCCAGCAGAGGGCAGTACATTCAACTTTGAGACTCTGAAGGGCTGTAACTTAGGAGTTGGCCAAATGCCATTATGTCTTACTGGATAATACCAGTGAGGGATTGCCTGTGAAAATCGGGCTACTTTCGAAAGGTGAGAAATGATCAGAGCGCACACAGTTCCTGAGGTGCGGGCTTTCAAAGTTTGATGATCAGAACTGCAGGGTTTCCTGTCAGGCACCTGGGTGGTGGGATGTGAATGTGTCCTTTCCTTTATCCTCTAGACGCCAAACCCTTACCAGTGGCTCTCAACCTTCCTAGGATGCGCTCCTTTAATAGGGTTGTGGTCACCCCCAACCATAAAATTATTTTGTTGCTACTTAATAACTCTAATTTTGCTCCTGTTATGAATCTTAATGTAAATACTTGATATGCAGGATATCTGGTATGCGACCCTTGTGAAAGGGAGGTTTGACAACCCCTCCCCCCATTGACCCACGAGTTGAACACTACTGCCTTAGATGTCCTCTTTAGAAAGAGTTGGTGTATAGCTGGGCGTGGTGGCGCACGCCTTTAATCCTAGCACTCGGGAGGCAGAGGCAGGCGGATTTCTGAGTTCGAGGCCAGCCTGGTCTACAGAGTGAGCTCCAGGACAGCCAGGGCTATACAGAGAAACCCTGTCTCGAAAAACCAAAAAAAAAAAAAAAAAAAAAAAAAAAAAGAAAGAAAAAGAAAGAGTTGGTGTGTGAGGAATAGCCATTTTGCTTCCCACCCGTCCCCACCCCCTAGTTGAGACATAGAGAGCAAGTGATGAAGTTTTCCTGTGTTATCTTTAAATCCAGATTGTTCAGTATGAGCTATAGAGAGTCCTGGGGACAGCCAAGATGGTTATCCCTTAAGCAGGTGAGCAATCAGAATCTACAGGAGGATCACAGAACCTGAAGGTACAAACACAACCCCATACACTTCCAACACCTAGAAACCTCTTCCAGAAAACGGAGAGAAGTGCCGGCTGGGTTCTGGGGACCGCTCTGGGCGCAAGCAAATGAGCATTTCCATTCAAGCAGTGGACTGTTCTGTCTTGCCCTTACGCTGCAGTCGGCATGACTACTGGTGCTTTGGCCTGCGTGTTTCCACACCAGGTTGTCACTCGTGCCTCACTTCTTAAATAAACCATAAGAGCTGCGTGTGAACGCCACCAGCTGTGTGAGGCCATTCTGTGCTTGATGACACAAATCACGAATACAAGCTCTCATTCCTCCTGCCTCTATTTCTAAAATAAATACCCTGGCTTTGGTGTCTTGAAGATTGGAAGGGTTCAGAGCCTGCCTGCCTGCGTTCCTGCCCTGAGCCTGAGGGATACCAGTGCCTCAGAGTGGGGGCTTCAGGGTTTCCCTCTGTTGTACGAAGTTGGCCATTTTTCTCCTTTTTATATTTCTTCCTAGCCAACCCAATTTATAGTATAATTTATAGATAGTGTATGTATCTTTCTGAGCCTGGCTTGTCACAGTCCATACAATGTCCTCTAGGGTTATGTATGTTGGAACATGACTCGATTTCCTTCTTTATAAAACTAAATAGTGTATGGCAGTGCCATGCTATTGCTGAACAGTTAAAGCTTGACTTCCTATCTTGCTTAATATCAAAATAGCAATGAGCATAAGAATGAAGGTATATCTTTGACATACTGCTTTCATACTCACTGGATATATGTGCAGGATTGGAATTACTGGATTATATATTAACTGTACTTTTAATAGATATAAGGGAAATTGGAAAGCTTAACCAAAATGGCTGCGCTAATTTGGATCCCCATCAACTGTATGTAAATCTTTTTGCCTGCCCTCCATTCCTACATATTTTTTAAAGATTTATTTATTTTTATTTTATAGGTATGAGTGTTTTTTTTCTGCATGCCTCCAGTCCTACATGTGTGTATGTGACTGTGTGTATGCCTGGTGTTGGATTTTTTAGAACTGGAACTATTGGTGGTTGAAAGGCACGATGTAGGGGCTGGGACCTGAATCTGGGTCCTTGAAGAACATCAGGTGTTCTGCAGGGCTAAGCCACTTCTCCAGGACTTTATCTCTCTCTCTCTCTAAATCAAAGCCATCACATCAGGTGGCAAGCTCACTGTGGTTTTAATTTGCAGTTCATGGCATCAATGATGTTAAGCGTTTTTCTCATCCTTGCTGGCCAGTTGCATGTCTTTTGAGAAATGTTTGTTCAGGTCTGATGCTAAATCACGTTATCTTCCAGTTTGTTCTTGTTTTCTTTCTATTGAGTTGTTTGGTACTCTCTAATTCTTGGATACTGACCGTCTTAGTTAGTGTTTCCATTGCTATGAAGAAACACCATGACCAAGGCAACTTTTATAAAGGAAAACATTTAGTTGGGGCTGGCTTACAGTTTCAGAGGCTGAGTTCATTATCATCATGGCAGGAAGCATGGCAGCATTAGGGCAGACTTGGTGCTGGAGAAGCCAAGAGTTAGTTCTACATCTTCATCAGAAGGCAGCCAGAAGACTGGCATCCTTGGGGAGCCAGGAGGAACCTCTCTTCTGCAAGGAGTGGAGCCTGAGCACTAGGAACCCTTAAAGCCAACCTACACCATGACACACTTCCTCCAACAAAACCACACATCCTAATAGTACTACTTCCCATGGGTCAAGCATATTCAAACCACCACACTGACTCTCTATCTAAGATGCGATTGTAATGGAGTCTTTCACCTGTAACTTATCTCTTCATTATGTTGTTTCCTTTGTTGTACAAAAAAAATTCCAGTTTGATCCAATCCTGTCTGTCTGTGTTTCCTTTGCTGGTTATTCTTTTGAATTATACCCCTGGAAATCCACCCAATATAGCTCTCGTCCTATGATTTTTCTAATGATTTTCATAGCTAAACCTTGAATTTAAGATTTTTAATCAGTTCTGAAGTGATTCTGTTGTTGTTGTTGTTTGTTTGTTTGAGGAGTGAAATAAAGATCCCATTTCCTCTTTCCTGCTTGTGGATAACAGCCCCCACCCCCAATGTTACTTATTTAAAAGACTACCCTTTCTTAGTGGTGTATCAAAAATTTATTAGCCAGTAGGTACATGCCTTTACTTCGGGGCTCTGTAACCATTCCGTTGACTGTGTTTTTTATTTTTTATTTATTTTTTTTACTTTTTTTTTGCCAGGAATGTGATGTTCTGCTTACCACAGCTTTGTAGTATCTTTGGAAATCAGGCAGTGGAATGCCTCCAGCTCTGTTCTTTAATTTTGTGGTTTGCTACTTTACAAAACTCATTTATCATTTCCAGTAGTTTCTGTGGTTACTGTCAGACTTTAGGATTTTCATGCAATCGGCATCCAGCAGAGGCAAGTTCACTTCTTCCTTGCCTGTTTAGAAGTTGACATTCCTTTATATTGTTATTTAGCATCCATCCCTCCCTCAATTTTATGACAAGATTCTGAATGTAAGGCACCGAAGAATGATTCAAATTTTAGTTCTTTAGCTAATAAGGCTAAAAGGTGAAATAATGGCCCAAGAGTAACAAGTCAGTAAATTTCACTGAAAGGGCGTTCCTCTAGAAATGCTGCGTCAAAGGTGTGCATCCCTTTGGTTAGATGCACAGCTAGAAGAATGTTTTCCTCTTGCTTCAGCCTCCTGAGCAGTGACATCCCAGCTGTGCACCACCACAGCTGGTGGATCATCCAGTTAAAAAGCAAACTATTTGTTTTCATAATATAGAGTTGTTTGAACTCCTTACGCACTTTGAATATGAACACTTTATTAATTGTGTGGCTTGCAAATGTCTCCTCCCCCTCTGTAGGTTTCCTCTCTACTCACTTGATTCTTGCATTGTGTTAATGTGTTCTCCTTAGAGGTGACTCTACTTGCCTACTTCTGCCTGTGCTGTCTATGCTATGGGAATCACATCAAAAAAGCCATTGCCTATGGTAATGATGAAGAGCGGGGGAGCAGCTTTTCCTTTGTCTTTTCTTGTCATCGTTTGACAGTTTCAGATTTTATGTTTAAGCCTTAGTGAATCTTAGTTAATGTCTTAGTTAATATGGTATAACATAGCATTTAATTTCATTTTTCTTTCATGGTTATTCACGTGGTTTTCTCTCTCTCTCTCTCTCTCTCTCTCTCTCTCTCTCTCTGTGTGTGTGTGTGTGTGTGTTTGTGTGTGTGTGTATGTGTGTATAAGGGGGATGGATCTTGCTATGTAATCCAAGATTGTCTCACACCATCTAAGTGATCCCTCTGCCTCAGCACCTCAGTGCCTCAGTGGTGTGCACCACCACACCCATTCTCCTGCAGCAGCTTACTCAGACTTTATCCAGTGGTCGTCAGAACCTACGCATGCTTTGGAGTATCTCTCCTTCTTCACTACACGCTGGACTACCTGACTTGCTCCTAGGTTATTTGGTGACCTGTGAGCTATCCTTTGATGGATACTTCTGGAGGGAAAAATCTATATCATTAATTTCTTGAATGGTATAGGTCAACTCAGTTTTTCTTTTGATTCCAGTTTTCAAAATGTATTGTTTTACTACAAATTTGCCCATGTCCTATACTTTTCAAATCTATTTGTATAAGTTACTTATAATAGTCTCATATGACTCTGTATATCTCATAGTTTCATTAGCTATGAATATTTACCTTATATAATGAAAACTTCACTTAAAAATTTTAAGAATTAATAGTAAACTTAAATAGTAAAAGTTTGTTTAAATTTTTTCTAAATTTCTTAAAATAATTTTTATTTAAATATTTTTGTGCAATAGAGTTGGGTCATATTCTTTCCCTATGCCCATTTCTTCACAGATCCCACTTACCTCCCAGCCCACCAACTTCCTGTATTTTCTTTCTCATTTTCTGTCTTTCTCAAAACAAAACAAAAAATGAAAATCAACACAAATTAAAACAAGCAAAAAGATTAAAAAAATAAAACAAAACAAAGCACACAAAAACCTTGGAGTCCAGTTTGTGTTGGTCAATTACTCCTGGGCATGAGGCCTGCCCTAGAGTGTGGTTGATTTGGACACTCCAGTGACACTCCATTGGAGAAAACTAGTTTTCCACTTGTTGTTGTTGTTTTTTGTTTATTTATTTGTTTGTTTGTTTGTTTTAGCATGTATCAATTGCAAATACCTTCTTGGACGAGGGTAGAACGTTGTGTCCACAGTTCCTTTTCTGTGCTGGAATTTTGTCTGTTTTGAACCCATGCAGATCTTGTGCACACTCACCCAGTCTCAGTGTATATGTTCATATGTGTATCAGTTCTGCTGTGTCTAGGTGATGTCACATCTTTAGAGTCATCCACTACCTCTGGCTCTTGTCGATTTCCCACCTCCTCTTCCATGAAGACCCTTGAGATTTAGGGGGAGAGGTTTGATAAAGGCATCTATATAGGGCTGAGCTCTTCAAAGTCTTTCACTCTTTGCACAATCTCCTATAGGATGCTACTCTGATGAGGGTTGAGCAGTGTTCTTATGTATGGGTATATCAATATGTCATCAGGAGTCATTTTATTGCTTTCATTTAGAAATAATAATAGAAGTAGGTTTTGCTCAGTTTCTTGGCCACTTTAGCAGAATCAAGTATGGCTTCCACCTGATCCAATCAGAAAGTGGTTGGTTACTCCCATAACATCTGTCCCACCATTGTACCAGTATTTCTGGCAGGCAGATCAGTGTTGTAGGTTGCAGGTTTTGTAGCTGGGTAACCCTGATGATTAATTTTCTCCTCCAGGAGTGTGCCCAGGACCTTCCTGCATCACAGGCACACACACTAGTCAGTAAAGGGGAGAATGCTTCTGGCTGGGCCTCAGTCTGATTTCTCCATGGTTGATGACATATTTGTCTTTCTCAACAATAGCACTTTGCCACCATATTATGTAGAATAGTAATAGCATTGTTTGGGTGTGGGCGGTGTCTCTGGGACCTCTTTGGTCAATGACTCAACTGGATGTTTTACCTGGCCACACAAAATGTCTAGCTGGAGAATCGTCTCTCCCATTATATGACAACTCCATTTAAAGATCTTTCACAATCTATGTATCTCAGAGTTTAATTCATCTTGCCAGAGTTTTATCAAGTTTCCCTAAGACGTGATTCTGATTCATTATTATTTTGTGTTGATTTTTTGCTTTTGTTGTTGATTTATTGTTCGTTTCAAGTTTCCCTACATGAGTCCATTGCTCATTAATATCCAGCCTTCTTTTATAATATAAGCATGTTAGGTTTATTTGTAAGCCCATATTGTATTAGGTTTTTACTTAATCACATATCACATGTTTGGGGTTTTATTTTTTTCTTTGGCTTTAATATTTTATAATTTTCATTGTTCTTTTAAAA
This sequence comes from Mus musculus, assembly GCF_000001635.26. Taxonomy (NCBI): domain Eukaryota; kingdom Metazoa; phylum Chordata; class Mammalia; order Rodentia; family Muridae; genus Mus; species Mus musculus. Next base: position 45,057,628 of record NC_000076.6, read on the forward strand.
TTTGCAAGTGCTTACATGTTGATTCCTAATTTCTAAAAATGTTGGGCTCTTATAATTAAGAACTCTGTCCATTGGAGCCAGCAGGATGCCTCTATAGGTCATGCCAATATTTGATGACCTGAGTCCAAACCTTGGACTATAGAAAGAAAGAAAGAAAACAAAAACAAAAACAAAAACGATTCTAATGCCACGGACTGAACTCAGTCGGTCCTTCAACCCAAGGGAGAATCAGGGTTCCAGTACTCAGGTGGGCAAGGAGTTGGCGGGGTGACAACCAGACAGGGATACCAGAGAGAGTCCTATATCTTAATGTAATTTCTCAAAACAAGCATCAGACTTATAATACAGAAGAAAAACAAGGAAGTTAGGTGATATATCAGTCAAGGTACATCGAGATGCATAATGGCTCTTTACACAAAACAGAGAAAAATGCATACAATAAAAGGTAACAGGAACTAAGCATTGTTTACAACTGAGATAAGAACAGCCCTATCTAAAGTCAGCTATTCACAGGAGACAGTTGGAAGGCCTAATACACCCATGTGCAATACTAGTCTATTGTTAAACCCACCACTATGGGGTCCCTTAGTAAATATCTAATTATGCTATTCCTCTGGGCCTAGTGAAAAACATGCACCAGAGAAGTTCCTTTCTACTAACCCTTTCACGAATAACACAATACTCCAGTTCCTCCTTTAAACCACAACCCACATTCTTTCTACTATTATGTAATGTAGGCTGCCATTCATATCTGTAATGAGAATTCTGTTTACTATTTTGAACTAGCCTTGAGTTTTCTAGCTCCTATCCGGCAAACTGCAATGCCTGATTTCTAACTATCAACACTGGAGGCATTTTGTCTAAATGAGTAACATTCTTATGAAATTCCAAGCCCAGGGTCGGCTCAAGGACTGCCTAGGAAAAAGGTGAAGGCCAGGAAGCAATGTTTAATCTAACGTAGCTACTTGTCAAATCATTCCTTGGGAGCACCTATAATAAAACAATACTGAAGGAAAGCACTTTTAACCCTTCAGCAACTATCGCAAGGACATATATAGAGCATTCGTGCTATGGGATGCCAAGGCTCCAGGAGACCAGTTTCGGTGAAACTTTTTGCCTCAGGACTGTAGCCAAGGTTTTGGACTTGCCACGCAGACTTCACTGGAGTGGGTGTGGCATTCTAGCATGTTGTCCTATGACATATGCAGGTGCATGAATGCTTGAGCACGCGCGCGCGCGCGCGCACACACACACACACACCCACACACACACACAGACACTTCCAAGCATGCACGCACCAAATAATAGAAAACTGTTTAATTATATACTGGAACCAAATAAACATTATGTTACTCTAAGTTTTTGAAGCATTTTTGAGATTTTTAGCTTCAAAACAATATCATTCACTCTTAAACATTGTCTCTTTGATAAGTGTTTATGTTAGGGGTGTTTGTACAATATTCTATTTGCTTTTCAAAACGATTGGTAGCTGTTAGGTATAAATAGGACATCAATAATTTTTTTCTAAACTTTGCATATTTCTTTTTTCATAATTTGATATACCATGTATGAGTGCTTTGTCTATATGTGTGCGTGTGCGTGTATTAACCACATGCATGTCTGAATGGGCAGATCCCTTGGAATTGTGGTTACAGACCAGGGCTCTTAACTACTGAGCCCCTTAATCTAGGGTGTACGCATATATTCTTTCTTCTTGTTTTCTTTCTTTCTTCTCTTCTTCCTTCCTTTCTCTTTGTAACTGACCGACTTCTCTGTTTGCTCTTTAACAATGAGAAATTTGCCAGGTGTGATAGCACATGTCTTTAATCCCAGTACTCAAGAGGCCAAGTGAATCTGTGAGTTCAAAGCCAGCCAGGTCTACAGAGGAAATTCCAAGTCTGCCTGGGCTATCCAGTGAAGTGGAAACCTAAGGGTTCTTTGGAAAGTGGGTTGGATGGTGTTTTGCTGGGGCAAACACGTGAAGGGATGTTTAGCTGAAGCAGACACAGGTGAAAGGAAGTTCTGCTAAAGCAGTGATGAGGGGTTCTTTGCTAACAATACGCTTGTATTGATTGGTCTGCCTTCCATTGAGCTGCATTTGTCAGGACTCCATAGAAAGAACCACACCAAAAAATCTTCTGGCGGTATGCTGCTGCAGTTTCTTTCCATTTCCTCGGACTTGGGCTGATTGGCGAAGTGATGTCAGCTGAGACAGACTCACTTGCTGAGGGAAGACACCTGCTGAGGTAAGGCCTGTGGAGGACACCTGATGTTTGGAGGTGTAAATAGGACTTGATGGTGCCAGACACAGAGCTTGGCTTGCTGGCACAGCTAGCTGTATGATGCTTGTGGGTCTCATCTTTGCTGATCGTTGATTCCCTGAGAGGACAGCTGAGAACTTCTCCTGGCGTCCCTCCTGGTGACTCGAGCCAAGGCTGGGGCTTCCGTCTCTACTGAACTGGGCTGCTGGTGTATCTGTGAAGTGTTTGCGAGTGGATCGAGCTGCTGCTGCTGACCTGTGAGCTGAACTGCAGATTTCCAGACAATACAGGTTCACTTCTCGCCTCTTCCCCCAACCCTACCCCATATCCTTTCTTTCCCACTATCTCTAGTGGGTGGTGGGCTAAACGAGAGGTTAAAGCGTTTAAGAACCATTAAAAGTAGGCTTTTGAAAAAATTAAAGGTACAACCCAGAGAAACTCTGCCTCGAAAAACCAAACCAAACCAAACCACTGAGAAATTTAAAACTTTGACTATGATGGTATATGGTTCTCATGATTGTATCACTTAATGTTGCTTTCCATTTTTATCTTATGTGGTTGTAGCAATTTGAGTTCCCATCAGCTCCATGTAAGATTTGCATCTTCAAAATTTGGTACATGTTTCCTATGTCCTTTGTAAGACCCGAAATTTACCTGTAAGCCCCACCAGCTCAAGGACCAGGTAACTTCCTGGAAAGCTAGGAGTTGTAGTTGTAAGAAAATAACAAAGCCACAGATGAAAATACGGCAGCCAAATGGCTATGTTCACTGAACAAACAAACAACAAAACAAAAACCAAAACCTTCAACATGTGTCTCTGAGCCACTCAGCTGAGAATTCCAGGGAGCAGACCTGTCCAGAGTCCATTTACCTGGCCAGTATTTAACTTAATGAAACTTGCTTCAAAAGTCTGGCTCACAATGGCAGAATTGGGTCTTCTCTATGAATCTGAGGATTAATGCCTGAATAGGCAGAAAATAAACTTCATTGTGACAGTGATCTCTGATTTCCCAGTTCTCTTCTACCCCTACCTCCCCAAACTCCTGCCTGTCCCCAAAGTCCCCAGGTAGCCCTGGCTGGCACAGAACTCAATGCTTAGACCAGACTGGTTTGCCTCTGCTCCCTAAGTGCTTGAATTAAAGGCTTGCACCACCGTGCCTAACTCTCCAAGCTCTTAATATAGTTGTTCATCTCTGAGTGTTTGCTAACTGTTTCCATTTACACAATTGCATGTTTGTAACTTATCTGTTTTCCTGTTGGGTTTCTTATCCATATTTCAGCTGAAGAGGAATTCTTCTGTGTAGCAAATATTTTTCTTAGCACCTGCCCTGCCTTTTCACATCTCCTTAAAGGCCATGTGTTCCCTTAAACTGCAGAGATATTTAATAGTTGTCTTTACTCTTATACTTCATGGCTCCTTTTCTTTCTACCCCTTGCTTCCTTGTCTTGTCGGTGTTGTATAGAGCTTGCTGCCAGTTTATAAACTCTTTTTAACTTCTAGGTACATACTAAACCCATCCGTAACTTTTTGCTTTAACAATTTATTTTTGATTTCTAAAACTTTGATTTTTGTTTCCCAATCCAGCTGGTCAATTTTTGTACTTCCTTGCAGCTTACTGGTTTTGTTTTTTGTGTTTGTTTATTAGTCTTTTTCTCCCTTGAAACATTTATTATCTTGCTATTCATGTTCTATGTTTTATTTTTCCAATATGTAAGTTCTTCAGACACCTTAAATATGCTTTTTGTCATTTCTTATTTCTTATATTTATAGTAAAGGGTGTCAAGGAAGACAAATTGGAACTATGCTAGATATTTCAAACAGAACTGAATAGAATTACATTCGTTACTGCTGCTGCCTGCATTCTCAGACTCTGCAAGAGCCTGGCAATCTTCCATCCCTTCCATCCCTTTGAAATTGCTCAGTCAGCTGCAGATGCTTCTGGGACATCACCCCCCCCCCCCCCCGTCCCCCACTCCCCACCTGACCGACCCACCTGGACTGTTGTGAACCAGAAAACAGTGATTTGCAGGTTTCTGTCCTCAGCACACCTCGGCTGCAAGAAAGAAGAGTCTCCCTTTCCTCCCCTCCAATCTACTTTCTTCTTTTGATAGAATCTGGCAAGAAACAAGCTAACAGGGGAACTTAGGAAAGGTAACTCCCAGGCTTGAAGCTCCTTGCAATAGAGGCCAGAAGAGTGAAAACATTGCTGACTGATTACTGCCTACAGGCAGTAGAGATCCCTTGCTTGACTATTGGTTGAGTTACATTATGGTTGACTTAATCTCAGAAGGCCTCTAAGTTAGGTTTTTCTACAAACATGTGTGGAGGCTTTCCATCAGTGATGGCCCTTTGTCACAGAGTTCTCATAGACAACTCTGATGCAGTCGGTTGCAGGGCAATCTCTCTTGAGTGAATACGGGGAACCATTTGGTAAAGTACACCTACCTTTGACTTTCTGCATGGTTTCTTATGCAGTATGTGTGTGTGCCTCTGTTGGCCTTTCCTAGCATTAGGGAACCAGTGATGGTTTCTTACAGCTTTCTTATTTTCTTTCTTCTGCTATTTCTTCCTATTCTCCTGAATTTCTAATTTTGTAGTCAGTAATTTTGAAATGATACTTTTCTCTTATTTGTTGTAAGTTCTCAGATCTTAATTTTATTTTATTTATTTTTTTAAAAGAGATTTATTTATTATTATATGTAAGTACACTGTAGCTGTCTTCAGATACACCAGAAGGTGGCATCAGATCTCATTACGGATGGTTGTGAGCCACCATGTGGTTGCTGGGATTTGAACTCAGGACCTTCGGAAGAGCAGTCAGTGCTCTTAACCGCTGAGCCAGCTCTCTGGCTCCCAGATCTTAATTTTAAATAGCAGATGAATAGATATCATTGTTCTGTATAGATAAACTGGAATGGCTCTCTCTCCCTCCGTCCTGCAGATTTAGGCCACATTAGACCAGATTAAAGGTAGATAAAGGCAGGTTTATTAGGAGGCAGCTCCGGGTGGGTTTGATGATCTCACAGGAGGAGTCAGTGGAGTTGCATATCTGGGCTAAAGTAAGACGTTTTATAGAGCTTAGGTGAGGAGTGATGACGTGTCTGCTAGGAGCTGGTATTATCTTCATATATGGTCAAAACCTGTGCCCCTGTGCAGGGAGTGTGTGTGTGTGTGGGGGGGGGGTGGTTCTCTGAGGGGCAGAGTTGGGCAGGTAATATTCCCATCTTGTGCAGAGGGGAGCAGAGGTTCCAGCCTAACAAAACCAAGTTCATTTTACGTGTGGAACCATGCCTGAATTCCTTCCTAACAACACTAAGGATCAGACTCTTCTTTTCTAATGTGCAAACACCTTTGGAGTGTCATTAGCAATACCGTAAAGCTCCAGGATCAGTCAGGATCTGCTTCCTCTGCCCATATTTGCTATCTGGATTGAATTCAACCTTGTGCCAGGGATAGAACGAGGTGAGAACCTAGACATCCACACACTGTTCATATCCCTCAAAGACAACTGAGGCCGTGTCACAAGTTCCTAGTTTGTTGAATGGTCAGACTAGGGACTACAAGCCTTCACTTGGCATCTGAAGTATCTATGAAAGTTCTAAAATCAGAGAAAACTATGAACATCGCTCCACTGAATATATGATCACCTCCCTCACTCCATGATGTATGGGCAGCGTTCCAGGGAAATTCACTTATTCTGAGTCAGTTATGAGGTTCCTACATTCTGCAAGTTCCCACAGAGCTCTCACTTAGAATATGGGTTTTTTTTAAAAAGAATTATTTATTTTATGTATATGAGTACACTGTTGCTTTCTGCAGACACACCAGAAGAGAGCATCGGATCCCATTACAGATGGTTGTGACCCACCATGTGGTTGTTGGGAACTGAACTCATGATCTCTGGAAGAACAGCCAGTGCTTAACCACTATCCATCTATCCAGCCCTAGAATAGTGTTCTTAATTTTATAAAACCACTGGACCCCAAAGTTATTTTAGACTTTTTAAATGAAAATACAGACCCAAAGAGAGTGAGGGAGCCCATTGGTGGTAAAAAGAGGATCTTTCTCCTTCTTGAACCCTTTCCCAGTAACTTGCAGAATAAGATATGTACGACTCGGCCAAGCCTTAGCTATCAGGGTCCCTCTGAGTGAAACATGTGGAGCCCAGGAATCGAAGTAAAAGCAAGAGGAATTTATTGTTCTAATGCCTTGGGGTAGTCCCACACCTGAAGGAGAGGCCGTGACCCTGGTCAGCCTGTTCAGTGAGTTTTTACAGTTTCCAGGGGCAGAATAGAGCATCAGCCACTAGGCACTATATGATGGGCAGAACAGTCTTTTAAACTGATTGGTCCTTAGGGAATGAGGTAGCAAATGCTTCCCTTATCTGCAGGGGGCCAACTGTGGTTTTTCTGAGCAATGTAAGGAGCCCCTCCCTAACCTCTCTCTTCCAGGGAGGGGTGGAATTTCCCCAAGGTGCTGAGCTGATATACAAAGATCTTCAGATATACAAAGAACGCATGTGAATTTGTTGCAAGGCTTGTTGGAGTGTTGTAAGTGGTGGGATGGATTTTAGTACCCTCCCTACCCTCCATCATCCCTCATGGGGTAAAACATGTTAAAGTACAGGCTTTTCTGTGTCTGACCTTGCTTTGAAAGACACAGACACCTTTAGACCTTCAGGCACTAAGCTGGACAGATTCTGGGCTATTCTACCCTGACTACAGTCAGGTTACAACTCTGGCCTACTCCCCAGCCATGTGGCCCATTCCTGCCATCGTGCTTGGCATCTCTTTCATTGTTCCGATGGCATCTCCCTGGGTCCCACCTGAGACCCCCCTTTCTGGAAGTCCCACCTTTTCCTCTCCTGCCCAGCTATCTGTGTCCAATCAGAAGATGGTGGAAGACAATGTTTTTTTTTGTTGTTGTTGTTGTTTTTTTCTGTTTTTTTTTTTTTTTTTTTTTTTGATTTTCGAGACAGGGTTTCTCTGTATAGCCCTGGCTGTCCTGGACCTCACTTTGTACACCAGGCTGGCCTTGAACTCAGAAATCCGCCTGCCTCTGCCTCCAGAGTGCTGGGATTAAAGGCGTGTGCCACCACGCCTGGCGAGGACAAAGTTTTACCAAACACTGAGTCAGGAGAGGCTTCACAATAATGACAGGTTTACGGCAGTAACTAAATCTCTGGGTACAGAAATCAGCATTTGAATGCACAATGCACAAAAATATCCCTCAACAATGTGTGGGTGGGAGGAATACTTTCATAAGCAACTTGAGGTGGTGCTGAGCAGCAAATCACTAGCCTGCCTCTTAGGGACAAAGTTCAATCAGTGCTATAAAAAAGATGCTGCTGAAGGCTGTCTTGGAGGTGCTCCCCATGCCCCTACCCACCCCCTCAGTAACAGAGACACTCTGGTCTTTATTCTGGAGATAACACTTCCATTTCTAAAACAGTTCAAATGCTTCATTGATAACAGGGAGGTGGACTTTAGGACCAACTGAAGTAAGGGAGCCTTGGTTCTGTCTTAGTGTTGGGTGACTTAGGCGCTTTAAGGTGGCTGAGATTTTTCTGTATCTGTTAAATAGAGTTTGTTACGGGATTAAAGGGACAGCACAGATCTAGAACCTGGAAAACATGAAGGGTATACAACCAGGGAGTGCAGGTTTTCAGCTGTCGAGGTCCAAGGAGCTGGACACGTGGTTGACCCTAAGGAGAGAAAGTGAATGGTATCAGAGGCTCCATTCCTCCCTGAGTATTGTCATGGCTTGTGAGTTCCACACACCCACTGGGGGAGAAGGAATAATGGAAGAGTTGCCGCTAGCAGATCTGCTTTGGGCATGTCTGCGGGGCATTTTCTTGATTGCTATTTGATATAGGAAGGCCTAGCCCTCTAGGAAGTACCATCCATGAGCAGGTAGACTTGGGCTGTAGAACAAATGAGTTATGTTGACCTGTAAGCAAAAACAAATCCTTTCCTCCCTGTGTTTGTTTTCTTAGTCAGAGTTTTTTTTTTTTTTTTTAATCACAGCAACAGGGACAATGATAATAATGATAATAATAATAATGAGCTGCTGCTACACTTGTCAGTCTTTCTAGCATAAGTAGTCAAACTCAAGTTTCTCTTGCTAAAAAGGATGCCCTTGTAAACTACAAACAAACTGCATCTCTATGTGCCTTCTGAGGGGGAAGACGTCGGACAGGTAGAAATGAAATGTTAGCCTTCAGGGACTGAATCCTGGCTCTCTTTTCTTCTCCACCCCTACTATTTGTGAAACTGAGCAAAACAAAGTTCCAGTTTATCTCAACTGTAAAACTGGGACAATAACAGTTTTCAAATCAACATTTAAGGAGGCATCAACGCTTATCTGGGGATTCTCTGAGTCAAGTGTCCTTGGGATTATCTTTATGACGCACTGCACACAGAGATGGCAGGAGCTAGACCTCCTGGCAGCCCCTGGCGACTGGGTTCAGTAGTGCTAGCCTGCAACATGAGCCTTAATAGTTAGAAACCAACAGTGAGAATTCTCTTATAATGCAGACTTTTACTGATGGCCCTATCTTTCCCATGGCAAGTAGGAAGGCAAGGACACATTATACACATTGAAAATTGGGGCTACAATGCCTCTTCTGGGTGGTCTACAAAGGAGGCCCATGGATAGAGAAGTGTAGTCAGTCAGTCTTCATGATGGGTTTGAGATCAGGCAGGAGGTATCTTGTCTCTTTACAACTCAGGAACAGTGTTGCTCAAAATACAAAACCCGAAGCAGAAGGGAGGAGCCATAGGGTCAGACAAGGACCCTAGGTTACCATAAGTTCTCTCACCTCGCTCCCCATCAGTCAGTAAATCTCCAACAAGGGATCATCCATTGTCTTGGCAACACCTCTGAAGAACCTCTTCAGCCTGGAGGCCGAGCAGTCCGTGTCCATCAAGGGTTAAGGGAGGAAGCTGTACTTCCTTCACGATCACCTTGAAGCATTTCTTCTTCCATATACAGAGTGGCTGGTGGCAGGCAGGCGGACGGGCGGGTTGGGGAAAGCCGGCCTAGGTCAGGGAAGAGGCAAAGTTTTCCTTCCTGGGCGCGAAGGAGGGGAGGCGGCGTAGCGCGGGGCTGCGGGAGGCCGGTCGCCGAGCGGCGTGGCGCGGCGTCGCCAGCGTGCTCCTCCGTGCGCCCGGGCGCGGCTGGTGCTCCTGCAGAGGGAGCTGTGCGCCCGTTCCGGCGCCCGCGCGGCGACTCCGCTCCCTCTTGTCGCCGCTTGGGCCCGCCCGCCGGGGAGGGGCTCCCGGCCTTGCCGACAGCGTCTTCCTGCTTGGCGCACTGCCCCACCGTGAGTCCGCCCGTGCACGCCGGCTGTCCGCTCGCCCGCTCGCACGCCGCCCTCCGCCGCAGTCCGCGCCCAGCCTCGCCCGCACTTCCCCCCTTCAGCCCGCGCCCGGATCCGGCCATGCTGTCCTTCCAGTACCCCGACGTGTACCGCGACGAGACCTCCGTGAGTACCCCGCTCTCACCGCGCCCCCCGACCCGCGCCTCCCGCAGCTCGGTTCCCGCAGCCCCCGCTCGCCCCGCGCCGCTCCCCGGCCTTTGTTTGCGGAGCCGCCCGGGTCGCGGGGCTCCTCCCAGCCTGAACCTAGCGGGCGGCCTCGGCCCACGTGTCCACGCCCGTGGTCAACGCCGCTCGGCCCCAAGGACAGACCCCCCGGGCAGGCATGGGCATCTGGGGCCAGTGGGCAGCCAGAACGTACCCCTGTGCTTCTAAGAGGAGAAGCAGTCTGGCTTAAATATGGTGGTAGCACCAAGTGTATGCTGGTGTGTGTGCGTGGGAAAAATGATGTAAGATTTGAAAACAAAAGCAAACTTTGAGAACTTGGAATTTGCAAGTCCTTAGAGTTGAAGCTCATTCATTGCGCTTTAAGGCTGTGCTGTCCCGAATCGGGTGCCTGACGTTGGCTGCTGGGATGCAAATAAGGGAGGCAGTGTTGGGGAAGGAGCAGTGGGCCCACAGTGTGCTGGGGCCAGTCAGGTTCGCTTAAGAAAGGAAGTTAAGACGGGGTGGCCTTTTGCAAGGAAAGTTTTCCCCGCTGGGAGTTAACTGTTTACCTAAGCTGCAGGTGAACTGCAGGTAACTTGAGACCCAGGTAGTGAAATTCAGAAGTGTGTGTGTGTGTGTGTGTGTGTGTGTGTGTGTGTGTAAAAAGTAGTTTGGGACTTAAGTGGATTGAATCCAAACATTAGGACCCCAATTCCTGTAGTCACAACCTGGTTTCTCAGGTTACTTAAAATAGAATCAAAGTAAAAATATTTTTGTATAATACCATTCTATTTTTTTTCCTGTTTACTTTGATCTGGTTCATGACAGAAAATGTACTCTGAACTCAGCACATCACACATGGAGGTAAAGTCTCAGTGTTAAAGACCTTCTCCTTTTCAAGTGAACGTCCAAGTATCTGTGCTGCATTAATGGGTGACCCCTGGGAACCATGTTCTCAGTTGGTTTAACTGCTTGCTCATTGAATTCATCTTCAAGGGGACTGGTTAACTCCCAGACAACCTGAATGCTGTTGTTGGTGGCCCTCACTACCTGGGTGACATTGGGCAAGTCTTACCTGTTGTGAGTTCATGTGTGAGGCCCCCTTTTATACATGGACTATTAAGGCTGACAGGCCTTGACTTGTCATCTAGATGGCCGAGCTCTGCCGTGGGCCAGGTACAAAGATGTGAAACTGTTCCGACTCTGAGTCTTGAGTGTCTTTTCGGTTTTCAGGTTAGCATATGTACATGTATATATGTTACCAATAATATGTATTATACCTGTGTGTGTGTGTGTGTGTGTGTGTGTGTGTATAACTACCATTTTGTGGCTTTGATAAATATAGTCTTAGGATTTTCTTTTCTTTTTTGGACCCGGTAGTTGAGTGAAGGTAGTGTTGGCTCTTGCTTAATTTTTCCTTACTCCAATCTGCACCAGTCTTGTAGTTTATCAGTACTTAACAGTTCCTGAAAGGGTTAAATAGGGATTTTATGAAGTTTTCTAAAAGTTCACACACATCTGTGAAAGGAGTGTTTAAAATTTAGTATGCCCTGTTCCTTCTCACTGAAGGTCTCCTGATACCCCTAAGCCTGTAGTCTTGGTGAAGGAGGACCAGTCAGGTCTAGCCTCTGGTTTTACTGAGTACTGATGTTGACTTGATAACCTACCTTGGTGGCATTTTCCTACAGCGGGAGTTCTTCTACCAGAAGGCTTGACTTCATATTGGCTTGATTGTAGCTTTTGGATGGTTGGCCCCCTGTAGTATATGCTGGAGATTTCTGTAGTTCTGTCTCTCGGCGACCATCTTTCAGCCATGTTTATATGCGTCCCCTGAATATGGTATTTAAGCATGAAGCTCTTGTGTCTTCATGAGCAGAAAATGTCATGTACTGCCATCGCCTATTCCATGTCATAGTTATGTATCTAACAGGTCAGGGAATTTAGGCCTCCTACAGGACACTCAAGCCCTCATAAAGAGGTGCTGAGTGAGAGGAGAACACAGAAAAGGATGGGCTAATTTCTGTCAGGAGGAGGAAATAATTTTCTAATTGAGCTTGGAGTTGTCTGGCTAAGGGAGAATGGACGTTCCCGACTCTTGAGGTGAAAATAAAGCCATGGTTGTGCAAGTCCGAATAGCTATAAAATTGAATTGGCTTGTGGGATGCAGGAAAACCCTCATGACCATGCCATCCACAGAAGGTCAAGCTGGGAGACAGCTGGGAAGAGACACAGCTCCTGGCTTGTGGGGTCCTGGCTGCTGCGGTGTGCACCAGTCTGAGCTCCATGGAGAGGCGCAGGAACAGCAGGAAGCAGAGACGTGTCTTATCAGGCCTCTCACAGCCTCTGGGGAGGGCAAGGGTGGTTTCCCAAGACTTAAATCATGACGAATTATATGTATGTAACTATTCATAGGGTGTAGCTATGAGAGTCTACTAAAGTAGTGTCTAATAGAGGAGGGCAAACTAGGAAGAGGACCTTGTGGGCTGTGACTCTGGATTGACAGTGGGAGCATCCTAGCGAATCCGAATTTTGTCTTGGTTAGTGTCTTCGAGGTTACTAAGATTTCTGCCAGATCTGGGAGGACAGAGCTATTTGCATCCTATTATGGACCATTTTGGAGTCAGTCTGGCATATAATATGGCTTCTGAGTTTGAGCCTGGCCATCTACTTGCTGGGGTACACTTGGTCAAGCCTATATACCTAAGGACATAGAAGAATGACGTTGGGGTCAGCCACAGTGGTGCTGCACCCTACTTATTAACCTCCCCCTCCTTGATCTTGATTGCTTTAGCTCCTTCTGGCTTTAGTTTTCATTATGTCACAGCAAGGGTTGGATAAATTAATATGAATGATATCTGTGGCATGATGTTAACTCACAGTTTCCTGCCTGTGCATAATAAATCCGCTGACCTTCGTTCTTATTTACCTTGGAATTTGTGTTTTGCAATCTGTAACATGGAAATACCAATAGGTTTTTTTTTTTTAATTATATAAATCCACCGTTTTTTTGTATAGCACAGTTGTGAAAATTCAAGAAACACTCATCCTAGTAACACTGTCCCCTAGCTGTGGAGGTGCCAATCCAGTTAACTTGTCCTTGTGAGAAGTTCAGCTTGGGGGTTGCCCAAGGACATTTTTAAAGTGGTCTGGACTCACGGCTTCCTGGCTGGTTTGACTGCAGACTTGCCTCTCAGTGTGGATGGCTGCAGGCATGTCGCTCAATCCTGTGCCGGCCAGAGCGCCTGAGAGGGCCTTCAGAACTGTGATTTCTGTATTGACAGCAAAGAGAAAGTCCTTATTATAAGCCTATTAGATATCCACTCAGGGTGTCAAATCAGAAAGACTTGTTGGAGAAGAGAAGATCTTAAAGTGCTTTGATTGAATGGCGCTCAACCAAAATTGAGTGATCAAGGTGGGAAATTGGCTTTTATGAAGACCCTTGAGGAGCAGGGTTAGTCTGTTTTTAGGCCTCTTGCTCAGGTCTGTCCTTTGTATAATGAAGCCCTTTCCTGCTCACCCAGCCTGTTCTATGTGTCCTCTATGTCTCTCAGGTGGCTCCAGGTAGGGAGGAATGCAGACAGCCAGGTGGTATAGGCAGGGGACGCTGAGGCTGCCTTTTCCAGGAGAGTTAGCCCTCCTTGGGGACTAGCCCTAGCCTCCGGCTATTACTGCATAAAGCAGGGACACAGGGTAGAGATCCGTGTGTGTGATAGAGATAACTTTCCTGCAGCCGATTACAAGCAGCCACACCCAGTGTTCTAGACTAGACTGGAGAAGCTGATAATGGGGTTAGTTAACCAGATTAATCTTGACCCTCTTCGTGGAGAGACTGTGTAATGGTTTTTACGTTTAGATTGTGTCTTCAGGCATGATCTCAGAGAGTGGTGAGGAAGAGCAAGCCTGTTTGTTACTTCTCTCAGCCCTTCCCTGGTCTGTGAGTCCAGGTCTTGGACTTTGTACTGCTCTCAGAAACCTCTTAGTTGGGAACTCCAGAGGGTCCGTCCATGCAGGCTCCACCCACGCCAGGCCTTGTCCTTTCTGCTAACAGTTTCCTTTCTTCAAGGGTCAGAGTGGTCTAAGTGGATGGCATTTGCACTGCCTTGCTAATGAAAAAGACCATCTCTATAGCGGTACAAAAGAGGCCGGGGTTTGAGCATGTGCCGTGGTGTGTAGGCCAGCTTCTGACTCAAAGCAAAACTGATCATCTACCATGCTGTAGGGAGTTGATTTCATCGCCCAAGCTCAGCGCACATGTGTGGCAGCTCCCTTCCAGAGGTGTCCTTGTGTGCCCACCCTATTGTGTCCTTCTGTGTAAACCCCAGCAGGTCAGTTCTGAGCTTCTTCAGCCCAGCAGCCTGTCTTTGTTCTGTGCTGTACAATCAGAGCCTTTTCCCATCCTGACCGCTCATCTTTCTTCACCACCAAGCTAAAGCATTCTTTTCACGTAGAGTGGCTTGACACCTTTGAAAACCTGCCGACTTTGGTTCATGTGGTAATTTGGGCAGACATGTTGCCCGTGAGCCAATTAGTATCTTTGTCTGGACTCTCCCATATCTCTGTCACATATATACAATATATATATATTTTTAATTCAGTGTGAGTACTAATTACTTAAGACCTCATTTTGTCTTTTTGCAGGTGCAGGAGTATCATGGACATAAAATTTGTGACCCGTATTCTTGGCTTGAAGACCCAGACAGCGAGCAGACTAAGGTAATTCTGGTTTGGAGTCGATACGCCGCCTTAGTGACCCCATTCACCTCAAGATGTTGGTAGCCTCGGCTTTTCTTCCTGTGTTTCTCTGTATTTCTGCCTTGGGACAGTGTGTACCTGTAGGTACCCCAACTTTTTGTCAGATGTTTAGGGAGGAAAAAAAGGAGCAAACGCATTTAGTCCCCAGAGTAAATGTGAGTAAATGTGGCTTGTCCTGCCACTGATGAACAGGGTACTTGGAGTGGAAGTCCTAGAAGGGATGAAAGAAAACAGATTATACTAGAGACCAGTGATGCGAGGGATGACGCCTTAGGCCACCCAGGGATGGAGCAAGAAATGGAATCCAATGCTGGTTTTAACACAACAAAGAAAAAAATCTAAATTGTAAATATAAGAAGATTGTTCTGTTTTGTTAAAAGTCAGGGGCAGAGGGAAAACTTAAGAACATAAAAGTTTGTTTTGTTCTGGAGAAACATTTTCAATGGGTCAGCTGAAGTCTCTCTCCTTAGAGAAGTTCTGCTCAAATGCTGGGGGCTGTGGGCGCTGGTCCTCTGTACAGTGGAACTCGTCAGATATATGTATGCTAAGTGGTTGGGTTTCCTTGGGAAGGACTACTGTCTGTCTGTCTCTCTCCCTGTGCGCGCTTGCACGAGAGTGTGTGTGTGTGTGTGTATTTATGCGTGCGCGTGTATTTGATTTTGTTTGTTTGTTTTTTGAGACAGGGTTTCTCTGTGTAGCCTTGACTGGCCTGGAACTTGCCCTGTAGACTAGACTGGCCTCAAACTTAGGATCAAAGGCATTGCTACCACACCTGACAGATTTATCTTAAATTCCTCACCTCTTTGAAGTATAGTCTGTCTCTCTCTCGCTCTCACTCTCTCTCTCTCTCTCTCTCTCTCTCTCTCTCTCTCTCTCTCTCTCACACACACACACACACACACACACGCAACTTTGTACATGAGAACATATGTACTGGGGCTGGGGAAACGGCTCATCAGTAAAGTGTTTGTCACACAAGCTTGAGGACCTGAGTTCAGATCACCCGGACTCAGAAAAATCTAGGTGTAACTCTACCCCCTGTGCTGGTGAGGTGGAGACAGCAGGATCCTGGGGGTTTATTGATCAGCCAGTTTAACAGAATCAGTAGACTTCTGGCTTCCACATGCACTCATATGCATACACGCACACACCCTCTGCATATACATGAACACACACACACACACCACGAAGGACTGTTTCTAATATGCTCTTTGTCCTGGTTAGTCTTTGTCAACTTGACATACCCTAGAAGAGGGAGCCTCAGCTAGGGAGTTGCCTCCATCAGATTGGCCCATGGGCAAGTCTGGGGGTTGTTTTTCTTGTCTGTTGATGTGGGAAGGCTCAGCCCCTGGGGGTTGGTACCATCTTTAAGCATGTGGGCCTGGGCTGTTTAAGAAAGGTAGTCGAGTGAGCGAGCGAGCCGGGAAGCAGCATCCTGCCTGGTCTCAGCTTTAATTCTGCCTCTGGGTTGCCGGCTTGAGCCCCTGCCCTGGGTTCCCACAGTCATGACTTATACAACTCTTTTCCTCCCCAAGCTGCTTTTTGTTGTCGTGTCTGTCCCAACAACCTAGAGCCAGTTAAGAAATACCATTTCACAAGTGTGAATGTCTTAGAACCTTAGCACGTATCCCCCCCCCCTTACACTTTTTTGTAATTAAGAAGAAAAGGCAAGGCGCATGCTGTCCAGGTCATTTTTCAGCACGATCTCGTTATCCTGTATTAGTGTCTCATGGGCCCACAGCTCCATACATCAATCTGTGTTCCCTGGAGAACGGAATTCAGATTTCCAAATCTGCTTACATTCTCTAGAAAGCCCCAGCCACTGCAAGTGGGATCTCTGCTTCAACAAGGCAGGGACTGGCGTAGACTCTACTAGAGATGTGGCAAAGGAGGAGACTTTTTTTTTTCCGAGACAGGGTTTCTCTGTGTAGCCCTGGCTGTCCTGGAACTCACTCTGTAGACCAGGCTGGCCTCAGAAATCCGCCTGCCTCTGCCTCCTAAGTGCTGGGATTAAAGGTGTGTACCACCATGCCCAGCTGGAGGAGACTGTTCTAACCAGAGGTCTTGGCTGGCTGTCATCTTCCTCGAATCCCACAAATGGGCTTGCCTGAGCTAGCTTCACCTGTCCTGTATGCCGGAATCTCTCTTCTCCTTCAGCCTGGTTCTGTCAGCTTCCTTCCTGCCTGCCCTTCAGTCCTGGATCCGCCCTCCTCCATCAGCAGCTCTTGTCTGCAATCCTCCGTTCTTTGTCCACTTCCCCTCAAGAAAGACAAACCCCTCACAGTTGAGCATGAGTGTGACAGCAGACTTCAGCATTTCTCCTAAGAGTTTCCGGCACATCCTCTGGAAAACGGCCCCGAGCGAAGGTGATGGTTTCTTTGCCTGAAGCACCAGGTCCGTCCTGGGTTTCTCCAGCCTCTGATGCTGGTTGTCCAAGTAAAGTAGCGATCTCACCCTGACCAGCTGCACGTCGTTTGTTGATAAATGCCTGCTTTGCTGTTTCTCTGTTCCTAATGACTGGTCCTGTGGATAATAAGCCACTTATTAGTGGATGCCAAGCTTCCGCTTAATAGGTGGAACTTTGCTAATTAGTGATGTTGGCCCTTGATGGATGCTAATGATGCCTTTTTATTTTCATGGTTTAGATTTATTGTACGCTTACAGTGCATCAGGCATTTTACTGAGAGCTTTGCCCACTGTATTGGGTTGGATTCTTGGACTCTGAAATAGATGTTGTTTTCCCCCCCTGCATTTTACAGTAAAGAACTTTGAAGTACTAAGTGTGAACTAAGTAACTTGCCAAGGTCACCTTCTGGTGTATTTCCAAGAGTGGAACCTGTTAATAGTTTTGATTAACAAGATTAAAACAGAGAGAGAAAGTTGATGCTGGGAAATAGTGGTGCACGTCTTTAATCCCCTACACTCAGGAGGCAGAGGCAGGCAGGCAGGTGGGGTCCTGAGTTCAAGGTTAGCGTAGTTTTATAAATGGAGTTCTGGGACAGCAGGTACTACACAGAGAAGCTCTGTTTTGAACCATCTCTCAAAACAATCAAGAAAATCGAAAGAATAAAAGAAAATAGAGACTTTGGGATTGTATGAGCTCTGGGGAAGCTGACTGTGGGAATGTATCTGTGCCTGTGCCTGCCAGTTTCTACCCCTACACTCTGCTCAGACAGCAGATGTAGCTGTACCCCAGCTGTCTGTCACAACTCTTTAGACCTAGCTTCCAAAGGTTTGCTTTCTAAACGGGCTTGGTACTGACACGGTCTTGTGTCTTACTTGGACATGAATGGGTTAAATTTTTGTTTTCAGATTTAAAGGGAAACCAAGTAGACTATGCTTCCTTCCTTTGGGTGGGTGGGTGGGCACAGAGTCCTCTGTGTGTGTCTATCTGTCTGTGTCTGTCTGTCCTGCTGAATCTAATATTTACTGAGTTGCTTAGATTGCTCGGCTAACAAGCCCCAAGGATCCTCCTGTGTCTCTGCTTCATTAGCATTGGGATTTGGGATTACAAAGCATGGCGGCACACCCAGCCTTCTATGTGGGGTGCTGCTGATCTACACTCAGGCTCTCATGCTGTCAATGCCAAGTGTCTGTTTGATAGCAGACAGTGCAGACTGTAGCTCACACACAGCTTAGTGCATAGTCTGCAGCTGAGCACGGGAGGGAGACCTCACTGGGCTTCTGTGAGGCCCCGCTTGGCCTGCTGACCATGGGCCTCCTAGTCTGAGAGCAGGTGGCCCTGGAGAGGAGACAGATGTCCACTCTGGGGCTGTCCTGTTAGCGGGTCAAAGGCTTTGGGGCCTGGCTTCAGTCAGCTACTTCCAGGGGTGAGAGGCCTGTGGGCCCAGAGGGGAGGGAAGGCACCTAATGGAGTTGAGGACAGCAGTCACTGCTACAGCTGAACAAGCTTGGCTTCTCGGGGTAGAGGCTTCCATGCTGTCTGATGTTGGTGTTCCATGCTTGTTTGTGTTGGTGTCAGCGAGGACAGGAAGTAGAAGACACTTTAAAAAGACGAGGCTTCTCACGTTGTCTTGGAAATCGCATCATTCCATCCCTCTGGCTTCAGTTTTGAGACGTGTTTCCTGAAAAGCAGCTTCACCTCACTGTTTGGCTTGCCCTGCTTGTGCGCTTCTGTGGCTGCCTGCACCCCACCCCACCCCAGGTCCTGAGTCCTCTGACCTTGGGAAGGAGCTCTGCCACCCTGTCCTGTTTTTGTCTATGAGTGTCCCTGCCCTGGCAGAGGACCTGCTGAGCCTCTGCTACAGTAGATGGGTTTTATGCACAGTGAAACCTCATTGGTGTAAATGAGACAGCAGGCAGCCAGGGCAGTCTTCAGCACGAAATGCCTAAGACTCCCTGAGAGGTCTGCAGCCCTGCCCTGTGATTTGGAGTCCGGTCCCAGTAGTCAGCCTGTGCTTCCAGTCACTCTCTATGCCGGTCCACAAGCAAAGCTTCCGTATTCCTAGATGTGCTTGCCTCTCTCATCTGTCACCTGCCCCAGCTCGCCTTCCTCAGTGTATAGGCAGAACTTGGCTCAGGGTGACGACTTAACCTTACGGTGAGGGAAGCATTGTGCCCCGAGTGTGAGTGGCAGCAGCAGGTGGGTGTAGCTTTCCCTCAGCTAATGATGGAGTATAGGGCTGTCTGACCATAGCAGCAGCTGTGGCACCAAACTAGCCAGCCACAGGCCTGTCAAAGTCAACCACCAAGACTCCCCAGTGTATCGCGTTGCTAATACTGTGGTATCCGTTAAGTTCAGCCTAGTAAAAGCATTTTCAACTTGTTTTGTTTAAAACTTTCCGTGGGTTTGTCAGGCTATAACTAAGTTGAGGAGCTTCTGCAAACCACTGTCTTCGAGATCAGAGGTCAGTGTCTCCAGAAATCTAATGCCACGTTGGGGGGGGGGGGGGCTCTGGTTGCTTGTATATCCTGTCAAGGGCTCCTCTTCCGCTTGGCTCTGCCTGGCCTCTCAGGCCTTTGGAGATTGTGTCCCTTGTTTTTATCATCTGGGAAGCATCTTGGGTCACTACAGGAGTTATAAACTTGAATTTGTTGTCCAGGGAGCTGGTAGTAGTCCATAGAGACCTTTTATTGCCCTCCCAGACTGTAATGATTTTATCATTATTCCTCGGGCTTGGTTTGGTAGCCCTCAGGGCTAGATTAAAGCATTATCTACAGTCTCATTCTCTTTACCCTGTGCACCCTTTATCCCCGCACCCTTCTAACTGACTCCTAGAGTTGGTACTGAGTTACCGAAGGAGATGTGTGTGCATAGGGAAAGGAAGTGTTTATAAACCTTTCAGGGGAGAGCCACTTACATTCTGATTGTCTGTCAAGCCAGGCTCTGGTTTCATCAAAACTCCTGGGCGCTGAGCACTTGAGGAACCAAGTGTATAATCAGCTGCGGGTATCTGATGGCTTTTTCCTCTTGAGAACTGCTCCTGGCAAGCAAAATGAGAGGAGCATCTCGGTTTCCCTTCTGTTCCTGAGAGAGTTCTTAACTGGAACCAGAAAGAAAAAATCAATAGAAAAGATTGTATGAGTTGTAACCCTTTCTAAAAAAAAAAAAATAATAAGATAGAGCTGCCATTTGTCTTGGAGAATATCGTGTAGATTTTCTTCCCTTAGAGCACTGTGAACTTTCTCTTCCCTTTCTCCTATTGACTGAGCTGTTAAGGGTAGCCCCATTACACTTGCTGGCAGGGAGGTGAGAGGCCCAGAGATACCATATCTTCTTCCTTTGCCCCAGTGCCTCTCCTTTCCTTGTCTTGGACATTTAAGTAACCCAGTGTTTCTGTGAGATTAATAATGCCACGGGTAGACCGGTGGAGGATGGATGTTAGGAGATGAACACCCTCTTTCTTAGGCTCCTTTCCTGTATCTGCTAAGCTCAGTTTTCCCTGTGCTTGCTTTGGCTTTAGCTTGGCTGTCTAATGTTAAACCTAGATGTATGTAAGAGGACTTGCTGTTTGTATTAGTCTGGCCTGGGTCTACCTCAAGCAAGAGCTTTTCCTAGTGTGGTCCAGAGCCAGGTGAGCAGGGACCTCTCAAATGCATCATCCCACCAGGCACCTGTGGTGGTAGTTACAGCAAAGCCAGTGGGCTGGAAGCCTGCTCAGAGGGATTTCAGAGCAGCGTAGTGCTAGTGGAATTGGTGCTTTAAACCACGAGGTTGCCGTGAGTGCTGACGGGGGGAGCTGAGGCACACAGGTACTCAAAGCTGTCGGCTGGCTTTGGTTTACTGTGTTCTTGGCAGACTTCATGACAAGTGGAGCTATCTGCCTTGTTCATCCAGTCTATGAAATATATATGAAATATATGAAATTCCGTGTGGTAGAATGGAGTATTTGCTAGATGACCTAGATGTTGGAAGGCATAACTGAGCCCCTGGCTTTATTTGTACTTCTATGACCAAAGGAAGCTATTAAATTTAGCATTCATTTCCTTTGTGACAGTTCAGGGGTAACATACTTGCTGTGCAATCATGAGAGCTGGGGTACAGAACCCCAAATTTCACGTGAAAGCATAGCGGATATGGTAGTTTGCCTGTCACCTCAGTACACCGAAGGCAGAGAGTCCCTGGAGCATCGGTTCTCAGCCTTCGGTGTACTGCGACCCTTAGTACAGTTCCTCATGTTGTGTTGACCCCAACCATAAAATCATTTTCATTGCTACCTCACAACTGTCATTTTCCTACTGCTATGGGATGTAATGTAAATATCTGTTTTCCGGTGTCTTAGGTGACCCCTGTGAAACCTTTAGAGGGGTCTGGACACACAGGTTGAAAACAGCTGCCTCAAGATGGTTAGCTAGACCAGGTAAATCAGTGAGCTGGATTCAGGGAGAGAGCCTGCCGAAATAAATAGAGATCGATCAAGGAATACATCTGACGCCAGCCTTTACACACACATGCACACTTGCACATGTATACACAGGCTTGCCCAGACATATGTGAACACAGATACACACACATACACACACAAATAGAGGCCAGAGTTGCTCATCCTTTAGCTGTGAGGTCCTGACACCCATGTGAGAATGTGTACCTGAAACTCCACTGAGCATCCACAGTGAGTAAAGCAAGATCCACATGAGCACTGCGGCTTACAGCGGACCAGTGGACCAGCGGACCAGCGGACCAGCCCTTCTTTTAGTCACCAGATCAGTGTCCAACTTTAAAGACTCTAAATTCTCACCTGAAACACCTAGCAAATTTTTCTTTTGAATTCTTGATTTTTCGCAAAAGGACACATTCTTTTTTTTTTTTCTTCTTCTTCTTCTTTTTTTTTTATTATTAGGTATTTTCCTCGTTTACATTTTCAATGCTATCCCAAAGGTTCCCCATACCCCCCCCCCCCCCCAATCCCCTACCCACCCACTCCAAAGGACACATTCTTACTCTCGATCTCTACTCTGGTACAACCCACTTGAAAACACAGTTTCGGTGTTTGAAAGCGTGGCAGCTAAACTGGGCCAGTGGTCACCTCAAAGCTGTTTGGTGCCTTCTTTTTAATTGCTACAGTGTGAACCACGCTGGCAAAGCTGGCCTATGCAATGTACCCATTCATTAATGTCTCCTGTCCGGACCTGGATGGAGAATTACACTGTATGTCACCCTATCAAATGGAGACAGAAAACGCTTTAGGTAAACATTCTGCCACATATCACTGCAGCCTCCAGGTCTTCTGTCTCCTGTCTCTCATTACCTCCCGTGGGATTGTGCAGCCTAAGCTCCGTCTGTAAACATACTTCAGCTGGGTCTACACTTGACATTATGTATTTAAGGTACAAATTCCTTTTGATGCTTGATGGCAGAGTTGTCAGAAGTATGAGGAAGTTGCTGGCACCCAGCGATTCCTTTCAAGTACTCCATGCCTGTTGGTTTTCTTTGTCCTTTTCGCACTCAGAATTTGAGAGCAGTTACAGGGATGGACCCCAGGCCACACTTGGAGCAGGCAGACTTCAGTGAGGACCTCTCACTTTGTACCCACCACTGCTAAGGCTTTTTGCAGTGATTCAGTCCTGTCTCTTGTTCAAGTAACTGTGCCCCCAGACGGTCTTGGTCAGCCAAGCTGTGGACAGGTGCTTGCCTCTTGGCTCAGGACAAACAACCTGGAATTCCTGCTCCCTTAGAAAGGAAGGGAAGTAGATGAAAGCTGCTCTGGAGGCCGTAGGCCCTCTGGGCTCTCACCCGTCTCCTCCTGTCCCTCCCCTTGCTCTGTCTTCAGCTCCTGTATCAGCTCTTAGGTTGCATATGCTGTGCCGTGCCGTGTGTCCGAGTGGAATGCATTTGTGACTTGCACTACAGAGAGGCTGCCTTGAAGGAAGCTGACTTGCATCCTGAGTGGAAGCTTGGACTCTGGTCTTTTTTGGTTACTATCTAAGAAAGCTCCACAATAGTGAAGCTGCCCCTAAGGCACTGGTGAGACGGCTGAAGACATTGCGTTTTTCCTGTTTTCCCTGTAGCCATTGACTCAGGCTTCTGCGGGTTTTCTGTGGGATGCTGACATCAGATAACAACTACAGCTTAGTGCTAGCACGAGTGTGTAGTGTGTAGGGTGTCTCAGTCACTCCTCACACCCAAGGAGAAAGAACCAAAACCTCAATGCAAAGATAACTGACTGTCTTCTGTTTCCTTCTGTGTTTAGCTGCTCTTAACCCGTCTGCCCTTCTCCTTTGCTGTGTTTATGGGGAACAGCGCTCATTCCTGGAAGTCACCAGAGCCACTTCTGGTGGAGCAGCTGGCCTTGGTAGAAATCTTCAGTGCCCCTCTCTAGTTTTTATGATCTAGAAAGCCTGGAGACTGACCTGTATGTTGATAGGATGTGGTCAGAGGAGGGTAATGGTACCTTAGGTTTATGTAGGGCCCCTCGCCAGGCACTGTGGCTCCGCTCCTCCTAACCCTCCTTTTATATTAGCATCTTTGTAAATTACAGTGTGTAGGAGAGTAGGGTGGGGTGGGGTCTGTTTTTTCTCACTGGGGAAGCCCAAGTATCGAAGCCCTTGTGGGGCTTCTGGGTGATCTGAGATGTTGAATCACTGAGTCTCTGGCAGTCAGGGGTGCCTCCGGACGGCCTTTCCTCTCATCCATTTCACCGTAGGCTGGTTGTCCATCCAGGGGCTTCCGTCTCCCTTGGCTTGCTTCTTCTAGGCTTTTCTTCCTACACCATTCTTTCCAGCAACTCAAGAGGACTCTACAGGGCTTGAAATCTGGTTATTCAGGTGGTAATATCTAATCATTAAATGAACAACTTTAGAAGTAAAAGCAGGGTTGGATTCCAGCTCCACAATTTTAGTAGTTTGTGTGGTCATGCTTTGAGCCTTTCTAAGCCTCAATTTTCTTACCCTGTAATTTGAAGAAACCACTTCACAAAGATGTGAAAATTAAATGATCAAATGGTTTTGAGCCATTCATTAAAAGCCCAGGCACACAGTGAGCGCTTAGCAAACGCTCAGCATTGATTGTACTTACGGTGGGCAGTTTACACAGCATAGGGGCTACCTGCTTATCCATGATTTATAAGACCTCCTCTGTTGAGCTTCGTGGGACAAGGCCGTATGGTAGGGTTAACTTTTGAGCCTTTGGAAGAGTTTTCTGTCATGTTGAATCATCTGTATTTCTCAGGGAATGGCCATTTTATCAGGGCGTTTTAGGATGCTCGAATGGGGCTGGGTGGATATCACACTCAGTGGTCACACGGTCTGCTTGTATATCTGTGTCCCTTCGAGTTTTGAATATCTGTGTCCTCACTCACTTTTAGTTTGACTAGAGCTTTGGCCAAATGCCTTTTTTTCTTTTAAACAGGAAAAGTAATTCTTTGACTCACAAGCTAGGCTTTTAAAACTGCCTACTCGTAAGTGTCTTACGTTTTCTTTGAAAATGTGAATGCCCAGTTTACTTTGTTTTCCAGACTTCCCAATCAGCTCTGGGATAAGCTCTGGTGAGTCTCTGCTGGTCCTGGCTGACCACTCTCACCTTGTTCAGCAAATTGTAGGCACCTACAGCTGTCCTCTTGATTAGCAGTGAAACCCATGGAAAGGAGCTTGCAGGAGAGTGGCCTTCTGGGAGTTCAGGGGTGTGTGTGTGTGCTTGTGCACGTATTGGGATCAGCCTGATCTAGGAGTTTGTGTGTACAGTGTTCCTGGGAACCTGGCTCTTTGTCCATTAGGCCGTTTTCGTGGTTTCCAGCTGGCTCCTATATGGTTGGGAAAGATAGGTCTTGTTCTTTATGCATCACATTCCTTACAGACTGCTGTCTCCTAAGACCAGGTAGTCTGTCGACCAGTGTTTACCTCCGATATCAAGAAAGCATCTTATTGCCTGCCTGGTTTTGTAGACAAGAATTGGTGGGAAACTGCCATTAAAATGAGCAGTTTTAGAGAAGAATGTCGAGGGCAGACTGCACAGCGTAGAGGCTGTCGCTGTAAGGCGGGTGGCACTGAGGCACCAGTGTTGGGACCCTAGGCCTTGAGTAAGAGTGAGCAGTTGCAGATGATAAGATCTCATGGGGCAGGATTGACCCCTGCTTTCCAGCAGCCATTTGTGTGATCACTGAGTGCCCAGTTGAACCAGATTCTCCTTCTTACTTAGGCACAGGGAGAGCTCTGCATGCCCAGCTATGTACTAAGTCTCAAGCCCAGCCCCATGCAGCCCTTAATTTAAATACTGTGGACTAACTAGATCAAGTGGGCTCTGCCGCTGCCTGTGAGAGTCATGTGGGTGAGACTTCCTTTCCCCAGTGTGCATTTCACACTGACCCTGCATCTGAGGAATAGACATTCTGGTTGGCCAGCAGGGGTCAGGCATTCGTTAAAAGAACTGCCCAGTGGTCAAGTCCCATGAACTTTAATTTATAATCCCCCCCATACATATACACATATACATATATGACACACAATCTTTTTTTGGTCAAGTCTTTTTTTTTTTTTTTTAGATTTATTTATTTATTTACTTATTTAATGTGTGTACACTGTAGCTGTCTTCAGACACTCCAGAAGAGGGCATCAGATTTTTTTTACGGATGGTTGTTAGCCACCATGTGGTTGCTGGGATTTGAACTCAGGACCTTTGGAAAAGCAGTCGGTGCTCTTAACCACTGAGCCATCTCACCAGCCCCCTAATTTGGCCAAGTCTTACAAACTTTCACATCCACACATACACTCACACACACATACACACAGGTACACACATACACATTTTTTTTTCTGTCTACATCTCATGCACTTTATAATAGTCCCTCTCTCTCTCATTTCTTTCTGACCACATCTCATGAACTCTGTGTGTGTGTGTGTGTGTCTGTGTGTGTGTGTGTGTGTGTGTGAGAGAGAGAGAGAGAGAGAGAGAGAGAGGGACAGAGGGAGGGAGGGAGGGAGGGAGCGAGCGAGAGAGAATATGAATGAACAGATGCTTCCAGGCAGGTTGCATGCACAGGAATGTGGAAGCCTGCAGTTGTCACATGTCTTTTGAGATGGTCCCTTACTCAGTCTGCTGCAGGCAGCCGTCCTGATTCCCAGCCCAGGTCCCCCAGCTTGCTCAGGAGTCACTGCACGGAGCCATCTTTCCTGCTCCATGCCTTTACTTTCCAATATACTTACTGTATTTTAAATTCGCTTAGTGATACATTAGTTATTCAAGAGAGGATGTGTCTTCTGTTTCATTTTTTTAAATAGTTAAGATATTTAGGGTTGAATTTTAAATTTCAGTACCAGACTTTTTTGGCCAGGTAATGAATTAAAATTTTAGCTTTGAGTAGGCAATGAACAGTACTAAGAATAAGGCCTGACTCTATAGTCAAACAAGGGTTTCTCTTTCCCTTGATTGCAAAGCAAGCTGATACACTCATTCAGGGAATGACAAGCAGAACTTGGGAGGGAGACTTGAATGTGTTCCTATGAGGCCCCGCTTGGCCTGCTGACCATGGGCCTCCTAGTCTGAGAGCAGGTGGCCCTGGAGAGGAGACAGATGTCCACTCTGGGGCTGTCGTGTTAGCGGGTCAAAGGCTTTGGGGCCTGGCTTCAGTCAGCTACTTCCAGGGGTGAGAGGCCTGTGGGTCCAGAGGGGAGGGAAGGCACCTAATGGAGTTGAGGACCGTGGCAGCAGTCACTGCTACAGCTGAACAAGCTTGGCTTCTCGGCTTCTCGCGGTGGAGGCCCTCTGGCTTCAGTTTGAGATGTGTTTTCTGAAAAGTAGCTTCACCTCTCTGTTTGACTTGCCCTGCTTGTGGGCTTCTGTGGCTGCCCCCCACCCCGCCCCCACCCCAGGTCCTGAGTCCTCTGGCCTTGGGAGGGAGCACTGCCACCCCTGGCCTGTGAATCTCGCTGCCTGTCTTGGGAGAGGAGCTGCTGGGCTCTGACAGAGTAGAGGGGTCCAGGTAAGCATCCCCAAGGCTTCCTGGACTCTCAGCTCTGCACTCTGGCTGGACTGAAGCTTCCTGCCAGGCTCTGCTGGACACCAGCCACTTCCTCCAGCAGCTGATTTATGTGCTAATTATCTTAATTACTGAGTGTCTGCAGGGGATTGAAAGCAAGACCTCCTGGAACACCAGTGTCTTCAAATACCCAGGCTCCCGGTGACTTCAGATCACTAACAAGGCCTAAGACAGAACGCTGTAAATATTGGTTGTCTTGTTTAGGGCCTGGTGACAAGGGAGGGAGTAGCTTATGCACATGCAGTTGTTTTCTCCAAATTCTTTTGGCCCCTGATTCATCGAGTCCAGGTGACGGTGTGGACGGCCATTTGTTCCTGTATACAGCAGGAATTGCTCTAGTCTGTGGCCTGTAAAACATTATCCATACTTGGTGGTGGTGTTTGAAAGACAGGACTAATCTTTCTATGAAAGACCTGCCCCTGTACCCACTGGTCACTCAGCAGCCTGCAGGCCACACCGCAGTGCCTACTCCGCTGTCCTGGAGTTAGTTGGCTCCTCCTTCCCTTGCTCTTCCGTAGCGTGTCCTGTCCCTGATTCATCTCTCTGTTGCATACATATCATGTTATGTCGATTAGCTACAGAGTCACTGTGGGTATCATGTTTATTCACTGATACGAGAATCGTAGACTTTGAGTATGCCTTATTTTAGTGCACTGCATTTTTATTTATACCCCATGTTAGAAAGGCAGAATACATGTATTCATAAGGCAGTCAGTAATTGGATCTGCATCTGCTCCCAAAGTGTGTGTGTGTTTTTAGTTGATGAGTAAAAATCACTTGCATTTATAGTTGTCATTCTATTCTCATGTTTAAACATTGTGAGATGCCTGCACCAAGCTATGTAATACGTGCCCTCACATACTTCCTGTCTTTGTGGTGAGAACTCATAAAATCTGCTCTAAGCAGTGTTGAGGTATACAGAATTGTCATCATATCCAGTCACCAGAAGTTCTCCCTCCTAACTGTTGTTTCCTTTGACTAGTATTTCCCAGAATCTCACCACCAGCTACCCTGACATCTGACTCCAGATAACTTCTGTCCTACTCCTTGTCACTCTAGGTTCTGTCTATGTGAGATGGAGAGCTGTTTGTCTCTGCCTGGCTCTTTCCTCATCGGTCTTGATTGTTTTGTGTATGACAGTATGGTGTGTCGGTGACAACTAGAAACACTCCTTTTGAAGGCATGGATGGTAGTAGACTCTTCAGCCCCCGAACACAGCCACTCTTATCCAGGAAGGTGTGCTCTTATTTTTCAGCTGTGTTAAGAATGCGTGTCCCAGGCCGTACCACAAACGAGGGTGTATGAGCCCGGCGTAGTATTAACTGTAGTCACAATGTGTGTGGCAGAGCTCTGGAACCGTGATGTCCACCTCTGCTTCCCATGGACTGTCATTACAGGTGTGCCACTGTCCCTAGCCTCTCTCAGCTCTGTTTTTAAATATTGTAATAACAAAGCAAGTAAGATGTGCAGAGACTGTCCTGACTTTGAGGAGAACGATGTGTTTACTGTATTGATCTGCAGACTAAGGTTCAGAGACCCACCTGCCTGTTCTCTACCCGGCCTGCTGTCTCTGTCTCTGTCTCGCTGACTTAAACGCTCCTTGAGAGGCACAGAATTTGAACTCCCTTTACCCAGTCACGTCTCCCTATGGCCCTTGTAGAGTTACTGTTTTCCTCCCCGTATCCTTACCCCTGGCTTCTCTTCCCCCAAATAGGTTTCTATCTTTAGGTCAAGAAGCCAGAACTATTATATTTGTACCACCTAGTTAGTATGTGTAATTAAGATAGCCAAGGGCATCCCAGGGAAGCGTTCACAGAGCCCTTCACTGGCCCCATGAAACGGCTTTCCCTGACTTGAAGAAGAGGCATGGCAGCGTTAACATTTGGACACTGTTCGGTTCTGCATCTCAGCGTTTGATGTGGACGACTTCAGTTTTTAAACATCACTCTACTTACATTAGTGGACTAGCCTTTGTGACAAATGTAACAGATGACAAGACTGGAGTTACTTAAAATTCCCTGTTGCATGATTCTGCCTAGCCTCAGGTAACACTTGTGTGACACTTTTATATGGGGGAAAGCCAGAGTATTTCACAGTGGGGTGCGTCTGCTGTGGTCCTTATGGCCGAGGGTGCAGGACAGGTCAGAGAAGCAGAGGAAGCTAAAGAACTGAGCCCAGCAGTCTGTTGGGCAGCCACAGCTCTCAACTCCCTGCAGCCTGACACTGGGATGTGCAGAAAGAAGCGCCCCCTGGTGGAAGCAGGCACCAGCCGGGACCCTCAGCTTGCTGGGAGCCCCACTTAGGTTTTCTTTCTTAGATTATCTTGGCAAGACCCTCCAGAACATTGCCATCAGCACTGCAGACTGATGTGCACTGTGCCCATTCTCTATGTCCACTCCCGAGCCATGCCTGCTTCCATTCCTCAGAGTCCAGCTGTTCTGCTTGGCTTTGTGTCTAACCTGGGCCACTGCCTTGGTTGCCTGAGTGGCTCTTTCTCCACTTTTGCATACCATGGTGTGTTCTCTACCCAAGGGTGAGCTTTAAAAATGATAACATTTCCTGTGAACCTTTGTATTCGCTTCCTGGGCACCCGGCCCTGTATCTGCAGTTGGTGCCTCATCTCCTGCTCATTCTCAGCCTGTTGACCTTCTCTTCCCTGTACCTGACAAGCTCTTCTGTTGCCTACATCTATGCCCTACGTTGCCTGGCCCCTCCCCAGCTTCCGGACCTCCACTGAGGACATTTCTCTCCTTCAGCAAGACCTTCTTCCATGCTTGGCCACTTGAGTCAGTAAATGCCTTCTTTGTCTTCGAGTTCTGTGACAATTGCCTTGTTTGTACATTTCCAAACCAGCGTTGGTTTAGTTGCAATATATGAGAAGGACATCATAGCAGTGTCAGATCGTGGTAGAGCTTTCTACATTTTCAGTTTCAGCCCTTGTCTTATACAGACTAAACTAGCTAGTAGCCAGCAGCTCTGTGGCTGCTCCTTTGATAGTAGCCTCGCTTTGTGAATGGCCTCTGTGTGTTCTTAGAGCTGCAGACTGCACAGCTCTAGGGTTTGTTTTGCATCTGTCCCCAGTAGAATGTGTATCCCGTGGTGGCAAAAAGTTTGCCTCGGTCATGTGACCTGTGCCTTCACAATGGCAAGATGTGTGCTAGTACATGCTAGACCTTGCAGAAAGCCATATGGATGGCGGACAGTCTCACAGGTGACTCGGACCACCTATTCCTTCTCTGTCATCTCCGTATCCACTGTGTGTCACTTTGTCACTTTATCAGGTGACTTTAACACCACATGCTTCTGTCTCCCTGTCTTTGAAGCAAGCACGGTGCTCTTTTCCATATTAAAGTTAGATCACGCTCTTGGACACACTCTGATCTCTAAACTGCTGCTACTGTGTGGATTGTATATCTAGAAGCCACAAGCAGTTTCTGCCTTCGTACTCTCAGTGAGGTCAAATGGGGTCAGCAAACTATACAGGGCCACATAGTCACTATTCTGGCCATCGCAGTCCTGAGGCCCTCTCCCCGTCTCCAGTTCACTCCTTTACCTTTCTTCCTTTCCCAAATCTCCCCTCCCCTCTTTCCTTTTTGTCTTTCCTTGAAGGACTGGGGATCAAACCCAGGGTCTCAAATGCAAACACAAGTGCTCTACCAGTGAGCCATGTCCCCCTAGCCCTCTGCCTCCAACCCTTGAAAAATATGAAAACTCTAGGAACTGGAGTGATAAAGTCTTGCCACACAGCCATGAGTTCAGGTGTCCATCACCTATATAAAAAGGCCGGACATGGCTGCTCATACCAGGAATCCCAGCACTGGGGAGGCAAAAGCAGAATTATCTCTGGGCCTGCCTGGCTAGTTAGTATAGCTGAACAGCATGCTCCAAGCTCAGTGAGAGACCCTGTCTCAAAACGAGATGGAGAACAATTGAGGAAGACACCCAGGGTTGACCTCTGGGCTCTACAAAGCCAACATACATGGCTACTTACTCCAGATAGGGAACTCACAACCAAGTATGGATACCACCAAGGTTCCTTTCATTGGTGTTACAGGAGCAGAAATATCTCAGAGACAGCTGCATCACCAAAGCTCTCCCCAGCATGGGTGACAGCTCAGAAAGTTGGGGACCTGGAGCTCATTGCACACAGCTCAGTAGGTTGGAGCGTGTCCTTTCCAGGTGCCTCAGTGGTCTAAAGCTCTTCCAAGTACCTTGGCTGGTTTCTGCTTCTTCCCAGAAACCAGCTTGTCTGGGCTTAGAGTCTTTGCAGCTCAGTTTATCTTGAGTCGTTTTGTTTTGTTTTGTTTTGTTTTGTTTTGTTTTGTTTTGTTTTGTTTTGTTTTGACAGAGTTTCTCTGTGTGGAGCCCTGGCTGTCCTGGAATTAGCTCTGTAAAGGTCTGCCTGCCTCTTCTTTGGTGTGCTGCAATTAAAGGTGTACACTTCCATTGCCTGGCTGGTCTTACGTTTTGGCAGCTGGGCTCCTCTAAGATGCTTGGCTTTGCTTATCTGGCAGGGAGGAGCCTAGTGAATCTTGTCATTTTCAGGGACTTCCTGAAGAATTTTACCTTTCTGTTTAAAGGGATTCCCTGTAGGGCGAACCTTTTGCACAACACATGTACTGTAAGTAGTATGTGTATCCACACACACACAGCACACCTACTTATTTACATATATGAATATGTATACCCACATAGATGAATATGTATATACACATAAATACCTCAAAGTTCAAGGGCCTTCCAAAAACAGAGCAGGGCAAAATCAGGTTTTTTTGAAGCAGGGTTTGATTCTGTAGCCCAGAGCTGAACAGAGCTTGGGATTGAAATGGCATCTGTAGCAATAAACAGCCGAGAGACATATTTTGAGGAACTGAAGTTTTATTACCTGTTTGAATCATGTTTCTTGAGTTGCATAAACCTTGCTAATCGCTCTATCCATTTGCGGCATCCTTCTCCTTTAAAGTCATAAACATTAATGAGTTTGGCGCTGTTTTCCCCACAGCATGAGATTGTGGTTCTCCATAGCAGGGCTGTGGCTTCTCAGAGGAGAACCCAGGGTTCTCTCTGCTTAATATAGCAGAGCCTGGATGGGCCTAGTAGCTTGGGTGGCACCTAGAAGTGGACTGCAGGTGATGCGGGGTTGTGCCATGTGGCACATTGTGTGCTCAGCTACTTCCTGCCCCCTCTTACCCACCCCCCTGCAGCTTATCTGTCTGTAGGCATCTGATGAGACCCACTGAATATGGTGCCAGTACCGCTACCCCTGCTTCATTCCTAACAACACGCAGACATGAGTTACAGAGGCCAGGCTTGTGCAGTGTTCAAAACCACCTCCCCAGAGAAGGAGAGGGCGCTCAGTGACCAGGTCAGAGTGTACTGTGTGCGTGTAGGAAGACGTCACAGTGAAACCCAGGCTTCTAGACAATCAGTGTATGTAGCTAAAACCCGTAACTCTGCATTACAGGACACAACCGGCTGTAAGAATGGGGTCCTACTCCTGCCTTAACCCCAAGGTCTCCTGATTTCCTGTGCTCCCTTTTAAACCATGATTGTGGGGCTGGAGAGATGGCTCAGCGGTTAACAGCACTGAATGCTCTCCTAGTACCCACGTGGCAGCTCACGATTGTCTGAGACTCCAAACTCTGACACCTCCATACAGGCATACATGCAGGCAAAACATCAATGTATATAAAATAAACATAAATTCAATTTAAAAAATGTGATTGTTGGCATTCTTAGTCCCTGCCACTTCAGTTACACATTTTAGTGAAGTTCTTGGTTGGAGCCGACATAGCGGTAGGTTTTAGATACCATGAGGAAGGAAGGTCATTGAAATAATGCCTAAGTGTTTTCTCCTACATTTGACCTGGGGCTTGAAGCTGGCCCTTTGGGGATTTATAAATATGTATCACTGATGGGATATGACTGAGTAGTGTGGTACAGTGTGTTTGCTAGGAATGTAGATTCAGAAGCCAGATCCACTCCCTCGCTGTATAATGTTGGATAGCTTTTCCGACTACATCAGTGTGCAGCTTTCTTATATGTAACAGTGGCTTCCTGAGAGAATCTGCTTGGGCTGCAGAGATGGTTCAGTTAACCCTGATGATCTGAGTCCCATCCTTGGGACCCATGTGATGGAAGGAAAGAAACATCTACAAATTGTCCCCTGCCATCCACACAGGTGCTGTGGGATGGGCACGCACATGCGTGTGTGCTAGCTTTGAAGTCACTGTGGTCCTCCTGCCTCAGCCTCCTGACTGTTGGAATTACAGACAGGAGCTGTCGTCACACTCAATTTTCCAAACTATGCTTCTGTTGATTCGTGCTAAAGAGTGATGCTTCACGGGGGGAGTTTTGTATTTGACTTGCCTTTTGTCCTTTTTAATTCTCTGCAGGCTTTCGTGGAGGCACAAAACAAGATTACTGTGCCATTTCTTGAGCAATGTCCAATCAGAGGTTTATACAAGGAGAGAATGACTGAGCTGTACGACTACCCCAAGTACAGCTGCCACTTCAAGAAAGGAAAGCGGTAGGTGGGCTTGCATGTAGTCCTTTGCTTTCCACTCTCCAGCTTGATGTCTTCTGTAAAAGATAAAAGTGTATGTTGTGTATGTGTGTGTGTGTGTGTGTGTGTGAGAGAGAGAGAGAGAGAGAGAGAGAGAGAGAGAATATGCACATGCCAGAGGTTTCTTCCTCTATCATCATCTCTCCCCACCACCCCCCTTCATTGAGACAGGGTCTTTCTGCATAGCTCTCTGACTGTCCTAGAACTCACAGGCTGGCCTCCAACTCACAGATGTCCACCTGCCTCTGCTTCTTGAGTGCTGGGATTAAAGGCTCAAGCCACAACTTTCCTTCTGCCCTGTTTTTTGAGACAGGCTCGCTCTCAGAACCTGGAGTTTACCAGAGCTTGGGGTAAGACATGGCAGCCATGGTGCCTAGCTTTTGTGTCAGTGTTGGGGATTCCAGCTCAGGACTTCATGCAATCGACATGTCACCCGCTGAGCCACCTTTTCAGCTCTCCTGAATGCCTGAAATACCAAGGACAAGTGAGGTGTGGTGCACGCCTTTTATCTCAGCACTTGAGATGCAGAGACAAGTGGCTGTCTTAGTTCTAGGCCAGCCTGGTGCATAGGGAGACTCCGTCTCAGACAAATGAAGTACACATTTGAACTGAGCAGTTTTTAAAAGGAAGTGATTGAACATGAGAATCATTTTTTGTCCCGCTAAGTGCTTACCATATTCATCAAATGGCAGTTAGGAAGTTTGGCAGTGATACAGCCTGTGAAACTAGATTACGGTAAATCTTCGTTACCTGTGGTTACTTGGTGAGCCTGTGACTCATAAGTAACAGTGAAGATTTGTTTCCATGTAATATTTATTATCTTTGGCTTGTATTACTTGAAATATTTTATTCTTTGAGCTTTTTTTTTTCTGTTCAAGAATAGGATACAAAGCAGAGCCTGTGAATTTAGCCCTCCTGTTCATCTGTTTCGTTTTTATTTTTAAAAAAGAGTCTCTGTGAATGCACATTTACCTTGGATTTCCTTGGACCCTCCCCACCTCACACTGTTACCCTCTGTGTGCCACACCCTGCCCAGCACCTGCCTTCATTGGTCTAACTGGAACCCAGTCCTGTTTGGTGAGCAGAGTGACTTTGTGGCCCTGCACAAACCCTTCTCTTTGCAGAAGTGTGCTGACCTTCCTACCTGGCCGAGAGTCCTGGAAGCAGACCAGAATTTTACAGTAGAAAATCTGCTTTCTTCCTCATTTAGAAGAAACAGTCTCTGCTTTGACTGCCAGTGTTATTTTTAGCCTATTGGTCTGTCTCTACCTCACACACCAAACTACAATGAGCTATTTGCATACTAAAAGCCTTTTTACTGTAGGAAGCTGAGGGATTTCCACTCTCATCCTCTGGCTGTCTCTGGCTGTCTCCGGTTCGGTTCCTAGCCATTGTTTCTTCCCCTGTCTGGCCTTGTGTGAAGTTTGCTCCTATGTGTGTTTGATGCTTCTCACAAATAAAAGATGCCACCGCTAAACCCAGGGAATTTCTGTCCCCAGGTACTTTTATTTTTACAATACAGGTTTGCAGAACCAACGCGTGTTATATGTGCAAGACTCCTTAGAGGGGGAGGCCAGAGTGTTCCTGGACCCCAACACACTGTCGGATGATGGTACAGTGGCACTCCGAGGTAGGTGCTGCACAGCCAGCTCCCTGGGAGCTCTGAAGCCTTGAGATCCCAAGCAGTGTGTGGACCATATTGTAGAACAGATGCGCACATGATAGTAGGAAAGCTAACTTTGCACACTATATTTAGACCATGGGAATAGTCACTCTGATGGCATGAGCAGGGCTGGAGAATAAGTCACACTAGACCAAAATTAACTTCTGGGATGTTGTCGTATCGTTATCTTTCCCATAAACTCTGAGACCTGCCTGGAAACCCTTTTGCAAGAAACTTAAGCCATGCAAAGAATCTTCCAACAATAAGTAGGCGGGTGGTCAGAGTATCACAATCTAGGCAATTGACAGTCTGTTAGAATTAAAAGCAGTAGCACTCAATCTCGTGGAATAGAATCCACTTGGTACCCTGATCCTGAAGATGTTGCTGTACAACCTGAGTCTAAGTGCATTTGCTCCATGTCTGCATTATGCCTGCTCCCAGTGTCGTCTCCTCCATAGACCATAGCGAAGATAAACCTTGATTTGTTCTATGTAAGGAAGAGGTAAGTTATTCTCAAAGTCTATGGTTTAGTAGTCACATAGTTAAATTACTGCTTAATATGCCAGCCCTTCCTAATGAAGGCTCAGCGTCTCGTATATTGTCCACTGTTCTATGCTAAAGCATAGTGCAGGTTTGCTTCTCTAGAACTGTGAAATTGAACGGCCATGTTAATTGCTCCATAGGGGAATCACAGGGCCCCATAGGGGAATCACAGGGTCCCATTTCATTGGATCTGTGGGAAGACCTTTATGCAGGCCTTTCTTGCCATTTCTAGCTATGCCTCAGTTACTTAGTGGTCCTCTTCACCCCCAAATAGGCTTAGTGTGTAAAGGATGATATGTATTGGAAGTGAGGCACCAGGTGTCTTGATAAGAGGATATTAGTATTTCTGTGAATCTGAACCTGCAATTTAAAATGAATTTAATGCGATAGTTCTGTGGTGGTCATGTATCTTATATAAGGGTCCATATAGTTTTCAGTAAAATCTGTCTTTCAACCCATCCAGGAGGCTGCATACTAATGCCTTCACCACAGTGGTATAGCGCAGTGAATTTTTAGGTGGTTCCTCAAACATGGTGATGATTGCCGCAAAGGTGAATGTGGCATGAGACCTGGCATGTGATCCTTAACATGTGCTTTTAATCAAAGGAATCTTTATCTCATTTTTCCCTGAAAAGTTTCAATTTACATAGAAATAATGCAAACACTTCAGTGTTTTATATAGGAAAGGGTGAATATTCTTCCTTTCATGCTCAGACTCTTCTTCTTTATCAATATTTATATATCTCTATATTTAATCACATATGATTGTGGCTATTATGTAGGACTTACAAGTGATTAATTAGTATGTAAGGAATTTCCTACTGATTGAAGTTTCCATGGTAATTATTGAGCTTCTACAAATTTAAGATCCTCAATAAAATTTAGCAAGCTTCCCGGGGACATCACTGGTGTCTACATCTTATTCTACTAGGATAGCATGATATCATAACTACAGAAGCTAACGCCAAGCATGACTGTTTGTCAAGACAATTCCAAGGGATGGGAGAGTTGGTGGGTCCCCAGGGAATCTAGGAATCTGACCTGCTCTCTGTCTCTTTTGGTGAGCTCTCTTGCGAGCCCCCTCAGCCTGTATTTAGCTGGGCCTGTGATGTCATGATGTGGATATTAATCTTTGAGAATGAGGCTGTAAAGAGTAATCTCAAAAGCTTTGGAGTCCTTCCCAAAAATTACTTAATGGAGCTAATTTAATTCTGTTATATGCTGGGTATCATAATCCAGTCACTACTATAAAGGCGGATTTCCCCGTACCTACTTACTTTAGAGTATAAATAAAATATGCTGAGCGTCTCAGATGAGTTCTGTGAGTTATAAAACTTTCAGTACGGAAGCTTCTTAATGGTCATACAATCCAAGGCGTCCTCTCATCAAGACAGAAAGGATGGCCTAAGGAGGTTAAGGGTTTGTCATCTTAATGGCAATTCCTTCAACTTCAGCTGAGCCTGGGTTCACTCATTCTCAGCTTCCTATTTCCTCATCGCCACATTTGGCCCCCATGCTATGACAGGCAGCTTTGAGAGTGTGAGTGACAACCTTAGGCAAGAGTAAGAGTTGTATCCAAAGGCCATGTGTGACCGTTTCCTGTGCCCCGTAGGTTATGCCTTCAGTGAAGATGGCGAATACTTTGCCTATGGTCTGAGCGCCAGCGGCTCCGACTGGGTGACGATCAAGTTCATGAAGGTCGATGGTGCCAAAGAGCTCCCGGATGTGCTGGAGAGAGTCAAGTTCACCTGCATGGCCTGGACGCATGACGGGAAGGGAATGTTCTATAACTCATACCCGCAGCAGGACGGGAAGAGCGATGGTACGTGAGTGGCTGCCGCAGTGAAGCTGGGTTTTATTAAAGATCCTGACTTCTTGTAACTAAAGGGGAAGCTAGATTCGGTGCTGCGCATGACCGTACTGGTCATATCTAACCTTTTCACATTGCAACACAGTGCTGTCCATAAACCCAGTTACAAACTTTTTTTTTTTTTTTTTTAAATCTCATAACACTTACAATTTTGTGTTCCGGCTGTGTTCATCTTTCGCATGCAGCACAGGTGACCAGTGGTGACTCTGAGGCTGCAGGTTGGTTAGTGACTGTGACTGGTTTAGGAAGGCCAGTGTCTCCCAACTGTAATCTTGCTGATTTCTTGGTGCAGTGTGTAAAAGCCTCGCAGACCTAATGGAGGGTTTTGTGATTCGCATAAGCAGTTTTTACTATGCTTCCTACCAGAGTTTCTAAAAAAGTGACTGTTCTTATATTTTTGGTTGTGAGCCTAGCCTTTAACGGCTGAGCCATCTCTCCAGCCCAAAAGTGACTGTTCTTAAGCACCATAAAGTGATTTTTACATTTTGCCATATATCATTTATTGCCCCAATAGCTTGGTACATTTTCACAATGAGAAAATAAAGCTTAGTTTCATAATAGTCTTCGAAGTCAGCAATATATTTGAATTGCTTTATGTTGATAAGCAGCTGGTGCCTAGCATTTAAAAAAATAAATAACTTAAATAATTTAAAAAATAAATAAAAACTAATTAAAGATAATATAAATATTTAAAAACTT
The DNA here is from genome assembly GCF_000001635.26 of Mus musculus. NCBI lineage: Eukaryota > Metazoa > Chordata > Mammalia > Rodentia > Muridae > Mus > Mus musculus. The sequence continues at coordinate 45,095,938 of NC_000076.6, forward strand.
AAGGTTCACAGAAGAATCAATAAAGATAACAAGTACATATCCTTTGTGTCGTCACCAGAGGGAGGACTAATTAATAACTTTAAATGAGCTAATCTGCAGTGACCATCGTCATCCAGAGCCTGTAGTCTACCTTAGGCTGGCTTGTGATGTCATGCATTCTGTGTGCTCTTGGGCTTAGCTCCATTTGTGAAGTCCAGGCGTCACAGTTGCCAGATCTGAGGGTGAAGAACCCTTAGAACCATCCTGCAAAGCCTGTGATCCTCTGCCCTTTCTTCCCCTCCAGCTCACTGCCCCTCCCCCTCCCCTCTAACCCTCACTCCTCCCCCCCCCTCACCTCCCACCCTTTCCTCCCCTCCAGCTAATCCCTTTTCCTCCCATTTAATGCCCTTTTCTGTTTGTACTAGGGTATCCCACTACCCTCTGTTTCCCACCCCCTCCTGTAGCTTTAACTTTTATTTTAAAACAAAGCCTTGCCGGGTAGAGCTGCCTAAACTTTAGGTTGGCTGCCATTGCCTCGGCTCCTCAGTGCCCGGGTGACAGGTGGACACTGCCGTCCCTGCTGGGAACAGAAGTTAGACAGGATCCGGCTTGTTCTTCACTTCAGTGTTGTTCGTTGCTCTGAGTATTTTCCTTTCCATTGCTGTGCTAAAAGACAGTGAGCAAAAGCATCTGGGGAGGAAAGGGTTAATTTGTCTCACTAGTCCAGGTCACACTCCATCACTGACAGAAGTCAGGGCAGGTTCTCAAGGCAGAAACTGAGGCAGAGACCATGGAGGAATGCTGCTTACTCGCTTGCTCCTTGTGGCTTGTTCAGTTTGCTTTCTTATATACCCAGGACCACCTCCTACCCAGGGGTGGCACCGCACACACAGTAGGCTTGTTCCTCCCACAACAGTCAGCAATCAGGAAAATGCTATCATCAGATTTATACAGTTATCTGAGGTTCCTTTCCCCAGATAACTCTAGATTGTGTCAGAATGACAAAACAGCAACAACAACAACCAACCCCCCCCCCCCCCACACACACACACCCCATCAGGACAATCCCTATCCACAGATTAAGATAATTAGGATCCTGGGATCCTGGCGTTGTGGCGAAGGGTCATGTTGAGAGGAGCTAACATGTTGGTAGCACTGAGCCTTCCTTCCATGGGCATGGGGTACCTCCACTTTTAGTTATTTCATTTCTTTGGGATGCTTACAATTTTCCTTATAGACCTTGTAATACTTTGTTAGGCTTATAGTGAATTTTTTCATTTTGTAGGCTGCTAATGATAACTTGATTCCTCTCCTTGTTTGCTGGCTGGTGTTCAGGAACACGTTTGACTTTGTGTCTTTTCTCTTTGCGTCCTGCAACCCATATACTTAACATTTGAAGTGTCCTTAGCATCGTCTAAGAGTTAGGTTTCCTTAAGGTCGCCAACTGCGTTTCAGCAGGTGTGTTCTATTCTTCAGGCACAGAGACATCCACCAATCTCCACCAAAAGCTCTGCTACCACGTCTTGGGGACGGATCAGTCAGAAGATATTTTGTGTGCTGAGTTCCCCGATGAGCCTAAATGGATGGGAGGAGCTGAGGTACCGTATACTTGCCCTCAAAGACAAGTCTCATGGATACGTGTGTAAATATTTCTAATAGGGGGGATTGTAGAAGCACTAGAATGACAGTTTAAAATATTTTAAAATTTTAAAATATTGCTATTCAAATTAAGAATGAAGATGGTAAATCGTTCAACTGTTAATTTCAACATTAAAGTCTTAATTAAAGCAAAACCTGCTTATGGTTATGATGACATAATGAAAGCATGAACACCCCAGAGATCAGTTTCGTGGTCTTCTAGAATGTTTCCTGCTGCCCTCAGGTGAGAGGGAGAGACTGAGTCGCCCTGTGCTGCTGCTTCAGCCATGCCGTGTTTTCTCACTAGGCATCTTTTCCCACTTTCTAAGGATCCATACACTGGTTGGGGCGGTTTTTAACAATAATTACCGAAGTGGTATGCTCTTGAAATAGGTTGGCCGTGTTGTATTCTGTGTCTCCAGAGTTAGCTATGAAGGTACACAGGTGATCTCCCAGTAAGACCCCACACTTCTGTCTGTGTGCACAGGAATGCTGTTGACGGAAGAACTTGCGGGGTGGTTTTTATTGCAGTTGGGATGTAACATCCCACTGTGGGTAAGAATGTGCCAGAAACCTGATAGCGAGCCCAGACACCCCCTTTTCTGAAAAGCTAGTAGGACTTGGGCAGGAAAAGGACATTTTAAATTTTAAACTGTTATTTCCCAGTCTGGTTGGAGGGATGCAAGAACAGTGGCAGGGGCTCGCCCCTGTGTCTTCATGTATAGTACTTTTAAGTTGTTCTCAGTCAGCAGTTTCCTTGCCGTGGTTTTCCCGTCCTGGACCATTTGGGTGTCAGGTGAGGTCTGGAAGGTTACACTTCTTGCTTCTCAGTAACTTCTCAGTAATGTCAAGGGAGGGATTAGAGAAGGGGGAGGGCAGAGCTCATCCAGAGCCATTTGCTGGCTTGGTTTGTCTCGGCTGCTCATCTGTGGTATGCTTCCCTGTGCCATCCTTCTGCAGCAAGGCGCCCTTAGTTCTCAAGCCTTGGGGTATTTTTGTGAGGTTCACACCTCCATACCTTCCAGCAGGGATCTTTCCCCATGCCTCCTGGCCCAGAGGGAGTCACCTCTGGGGACCACTTCATCCCTCAAGCTGCCCTCTCACCTTCCTTCCAAGGCCCCTCAGGCCACCTCCCGTTCACAGTCCCTCCTGTGCACACTGTAGTGCCTGGGGAAATTTTGTCTTGGGCCTTTGGGGTCTAAGCACAGGACAGCTGTCACAGAAAAATGTCAGCTGCGTAGTATGGGTGAAAGGTCAGGGTGGAGGGGAGGGATTGCTGTGTTCAAGGTTAGATGGGTCACCCCCACCACAAACTTTGATATGTTAAAGTCATTTGTGAACCAAAAACTTAAAACAAAAATCTCCAAGAATTCAAACTTCCCAGCAGGGGGTGCTGCAGACTAAAGATTGTGGAACTCCTCACAGTGAGAAGGACTCAGACAGCTAGCTGAGTTCTACACTGGGGACTTAACTCTGTCACACCTTATTCTTGAAGTTTTTTGGTCTTTTTTTAATCTTAAATCTTAATATGTATTACATAAAGCCATAAGATATTTTCATACATTAGCTTGCAATCGCTAGTAATTTAAAAATACATACTTGTATATGCAATTATAGATGTTACATATAGATTCACGTGAAAAATTCACGCGTGTGCACACACACACACACACACACAAAACATGGAGTCTGTTTTGTGCTGGCCAACTACTCCTGGGCATGTGGCTTGCCCTGGAGTGTGGTTAGAATACACAGTGTGCTGGTCTGGAGGCCGCCGTGGGCTCATATATTTAAATGTTTGGCCCCCAGTTAGTGAAACTGTTTGGGAAGGATAAGGAGGTGTGGCCGTGTTGGAGGAGGCGTGTCACTGGGGGAGGGCTTTGAGGTTTCAAAAGTCCACATCAGGTCCAGTTGTAGTCTCTTTGCCGAACTTGTGGCTCTGATATAAGCGCTTAGCTGCTGCTCTAGTGTCTGCCTTCCTGCCCACCCATCCACCCGCCTCCATTCTCCCTGCCATGATGGTTATGGACTCACAGTATGAAACTGTAGGCAGGCGGCCTGTTCAATACTCCTTCTGTAAATTGCCTCGATCATAGTGCCTCTTCACAGCAGTAGAGCAGTATTCGAGGCACCTAATGAGGGTGCCCCAAAGGAGAGAGCTGGTTTTCCCTTTCCTAGAAAGTATCGGTCGCAGAGAGCTTCTTGGTGGGACTTTTGCCGTCTTCCCCTTGTTTGTGTCTGGTGTCACCTGTGTCCAGTGACAGTGTGTGAGCTCATATGTTCTATCACCCACCACCTCCGGCTCCTACAGTCTTTCTGCCTCCATTTCTCTCTCTTTTGTGTGTGTGTGGGGGGGGGGGCGGAGCATGAAGCTGGTGACATGGGTGGAAGGATCTCGGAGGATTTGGGGGAGATGAGAGAATATGATCAAAATATTGAATTAAAAAGTTTGACGGGAGGCAGAGGCAGGTGAATTTCTGAGTTCGAGGCCAGCCTGGTCTACAGAGTGAGTTCCAGGACAGCCAGGACTATACAGAGAAACCCTGTCTCAAAAAACCAAACAGAAAAAAAAAAGTTTGAATAAAATACAGAAAAAAAAAGTTTGAATAAAAAAAGTTTAATTAAAAATAATTTTTTAAATTAATTTTGAAAATCGTATGCATTGCAAGATATATATTTTGGTCATATTTACCTGTTAATGGCTTCCATATCTTCCTCTACCTTTTCTACCCCCTCCCAACTGCGTGGCCTCATTTTTTTTGTTGTTGTTGCTTTTTGTTTTAGATAGCTCACTGGTTCAGACTTGTGCTGCCCATCTACGCATGGATGTGGCACCCACCATCCCCCAGAGTGTGGTCAACCTTCTAGGAGATCCCGCTGAGAGAAAAACAACCTTCCCTCCCTCAGAAGCTGTCAGTTGTCTGTCTGTAGTGTCGTCTGTCTGTAGTGTCTCGGGCAGGGTGGTGGCTCTCTCCTGTGCCGCCGAGAGCTCATGGGTGCAGCGATCCTGTTATGTTCAAAAGGCGCTGTTTTAAGGTCCAGTCCTCTACCAACTCCAGCGTCTCCTCTCTCCACCCCCTCTCCTGGGTGTCAGGGCGGCAGTGGCTGAGCACTCCACTGAACTCTGGACTTTGATCAAGTGTGACCTTTTGTATTAGCTTCTGTCTGCTGCACAAAAACAGATAAAAACCGTGAGGTTGGAGTGCAGTGCTCCCTCGTGGGTCTCGTGAGTTCCCCAGCCTGGGGTTCTGTATCATCTCAGGTACACATTTCCTCCTGAGGAGTTGACCTCAAATCCAATCAGAAGTAGTTGGTTACCCCATGGCATTCTTGCTACTGTTTGCACCTGTGGGCATATCTGGCCAGGCTGGCTGATTGCCAGCTCAGGTTTGGGGTTTTTAAATTAGAGACGATCAGCCTATATTGCTGTTGGAGGGCTGGTTAACTACTTTCCTCACCTGATTCGTGTATCACTCAGAAAGGGAGGAAGGAAAACAAACGGAATTCTTGACTGACCAAGCTTGGGTCCCAGGAGAGGAAGAAGACATGGGTTAGAGACATAAATGCCAGCCCTTGTCAAGAGCCGAATTATTTTGAACAGGGTTATTTTCTTTGTTTTTGTTTCATTGCGTTTTGGTTTAGTTTGGTTTGGTTTGGTTTTTTGCTCAGGATGTTCTGTTGTATCTGATTCTAACTTACCGGTAGGTCAGCATATCAAATAGCATTTGAATAGAATCGTGTTTTGCTTGGCTGTATTATTGTACTATCTGAGAATGCTGGCTGGTCTGACATATGCCTATCACAAATATGTAGGTTAGTCATATATGCTTGTATGTGTGGCTGCTTGTATGCCTGACACTGCCTCTTCTGCCACCCATGATCCTATCTGAAAACTCACCATGTGCATGGAGTTTGGCATTTGAAAGTTTTCCTCCATTGAGTGTTGGGAACAGACTCAGTATCCAAGTAATGCTGTTATGATTCAAAGCCGTTGTGAAAGGAGTCCAATAAATCCGGTAAAGGTTGCCTCCGAGGAACGTGGTGAACTCTCCAAGCTGTTAAAGCCCGTTTGCCTGCCTCTGTTAGCCTCCAGTCTCAGGTGTCACCGCTTTCTCTGCTCCTTCTACTCATAGTTAGTTCTCTGTTCCAGCATCCAGCACAGAAAGACGTGAGTGTTTTAGTCCTGGAGGGTGGCATCTGTCCGTCCTGAGACGTATGCTGAGAGTGAGTGCATTGCATATAGCCTGGGTATACACTAGGCAGTTCCCTGGTCATGGGACCGCATACCTACACTAGCACAAGCAGTTGTAAGGATGGGAAGTCTTAAGCAACTGACTTTAGAAGTCTGACATCTCCTTAGAAATTGTGGACGCATTTTCCTAAAGCATTCTGGGATCTACATTTCTTTCAGAGCTTTAACCATTAGTTGCTCCTCCCTGACCATCATACATCATGTTCAATCAACAATATTGACTGTTTGCATCTGTCTGTCTTAAATAGCTTAGTGTTAGCTCTCAAAGCCCTGCCCTGGTTTTCTGTGTAATCTAGAATCGAGTTCAGTGGCAGCCACTGGGTAACCCGTCAATAATCTGGTTGAATAAACTCGTCCTTAGCTGTGATCCACTGAGTACCTATGTTTGTGGCATGTCTTTGTTAGAGAAAATAGAAGCTGGGTGATCCTACTGAAATCAGCCACCTTTGGTGACACCTGAGTGCCCTCATCTACTCTGGGCAAATGAATATGCTTTATTTTAAGAAAGGTCTTGTTTGTGAACCTCGCTGTGGTAGCTCACTCCAGGGGTGAGACAGCACTCAACTCAGTCTCCATTTTATTGGTAGTATTTCCAAGTAGCTGGAACCAAGGCAAGCCCCAGATGCTAGCTTTCTTTTTGCCCTTAGTTATTTTCTAGTTGGGTTAAATCAGCACTCTAAATATAGGCCAGAGGACACCATAGAATACAGCTATCAGAATATTGACATATTAAACTTTGTAGTAGTAAGACTGGTGACTTTCAACTTTGATTCCTACCAATACCGTGAAGAAGGTAGGTAGATCTAGTATCAGAACATAACTGTCTCATTTATAGTCATTCTTGGGGTTTTGCTTGTGTTAATGTTTTATCAAGGACAAAAGTGACTATGACTTTAAGGAAGTTTGCAAGACTTAAAATCTTATAAAATAAAGGGTATGAAAACTAGAAACTTAGGAATTACATATTTCATAATTGGTCAGACTAGCATTACTGCTTCTCTTTTCCACACAGTGTTTTTAGTCAGATTGCTTTCAGAAAGCGAGGCTACTATAACTACTATCATACTGCTTAAAACAGTAATACTTTGTAGAGGAGGACTTAGGCTGTCCATCAAAGTCCAGACCCTGACTCTCTTGTTTGTTTGCTTCTTGATCCCCCCAACCCCACCGCTTATCTGTTAGAGTCAGAAAGACCTTATTAGCAGAATGTTTGTCTTCACAGTGATCTCTAAAAATCATCTTTAAAATAACCTTAAAGTATTCTAAGAAGCTAAGGAACTATTGTTCCTAATTAATTTTTAGTGGAGAAAGGTATTTTTTTCTAATCTGTACATTCAGAGGAAAATCATGTAGACATAGTTTTGAGATTGACAGCTTGAACGTTGAAAATACAAAGGTGTTTCCAGTTAGGCAAATTATGCGACTCTGTGATGATCACCAAGAGGACGACACCTGTCTTAACTGTCATTGTGACAGCGGTGTGCCCTGGGACCCCTGCCTTAGACTGACTGTGACCTGCTGGGGCTGTTAGTCTGGTGGTGCTGGGATGCTCCTGGGATACTCCAGAAGCAGCTGCTCGCCAAGGTCTGGTGCTCTCGCGCGAACGTTGCTGTTCTGTTTTTCCATTGACTGAGGCGCTGCAGCTGAAGGCCTGTCACTTGTGATTGATGTGGCCTGGCTCGAAGCAGCTGCACAGTTTCTGTCTGTTTTCAAAGGACAAGAGAACAAAAGCCTGAACTAATTAATGTTAAAGAGGCTGTTTTGCATAATATCTAATAAAATTATAATTGTGATTACTGATGCTTTTAATATAGGACTGTCTAAAAAGGTGGGGCTAACATGACGAGCATTAGTTTGTTAGCTTAGTAAAAGCAGAAAAGAAATGAAATGTGTGACTCTGATCAGTCGGAAGTGAAAAAGGGTCATAAAGAAATTGACTTTGAGGTGTAGTTGTACATACCTGTAATCCTAACACTCAGTAAGTGGAGCCAGAAGGACCAGGAAGGAACTGAAGGCCATCTGTGGTGGCATAGTGAGTTCAAGGCCAGCCTGAGCTTCATGAGATTCTGTCTTTAAAATATATGTGTGTGTGTGTATGTATGTATGTATGTATATGTATATTATATGTATATATGTATACACACACATATACACAGACACGCAACATGCGCGCACTCACACACACACAGGTCTGGGAATGAAACTGAGCATTTTATTCTCACCAAACTGAGGATCCAGAGAGACTGAAGGTGTGTGTGGTGGTGGCGACTTCCTGGGAAGAGTCACAGGGATTTGCTTTTGGATCACTCTGTGGCTTCTATCAGGATGCATGCGCATTGAATGGGGCTCCCTAATTCAGGCTGAGCTCAACACCCAGGAGCTATAAACCACTAACCGCTTGACAAGGCTTGGTGACAGCGTTATGACAAAAGTCACAAAGCCTTATCAGCACCTAGGGAGTCAGTGGTCCCTAGAGAGCGAGAGCTTGTGCAGTCAGGCTGCAGACCTGAGCCAGCAAAGCTGGAGAGCAAGTGGGAATGGGGCCAACTGGTTTGCCAGAAAATTAATTGATTCAAAACATTTTACAGGCAGATTAGAGAGAAAAAGTCCTGACGACGTTCCAAGTCACAGAGTCCAATTCAGAAGTCACCACATGGCCGATGAAGCACAATAATGTGACCTGGAGCCAGGAAAATCCTTAATCATACGGATAGATTCAGAAATGGCAAATGAGTTAGCAAAGACTTTAAAAATTATAGAAATAATTTACAACGGCTTTTAGAAAACGTTATACAGGACCAAGTGAAGCTCATTGTTTGACATGCCAAGATAGAGATGAGGGTGTTTTTAAAATGTAAATGAGGGGAAATGCTGAAAAAAAAAAAAAAGGTACTTTTGTTAAAATACACAAACCACAGATCCAAGGAGCACAGCAAATCCCAAGAACACTGTTAAGGCCAAGTCTGTAGTAATCTACTTACAAATAAGTGAAAGTAACAAGAAAATACCAAGAGCCTCCAGATAACACACACACACACACACACACACACACACACAGATAATGTCAAATGAAATGACAGCTCTGAGGCATTGCCAGTGAGCTGTGCTAAGGGGCCTCCCCCAGTGCTATTTTTAAAACTACAGACCTTCACCACATGTCCTGCCCCCTTTGCTAAGATTTCTTCCTATTATTTGTGGCACTTGTTGATGTGTAATATGTGGCATAGTTCCATGCTTACGTGTGATTGTCTCCTTCGTCTGGTGTGACATTTTCTGTGAGTTTACTGACACATCATTAATATACATAAATAAAACATGAGTTTGTACATATAGATACTTAGAATATGTCTATGAAATGACCAAATTAAAGGATCACAGGTAGAAAGTGTAGCAAGGCTCTTATACGGAACAAGAGTCAACAGTGTGACCCTGATATAGCTGTCTCGTGTGAGGCTATGCCAGTGCCTGGCAAATACAGAAGTGGATGCTCACAGTCATCTATAAGATGGAACACAGGGCCCCTAGAGAAAGAACCCAAGGAGCTGAAGGGGTCTGCAACCTATAGGTGGAACAACAATATGAACTAACCAGTACCCCCAGAGCTTGTGTCTCTAGCTGCATATGTAGCAGAAGATGGCCTAATCAGCCATCACTGGGAAGAGAGGCCCCTTGGTTTTGCAAACTTTATATGCCCCAGTACAGGGGAATGCCAGGGCCAAGAAGCAGGAGTGGGTGGGTAGGGGAGAAAGGTGGAAGGAGGGTATAGGGAACTTTCAGGATAGCATTTGAAATGTATATAAAGAAAATATCTAATAAAAAAAATAAATAAAGTTAAAAGAGTCAACAGTGTGTGTGTGTGTGTGTCTGTCTGTCTGCATGCGTGTGCATGCATTCATGTGTCTGCATGCATTCGTGTGTGTGTGTGTGTGTGTGTGTGTGTGTGTGTGCGTGTGTGCGCGCGCCCACTCATTTAAGAGACATTACTACAGAAGCATCTTGATTAACCAGATATCTGAACACTGTGGCTCAGCCAAGTTGACATAAAGTTTACAATCATACGACTGTAGAGATACCGAATTTCATACACTGCAGCCAGGTAATCACAGAAGTCACTACAGTTGTCTAATAAGGTTGAGTATATACATATCCAGTGACTGGTTACTTCCGTTTTAGGTCTCCCACCTGGGAAGTACTTTAGCTTACAGATATGTTTAAGATTTTCCTAAGGAATCGTTTATTGTATGAAGGAAACTGAAACAATCTAAATATTTAATAGTAGGGAGAAGGCTCAGTTGTGTGGAATCCCTAGATTGTATGTATAGCATCCAGCAGGTAAAATGTGTAGGTTACATTTATATAGATCAGTGAAAGCTAGTAATCAAAAAGATATTACATGAAAATGAGCTGTAGAAGAATAAGCGTAGGTTGATGCCGCTCTCACCAGGTCTTACAATAACACTTATCTTTACTTTAGCTTTTTATCATGATTTTTTCTTTTTTTTACTACCTCTGGCTATGCTTTTTCATACTTGAAATTCCCAGAAGTCGAGGCCTTTTCCCTCTGAGATCTTGTGGTAGACTTGACTAAGGGAATGTATGAAGCACCACTCGGCAGACATTTGCAAATGTGACCCTGGACTTGGTATCTGTACCCATCTGCTAACCCTTGCTGCTTTAAAACCATGACTCTAAATACAGGTATCCCACAGGCAGACCTAGAGGTTAAATGTGTTAGTGTTAAAAATATCAAACTACACATTCTTAGATAATAGGTAAGAAATTTAAATAGACGTTATTACACCCTATTTTACTGGTAATTCTTAAATACCTATGTGTGGGCAGTGGACCATGTCAGGAAACTTGGTTGAGTGGGTTTAGAAACCCTGGCACCCACCTGTGGATGGGAGGAGTTTCCCTACTCCCAACCAGATTCCTGGCCTGGAACACATGACCACAACGCCCCACACAAGAACGTGACCAGTGGTCTCGCAGCACAGAACACACAGTTCTTCATGTTAATGAGATATATAGATGGGCCTTGGAGGGTTAGCCAATGAGCTTCCCTTCCTGGACAGTCCTTCCTGCAAAAGGTATTTAACCTCTGGTCCTCCCTGAGGAAATTGTATGCCTCATTTTCCACTATGATCAGTGAATACACACTATGGACAAGAATGGACTGTCTCTCTCTCTCTCATCAAGAATTATCTTGGGAACATGGAGAAAGCCTTCGTCTACAGTACACCTAATTCTCCCACAGAAGGGCACTCTGTGCTCCCTTCAGTCCCAAGTCCTCCACTTAGGAGTCAGAGAACCCCGTTCCTCACCAGGCTGGTTCCTCGCCCATTTTAGGCTGAGCACTATAACAGCACTTCTGGCAAGCCCAGCACCTAATGATGGCTTAGGGTAACCTACAGTCTAGGGTCCTGCTTTCCTCTTTTTGTCTGCCTGAGCAGAGTTCACACACACCAGCAGCAAGACAGGATGCAAATCTATACCTATGTACTTTGTTTTTTAGAGTTACTTCATTCTCAGGTCCTGAGTTTGGAGTAAAGGCATTTGAAGTTTCCTTTTTCCCTTAGTTGGGCATGAAATGTCCACCCAAGCCTTTTGGACATTTGGTCCCCTGCTGGAGGCACTGTTTTGACAGGTCCCTTGAATAGGTGTGGCCTAGCTGGAGGAAGTATGTTACTGTTGGGTGGGCCTTGAGGTTTGTGGCCCAGCCTGGCTTCCCACCAGTCTCTGTTTCCTGATCTACCCAGATGTGATCAAGCTCCTGCTGCCAAGCCTTCCTTGTCATGGTTGACAGTAGCCTCTTAAACTATAAACGCAAAGTAACCCTTCTTCACGGTGCTTCTTTCAGCTCTGTGGTCATAGTGATGAAAACAGTTATTAATGCATATCTAACAGTTGGCTAAGAGAACAGGTCTGGGACTTGGGCTTATGTGCTGTTTTTGCCTCTTTGTAGCTATCCGACGATGGCCGGTACGTCTTGTTATCCATCTGGGAGGGATGTGATCCAGTAAACCGACTGTGGTACTGTGACCTCCAGCAAGAACCCAATGGTATCACCGGTAAGTCATTTTCAGACCTATGTAACTATCCCAGGATGCCCCATCAAAAGGTGGTGTTTCAATCTTCTAGTTGCCACTCAAGAAACCATCTTCCTTTCTACCACATCAGCTCAGTTCATACAGATTTTTCTTTTTGTGCTATTCCATGTAGATAAAGACAAGGAGATGAAGCTGGCTCTTAATGTTGAGTTTTCCCTGTAGGTTAGGTGTAAGTGCTTCTGCTCTTGTTTGTGGTAAGATCTCTTGTGTCAGGGAGAAGTTGGAGTACTGACCTGTAGCTGTTTAGCGTCATATAGTTGTTAGGATGCAAACTGTCAGAGGCAGGTGGTTAATATAAAAGTGGGTATTTACCAGATTAACCAGTAATCATATGATGACCCTTCCTGAGCTGTGTATACAGGAGTAGTCTGGTTTTGCTTTCTGAAACCTTGTATGTCACCATAGACAGTGCAGAACCAGCCCCTTAAAAATTGAAGGGAGTCACCAGGCAGGTGGTACAGGCCTTTAACCCAGCACTGTGTGGGCAGAGGCAGGTGGATCTGTAAGTCTGAGGCCAGCTTGGGCTGATGGCCAGTTGAAAGGTGGCCTGCTGTACTACTGTCAGACATTAAAGCTTTTCAGTCCATAAATTTACTATGTTGAAGTTTGACCAGCTCTGAAAACCTATCACATAAGCTGACATCCAGATGAGGACGCCTAACGAACTAGTTAGCGTACAATAGAGACTCTTCACTCGGGCCTTCAAAGTATACAATTTATATTTATAATTTAGTTGCCTCATTAATAGAACCTAACTGGCTATCACAGAGTATATTTAGGCATGTAGCAGGATGGTCAGTAATTTATTCTAGTGCTATGCATATATATACTAAAGCCATCTATTTTACTTAAAGCTACAGCCACCACTGTTCCCCTTCCGTAAGGAGAAGCCATGACAGGTATTCTCCGAGGCTCTGTATAGCCCAGCCAGCTTTAGGTTGGCCACATTGTTGCTGTCCTTGAGCTTGAACTCACACTTTGTAGGTGGTAGGAAGGATTTGGGCTTCCCCTGGTTTATTAAAATTCCCAGTTATAACCTGTTGCTTCTCAAAAGAGAGAGTGCGAGAGCTGTTTGCATCTTCTGTTTATAACGTCATCAAATCTTTAAATTATTAAGTAGACTTATGCTACAAAAGGATACAAGGTAACAAATTAAAACACACGAATTGTTTAACTTCCAGTAGGTAAGGAAGTTCCATCCACATGTTCCCACACTGAGCTGTGTGCGATTGCTAGCTCCACCTTACTGCCACAGAGCAGTGTTCCCTTTGCCAGGTGGATGCTTGTGGATGTGTGTAGGAGAGACGCAGATGGGGTGGGGGAAGAGAGTGAATCCTACAGGAGAGAGAATCCTATTGCTGGCGAGTCGGCTTATGTGAATTCGAACTCACCATTCCGGCAAGTGTGAGCTCTGTGGGCCCAGTTGTCAAGCATAAGCAGGCTGATGCTGTTTTCCTAAGTGGAATTTCTTCTTCTCCAGTGAAGCCTCACCTCTAAGCTTTGACTTTTCAGCTGTTGAGCGAGGCTCATCTATTGCCCAGATCAATATCCTGTGCTCTACTTTAATCATATCTACAGAATTCCCTGACAGAAACTCCTAAGTTAGTGTGCCAGGTCAATAACCTATGGGTCCCCACATAATGGGTCTTATGACACTGTCCTAAGTTAACAGTTTTCATGAGGTTACTGAGCTAGTCAGTTTGGGGGTCAATGAGAGAGGGTCACTGTTCCCGTCAGACTTCCAGAGGCAAACCTGATCACCAGTGGGTGTGCTGCAGAGACGGCTGCCAGTTCCCAGGTAGTGCAGGGCCTGTAATCTTCTTCATTTTATTTATTTATTTATTTTGAGATATATATCTATATATATATATGGGGGGGTGGTGGATGCTTTACCCACACGTATGTCTGTGCCAGTAGAGGATGATGGATGTCCAGAACCGGAGTTATGGACAGATGTGAGCTACCATGTGGTTGCTGGGAATTAAACTGGAGTTCTCTGGTAAAAGGCCTATGCGCTTTTCTGCTGAGCCATCTCTCCAGCCCCATCTTTTCATAATTTACTACTTCACTAGCCTTACATTTGAGGATAACAGAAACAAACCACAGTGGTTGGGATTGCCCCGCGGGGCCACTCAGTTTAGGTTCAAAAGTAATTGCATGGGGCAGTGTTAGAGCATTTCGTTTGTTATCACTGTGAATCAGTCATATGATTACAGCTATTTAAAGAAGCAAAACAGTTGTTCCCTGATGTCCGTGTGATGTGGATTCCAGGACTCCTGGCAGACAACAGCATCCACAAGTCTGTTATATAAATGGTCATAGTGTTCTCTTGGGACCCCCTACATCTGTCTGTGTGTTTCACATCCTTTCTAGACATACTAAGAGCTAAGATGTTAAATACTGTGTAAGCGGTTGCTGATCTGCATTGTCTGTGGGCTAGTGAAGTCTGATGTTCGGGACAGATGCATTGTTTTCTTCAGCATCTAGTCAGTCTGGCTGGTTGGATCAGGAGCTGTAGATCCCACAGCAGTTAAGGGCTACATACCATGTGTGTTACTGACTAAGTTGATGTTGTCTCTAAAAAGGAGACATGGCAGATGGGAAGAATGGTGGTTAAGTTACTTGCATAGCTCATTTTAATTACAGCTGAGTAGCTTGATTTGAAGGTTGTTTTTCCCTCTCAAGATATCTATGTCTGCAAGTGGAAAATTAATAACCTGTTTCACAGGGAATTATAAAAACATAGGGAAAATGCCCAGGAAGGGACTGATCAGGGTTAGGGTTTCTAGTGTACAGAGGGCTCTGTGCTTCCTTTGTCGTTTTCTGTGACAGAGATGGAGTTTTGGAATCACAACACTTTGATTTTAGATGACGGAATAGGAGGTTATAGTCATACTTGGCGAGTGGTTGGTTGGTTGGTTGGTTGGTTGGTTGGTTGGTTGGCTGGTTGGCTGGTTGGTTGGTTGGTTGGTTGGTTGGCTGGTTGGCTGGTTGGTTGGTTGGTTGGTTGGCTGGCTAGTTGGTTGGTTGGTTGGTTGGTTGGTTGGTTGGCTGGCTGGCTGGCTGGCTGGCTGGCTGGCTGGTTGGTTGGTTGGTTGGCTGGTTGGCTTTTAAAGTTACTCTCAATACAGGTTTTGATTATTACTTTGTTGACTGCAAATCCAGAGTTGTATCAGAAGAGTTCTCTGCGTGTACCTCTGTGGTGAACTGGTGGGCTGTGTCTAACTGGTAGGGGTAAATACCTCCCTCCAGCTCTGGATCTGCTCCCCACTTTTGTCATCCTACTTAAGAGAAGAGGCAGCCATGGCACTTAAGTATACTGTTTATCTTAAATGTTGGTGAATTAGTCAAGAATTCATGTTGACCAAAAATGACATGAAATATTAAACTTCTACTTTTATGTTAAGGGAGCATGTTCCTTTTGGTAAATTTAAAACTCTTTTCTCTGATTTTAACCTTTCCCCTTCAATGGCAGAAAGAACTGTTGGGATTTTTCAAATAAATTAATTCTTTATTAGGGCACGACAGAATTGGCTTCCTTAAGAAGTGAGCAGCTTAGCCGGTCAGTAATTACAGTACACGCCAGCACTCTGGAGCAGAGGCAGTTTTTCTATGAGATGTAGTTAATATCATTAATCATTTCTAAAGCAAGAAATGGAACTGTGTCTTTGCTTTAGGAAAACCGTAAGAAGTTAGGAAACAAATTAGTCCCCAGCAAGAAGCAAGCTTTACAGAAAGCAGCACTAACTTTATGGCAGAGAGGTTGAGAATTGAATTCTGTTGGCCTCAGAGTGAATAATGGCACATATAAACAAAACGGGCAGAACTGAAGGGGTTAAGGAATTAAGTCACGTCTCCTTTGAAAAAGTTATTTTCCTATTGTCCATTTAAATCAACAGGGTTCTCACTTATAACTAACAGAAATGGATGAGCCCCTGTGGTGCAGCCAAAAGACCTTTTCTCCTTTTTTTGTGAATTGCTTATTTTTCTGTCAAAGGATGCTGCAGCACAAAGACCACCTTTGGAGAAGTCTGGCCGGTATGGCCCTGGCCCCTCAGCTGTTCTGTCAGCACCCCAGCAGTGTGCTATCTGCACCCAGTGTTTACTAAGAATTATAAACAGCCATTAGACTTAGAAAGTGACTAACGCTTTTATGAGGTGAGCACGTGGCCATTGCCAGCATGAATCCAGCTCCTCATAAGAGGAAATTAAACATATTTAAGAGAGATTTAGTGGAAAAGAGTGGAAAGGAGTTCGTAAGGTGTGGCCCACCGCAAAGGGGAGAAACATGAGTTATTGGACATGAAGACCAAACCTCTACAAGACCATACCTCTCTGAGGTATGAAGCCGCATTTCTCCTGAAGGCTGCTCGGGGAAGCTAACAAGGTGAAGAATGGTTGCGATAAGATTATGCTGTGAGAATGATGCAGCAATCTCAGTAAATAGCAGAGTATGTCTTAAAACATATTACAGAGATTAAGCTTCATGATCATAAGCACCCACATGAGTTTCATTTAAGCATTGTGATTCTGGGGATAGTAGGTAGCAGTCTGACCCAAGTTTAGGGAGCACATGAACAAGTTAAAAATGCCTAACAACGGTTACACACGATTATCTAGTCTCTGAGGCCGATGGCGTGAATGGCGGAATTCCACCAGGTGCCCAGACTTGAGGGCATATATAGGGAATACCCCGAGATTGACACGTCATTCCCGGTGAGTTAGGGTGTTCTTCAGTTATGTACAGAACATTTAAGTCAAAGGCTATTCTTAATAAATCGAAAAGTATTAAAATAAGACCAGAAGGCTGCAGAGATGGCTCAGTTGTTAAGAACACTGGCTGCTCTTTCTGAGGACCCCAGTTTAATTCTCAGCACCCAGATGGCAGCTCACAGCTATTTGTGACTCCAGTTCCAGGGAACCTGACACCCTCACACAGACATACATGCAAGCGAAACACCAGTGCACATAAAATGAAGGCAAACACATCATCCAAAAGCAAGCAAACAAAAAGGATGCATTCTTTGAGCACAGTAAGTTTAGACAGATGTCAACAATAACCAACAACTGAACAGACCTCACCAGGATACTGTCCCGTGAAAGATGTGAGTTGCAGAGGAATGTTTGTGGTGACGGCTTAATGACAGCTGTAAAAGAAGACCGAAGTCCGGCATTTGTGCATGCCGAGGGAGATAGAAAAGGTGCGCAGAGGGAGGCCGAGAGTTCACTGGGCACCGCCTGTGTAGGCTGCTGCGTTGCTTCCCATGCTGTGTCTCCCCAGATGAGGCTCAGAGAGACGTCACATTCCCTGCAAACCTTACTGCAGTACAGTTACCCATTCCCAACTGCATCGTTCTCTCTGAAGTACTGATTTTTCACACTTGGGGCTGTCATGCTTCCTTAGAAAACTCTTGAGGTTTTGTTTTGTTTTGTTTGTTTTTTTAATTTGTCTTTGTTTAGATCCCACATTTCCTGCCAGGTACATCCCTAAGTGTTTTACTAAGGTTGCCTCCACTATAAACGATGCCCCTCTCACTTTGCTCTCTGACTGGTTATTGCCAACAGAAAGGGGAGCTTTTTTTTTTTTAAGTTATTATTTTTACTTTATTTAGTTATTAGATTTTTATCGTTACTGCTAGTTATTGGTCTTAAATTATTTTTTAAAAATAGTTTCACTGAATTTTGATTATGGGGTAGAGACCAACAGTCACTTTATAGATAGTTTTCGAGTTTCCTATGATTCTTAGCTGATGGTTGAGAAAATAAGGCTAAGCAGAGGGTAAAGAAGTCATCCGCAGTCACACGGCTGACCAGTGGGAGAGAGAGGTGGGATGCTGTCCACAGGACTGGTTCTCCTCCTGTGTTGGAAGTGGACTTTCCCTGAAACATTTAAGTCAGCATCCAAAGATACTCTGGGTGCAAGTATGGCGGGAGTGTCAGGTACTTATAGAAGATAGTGGCGTAGGAACGAATTGTCCAGATTAAAATAGATATCCTGTGGCATTGAAGGCAGGAGGTGTTTAGAGAATTCCTAACGTCATAGAGTTCTTTCATGTATACATTTTCCAAGACAGTCACTGAGCCTGTGTGTCAGGCACGTCCTGAAGCAGGTGTTGTCAGGTGAGCTTTTACTCATTAAAGGAGCTCAACAGAGAGCCATTTACAGGATGACAGCAAATGCTGTTAACAGTTTTATTGGTGACCACTGTATACCAGATCTTAGGAATAAAGGACTGGAGAGTGCTGTAACTCCACTCAGTACAGCCTTTATTTGTATCTTTAAAATCCCTGCAAGCTATGCTGTGAAGTAGCAAGCAAACCCGTAAGCACTTAGCTCTAGTTTGAGAAGAACATGGAGTGTGAGCCTGGTAGAAGTGGCTGGCCATTGGAGAGTGGGCCAGGTAGAGGAACCGCCTGTGGCTTGCCTAGCACCTCAGCAGAGGAGGCAAGATTTTGAATGTGTGAAGGTGAGAAAGGACTGTTTTATGGTGTGGGAACTTAACTCGGAGTGTAATGGGAAAGGCACTGGAAGGTTCAAAGGCACCATCGTGGACCAGGTTAGTATGTTAAGACATTGTGCTGCCTGGAATAGAGTAAAACCAGGCAGAGAGCTGATGCTATAGGCCAGGGCTGCTGAGACTTGGAGCTAGCTACTGACTTTTGAGTGGGCTGCTGCTTTGCCAATTTCATAGCATCTCTGACCTCTGCCACTAGATGACAGTAGCACGCCTCACCTCCTAAGTCAGGGCAACCGGAACACACTGTAGACCTTCCAAAGGCTGCTTGGAATTGAAGAGTCTGTTGCCCCTGGTTGAGGGCCACTGCTGTAGACCAGGTTGGGGCAGGGGCATTGCAGGGCGGCAGGAAAGGGTTTTAATATGAGACTTGCTCAGGTAGAAGATGATTTAGCAGCTGTGTGGAATGGTAGGGCAGATGAAGTCCTTCAGTCTCCCTTTAGCACCGAGGTTTTCAATGGCTCCTTGGCACCCACCTACAATTAGCCCTTGCTCCTTTTTGTGTGCTGAGCTCCTAGTACCATCTATGCTGTGAACTTCGTAGAAAGAAAAGAACCTGTCGCCTCCCTATGTGGAAACCTACATCGTTTCTCCCAGGATCAGATGATAGAAGTGCTTGCTTTCTTCCCAGGAATCCTGAAGTGGGTAAAACTGATAGACAACTTTGAAGGAGAATACGACTACGTAACCAACGAGGGCACAGTGTTCACATTCAAGACGAACCGCAATTCTCCCAATTATCGGCTGATCAATATCGACTTCACGGACCCTGACGAGTCCAAGTGGAAAGTGCTCGTACCGGAGCACGAGAAGGATGTCTTAGGTAAGGCAGGCAGCTGCTTGGAAACTGTGCTTGCAAGAACATCGAAAAGTCAGTCCTCCATGGTCTGCTGACTGTACGAAGCAGGCTTGTAATTATTAGGATGGCCATCCTTAAACAGTGTGTGCTGTCTAACTAAAAGGAGTAACAGCTCTTAGCTTTAAACTTTTCTATCACCTTACCTGTTTGTTTTTACCTGTTGTAGATGTGCGGGTGGACTTCCAGCCATCTTGCTAGAAAAAGAGAATAGACTGCCCCTGTTTTTAATTGAAAGCTGCCACAGGCACTTACTCATCTTATCAAAAATAATATGCTGACTTATAAATGAGCGTATGAAAACTGAATTTATCTAGAAGACTCACTAGTCTTTTACTAGGTTTTTACACTAAAGAGGAATTCAGTCAGCCCTTCTATCCAAAGAAGAGTTTGCTGGAAGTGAGTTTTTGTGCTGAGTTCAGTGAGGAAGTCTCAGGTCATTTAGAACTGTATCATATGCAGTGGAGAATTGCACCCAGGCTGCAGATTAGCAGCTTCTCAGAGAAAACACTCCTGCAGTGTGTTCTCCACTGCACTCCACACATACCAAGTGTGTTCTCTCACACTGCAGTGTGTTTTCCAGTGCATTCAGGCACTCCTGCAGTGTGTTCTCCAGTGCACTAAACACTCTTGCAGTGTGTTCTCCAGTGCACTAAGGCATTCCTGTAGTGTGTTCTCCAGTGCATTCAGGCACTCCTGCAGTGTGTTCTCCAGTGCACTAAACACTCCTGCAGTGTGTTCTCCAGTGCATTCAGGCATTCCTGCAGTGTGTTCTCCAGTGCTCTAAGGCACTCCTGCAGTGTGTTCTCCAGTGCTCTAAGGCACTCCTGCAGTGTGTTCTCCAGTGCTCTAAGGCACTCCTGCAGTGTGTTCTCCAGTGCTCTAAGGCACTCCTGCAGTGTGTTCTCCAGTGCTCTAAGGCACTCCTGCAGTGTGTTCTCCAGTGCTCTAAGGCACTCCTGCAGTGTGTTCTCCAGTGCTCTAAGGCACTCCTGCAGTGTGTTCTCCAGTGCTCTAAGGCACTCCTGCAGTGTGTTCTCCAGTGCACTAAGGCACTCCTGCAGTGTGTTCTCCAGTGCTCTAAGGCACTCCTGCAGTGTGTTCTCCAGTGCTCTAAGGCACTCCTGCAGTGTGTTCTCCAGTGCACTAAGGCACTCCTGCAGTGTGTTCTCCAGTGCTCTAAGGCACTCCTGCAGTGTGTTCTCCAGTGCTCTAAGGCACTCCTGCAGTGTGTTCTCCAGTGCTCTAAGGCACTCCTGCAGTGTGTTCTCCAGTGCACTAGGGCACTCCTGCAGTGTGTTCTCCAGTGCTCTAAGGCACTCCTGCAGTGTGTTCTCCAGTGCTCTAAGGCACATGCACTCAGCCATGTAGATCTGGGTTCACATCAGGACCTGTAAGGAACTCCTCCCTGTCCACTGTGCTTTGCAGGGATTTAAGTCTGATACTGCTGCAGTGGACAAGCAGAGAGCTAATCTGAAGGTCACAGGCTCCCATGGGCATTTCTCACTGTGTCTCTTTTCTACAGTTTCCATGGTTTGACTTTACTTCGTCTTCTCCCAGCCTGGACATTTGGCTGTACCCCGCCAACGCCTTGTATTAGTATCCCTACCTTCAACCCTCATACCAGTATCAGATAAGCCTCATGACAGCCCCACCTGCTCTTCCCAGCAAAACCCACAACTCCAGGGCCAAGCTTAGCACAGGCTTTTGCACTAAATTTACAGCTGGCCCTGCCTCCCAGATCCCTGCCTCATGCAGTGCAGACATGTCTCCAGCTGTGGTCAGAGTGGCGCTTTGTCTACCCCAGGCTTCAGTGGGTAAAAGCGAACCATCCTGCTCTTCACAGTGGGAAGACTTACAGCACCAGTCCTGTCTTCCTCAAAGATGTCTTCTCTTGCTCCTAAGTCATAGAGCAGGTCCTGGGGCATTTCATTTCTTGAACATCCTCAGGCCAAGACCCTTTCAGAGTCTCTTTGAGAGCCACTGAGGCAGAACTGTCCCCATGAGGTGGATACAGCAAGGAGCACTGCCGAGGTGCCACACTGGGCCCTACTCTATAGTACTGACATGTCTTGGTGTGTCTGAAGGATACTGTGGAAGCCTACGTCTTTGTGTCGGTACTCTGGTGATTTTACGCATAGCTTAGGTTGGAGTGGTGATTTTTGTAGAAGGACGCTGTCATTGTTTCCCAGCCATCTGAATTCTCTTCTACCATTTAAAGTAATGGGGAGGCTGTGAATTCTACCATAAATGACATCCTATGTCATTTGTATACAATCCAAATTAATAGCTGGCAGTTGAGGGTGCCAGTTTGCTTCTGAAAAGCTGTAGCTCTTTAGACTGGGAAGGGAAGCCTTCAGTATTGTTACACTCATCTCTTAAAAGAAGCAAAGGTTGCTGTACACCATCAGTGCAGAATGCAGTGTTGCGGTACCCTGTCAGTGACGAGTGCCCTATTGTGCCTACAGTCTAGAGGTGACTCAAAGGGCATCTCCAGAGTCAGCTTTCATTCATGATACTCCACGAGTCTCCTGTCCTTTAATTACTCACTTGGTCCAGTTTATAATTCGGATGTACTCGTGGTTAACACAGTTTGATTATTCCCTGATAGCTGGAATTTACTCTGTGTCCACCCATGCTTCCTTCTCTCTTTAGAACAGTAAGTCATATGAACACCTGAGATAGCTTGCTAGGCTGAGCCACTCCTAAGCAAGTGACTTGCAGATATTATGAATTCTTAGTATTTTTGCTTAAGGAAAAGTTTGTGTGGTAATCAAGGCCACCCAAGATGACAGCGGCCAATGTCTTGATGCTCTTGTGGATAATTAGTCACATTCTGAGTGTGAGTTTCCAGTTTGTTCTTGGGTCATAAAAATAAGCAGTGTCAAGAACCCCATCATGAAACCCCAGGAAATCTTGTCCTTTCAGTATGCCTGATGCATGACTCGCTGTGCTGCTGTTTCATCCCTCCCGGCCTGTCCCCACTTCAGGCTGGCTTCTGTGTCTGCCATTCTAGTTCCTCCTTCCCCACCCGCTCATGCTGTACTTGTAGCACATGGGCATGTTAATGGGACATTTTCTTGTGCGGCCCACTGATGATGCGGTCCATGTCTAGCTGGTCTGGGCTCTCTATATAAGGCTTCTAGACAGGAAACCTGGTTTCCTGCAGTGACGTACTGTATGTAACCTGCAAGCCAAGGACAACCTTTCCTTCCTAAGGTGGTTTCAGTCCCGGTGTTTATCACAGCAGCTGAAACCGAGCTAGGACACCCTGTTACACCAAGTCCTGGCAATCTGTGAGCTGTAGCTGTACTCTCCTGCCCGGCTTCATGCCCAGTGTTCCTCCTGGCATATATAACCGTGTTTGTTCTTACTTCCAGCTTTCCGCAGACTCCCTCTGTTTTGCATTTACCTGTCTGGCATACAGGATGTCAGAAGCATCGTTCTATACTGCTGTCCATTCCACTGCCTTCTCAGCAGTGGATAACTAAACTCCCCCCTCTCCCCAGCTCACCAAATGCCCCAAGGCAGGACCACTACCAGCATCACTGTCTTCCAAAACCAAATGGCTTTTTTTCTGAGTCTTCAAAGTGAATCTCCTCATCTTTACAGGATTCCTTTCTGTCCCTCCTGATCAGCACTTGCATCGCTGGGTCCTTCCCTCTCTCTTCACTGTGGCCTTCATTTCTTGACTCACCTCCCATTCTTATAAAAATATTTAATCTCCATCAGGGCTTGTACCTTGCCTTTGGTCATTCAGTTCCTGAGTAAAATACATAAAACCTTTGAATTTATAGTCACACCAGAAGAGGGCATCCCATTGTAGATGGTTGTGAGCCACCATGTGGTTGCTGGGAATTGAACTCAGGACCTCTGGAAGAGCCATCAATACTCTTAACCGCTGAGCCATCTCTCTAGCCCAGAATCTATTTTTCTATCGATAACCCCAAGTTATTACTTGCTGTGTTCCGTCTGAGCTGCTCTTAACTCCAACAGGCCAGCCTTCATGACCATGAGTTTTAGATTGTTACCACATGGCTTCTTCTCCTCTTTCCACCTTCCTCTCCTTCCTTGTGGTCTCATCAGACCCCAAGCCACAGAACCGTAACCTCGCCTATGTCTCTTCTGCCCAGCTATTGGCTGTTGGTGTATTTATTTAACTGATAGTTGTAAATTAGCAAGCAAGGTCACATTATATGTGCGATTCTCTCATTCCTGGGAGCAACCAGGCCTTACGGGGCAGTATTTATCATTACAGTACATATAAAGAAATCAAACCTCCATACACTCTAACAGCTTGTCTCCTGAAAATCCTTCCCAGCCCTTTTCCACACCCCTGTACTTAAAACTCTCATCTTCTCTGGGTCCTCAGCCACCAGCACCTACATCCACATTTTCCATTATGTGCTCATGGGTGTGCTCATGGGTGTCTGCAGAAGTGACCTCAGTCCTCTACCTGTCTCTCCGAGACGATGCACCAAGGGCTTACTACATTTCTGTGAAATGATCAGTCCTCTTGTATTCCTGGATTATGATTTGGTTTTGTTTTTTCCCCCTCTCTATATTCCCATAGCATGGTATCAAATACAAAATAGGCATGTAGGTATTTTCATTACTTCCTATTTCTTTGTGACAAAATGCCTGAGGTAATCAACTTTTTTTTTTTTAAAAAAAGGAAAGGTTTATTCTATTCATAGTATTAGAGGTCCCAATCCATGGGTGATTTGCTCTGTTGCTTCTGGGCCCATGGTGAGCCATAGTCGGCATTGTAACTTACCTCAGGACAGTCAGAAATAAAACAAGAGGAAGAGGGAGGTGGGGAGGGCTAGAGACCTTTCTTCTCCCAGGACCCAGTTCCATCTAACCAACTTCCTTCCATTTTGAAAAGTTCTACCATCTCTCACTGGCTCCATGGGCCGAGGTCCAAGCCTTCAACTCAGGGACCTTTAGAACACACGGCTACAGCTCAGAACAACAGGGATATTTGCAGCCAGCATGTCTAGTGTCCAATCTGCAGAACTCACGCATCCAAGGGTTACCATGACTGCTACCTAAAACGCTATGAAAAAAATTGTTTTGTATAACTTGCAGTTCTCAAGACTGAACTCTGGTTGTTGTACTGTAGTGAGTACCTAAAGGTTGTGTACTCCTCGTTGACTATCACCAAGATGGAGGCTACTTTATTTTCTGGACATAGCAGCTGCGGACATTTGTTAAAGAACTGTGCTGAAGATGAGATTTTCCACGAGTCATGACCTCGTGCACAGTGGGGCTTTAGAGCACAGTAGGGCTTTAGAGCCACTCTCCCGCTAAACGAGGGACATGGCTCTGATTTTTCTCTCCCTGTCATTTCAGAATGGGTGGCTTGTGTCAGGTCCAACTTCCTGGTCTTGTGCTACCTCCATGACGTGAAGAACATTCTACAGCTTCACGACCTGACGACTGGTGCTCTCCTCAAGACCTTCCCCCTGGATGTGGGCAGCGTGGTGGGCTACAGTGGGCGCAAGAAGGACTCTGAGATCTTCTACCAGTTCACATCCTTCCTATCTCCAGGTGAGGGCTTCTTCCTGGTGGTGATGCGGAATCTCTCCTGGGAAATCACAGTGTGATGTTCTGTTTGTCCCTAACACAGGCTATACTCTAGACAGAATCCCTTAGAGAAAAGCAGTTATTCAGAACAAAGGGAAATAAAAAGCTATGTCACTAACTCCTCTGCCGGGAGTGGGAACAGCCCTTGTTCTCAGTGCCAACAAATCAAATGTAACTGTCTTTAAAAAAAAAAAAAAAGATTTATTTATTAATTTTATTATGTGAGTACACTGTAGCTGTACAGATGGTTGTGAGCTTTCATGTGGTTGTTGGGAATTGAATTTTTAGGACCTCTGCTCGCTCTGGTCAACCCTGCTTGCTCAGGCCCAAAGATTGATTTATTATTATAATACATAAGTACACTGTAGCTGACTTCAGATGCATCAGATCTCATTACTGATGGTTGTGAGCCACCATGTGGTTGCTGGGATTTGAACTCAGGACCTTCAGAAGAACAGTCAGTGTTCTTACCCGCTGAGCCATCTCGCCAGGCCCAAAAGTCTTAGTTAGGTTTTTTGTTCCTGTGAAGAGACACCAATACCATAAAAACTTTTTGTTTTTTGTTTTTTGTTTTTTCAAGACAGGATTTCTCTATATAGCTCTGGCTGTCCTGGAACTCACTTTGTAGACCAGGCTGGCCTCGAACTCAGAAATCCTCCTGCCTCTGCCTCCTAAGTGCTGGGATTAAAGGCTCACGCCACCACACCCGGCTTCACAAAAACTTTTATTAAAGAAAACATTTCATTGGGACCGGTTTACAGTTCAGGGATTTAGTCCAGTATCTGCATGGCAGGAAACATGGCAGCCTGCAGGCAGACACCATGTGGGAGAAGGAACTGAGAGTTCTACATCCAATTGGCAGGCCCTAGGAAGTAAGCTGGCTTGAGCTTTTGAGACCTCAGAGCCCACTTCCTAGTTATGTATTTCCTCCAACAAAGCCACACCTACTCCAACAAGCCTGAATCTCTTGATGGCACCACTTTCTATGGCCTATGGGCGTCATCATTGTTATGCAAACCACCATAGTAAGTCTTAGTCCCGCCCTTGATCTGCACAAAAATTTACAGTGCAGATAGCATCCGCAAACCCCATGAGCAGCCACATCCAGCCTACAGAATGCCTCCTAGATGAATCTCACCCTCATAAAAAATAAATAAAATTAAATTTAAAAATGTGTGTTATCCTGGATCTATTGGGGAAGAGAAATATTTCTAAGATGATATTTTACATTTCCTGACATGAGTTAACTTTTCCTAAAATATAATAATATCATTGTATACTTTCTGCAAGGCTGGTCATATTCCTCTTGTTTGTATAGAGGTTCACCTCCACTGTGTAGCATCATAGCCACATGTATGCCGTGTTTTAGCCCAGGAGTCAGTTCGTAGGTGACCATCCTCCTCTGGGGATGTGACCAGATGGGCAGTGATGTCTCATCTGGATGCAGTTCTGTTTGACCCTCTGGGTCCATGTGACATCTTACCTTACGCTGTGACAGGCTGCTGACAGGGCTGCTAGGACCTGAAGAGTGATATTGTGGGTAGGTCTGGGGTGCATAAGGGCACTTCCCCAAGTGCCTTTCAGGGGACTGAGAGGAGCTAGAAAAAGCCAGAGAGGAAGCTGCCCAGAGCCAGCACCAAGAGGACATCAGGTACCCTGCCTCTCCCCAGAGCCCAGAGCTCAGCGGTAGCTGTGAGAAGAGGGAGGCACCCATCCCTAGTGTCGTTCTCAAGGTCTCACGGTCTAGGCATTTACTCTAAACAAGTTATATTTTCAAATGAATGAAGGGCACAGGAACACAGGGTGGGGGTGACTCATCAGCTCTTAATAAAAGCCAGGGTCTCCGAAGGCCAGCAACCTCTCCAGCGACCCCATGTGACCCTTTATTTCAGGAACAGGCTCATCATTATCTGGGGCAAAGGGCTCACTGTCCTAGTGGGAAGTGATGGTTCTGTGCCAAATGGTGAGATACTGCCTGTGTCTGTGGCTCTGAGGATTGGAAAGAAAAGTGTTCCTCGTCTTGGGCCGCCAGCTGCTTCTGAGGAAGCTTTCATTTGTTACTGTGATGCTTTGTCTGTCTCCCTGTCTCCTCTCGTTCATTTTCCCCATCCTTCCCTTCTCTCTTAATGCTATCTGATCCCTAAAACCAGAAAGTGGGGTTTCCAGACTTAGGCCTTCTAACGCCAAGTGCAAAGCAGCCATCAGAGAACGCATAGTTGCCTCTCAAGAAAGCAGGGACTGCCCTCAGCCCGTTTGTGACTTGTGCACTTCAGGTCGCACTTCGGGAGAAGCTGACAGCCAGGCCAGTCTAGCACAGGACACAATGATTCCCTGTGACACAAACCAGTTGGTATTTGAACTGATTAATTCTGTACTTGTAGAAGCTTAGAGGTTAGCTTCAGCCAGACTTGAACAAGACAGTATCTTCCAGGCCTGGCTCTGGGAGGTGGGGAGGAGACAGCCTTTCACATGTGGTTTGGAAGAGAAACCTTTAAGTGCCTTGGCCTGGGTGCTTTGTGTGTTGTCGTTCCCCCCCCCCCCTCCAGTCCTCTTTTTATAGCCTTAAGTCCTGCCCTGCCAGAGCTCCAGAACCCCATTGCCTTCTTCTCT
Source organism: Mus musculus (assembly GCF_000001635.26). NCBI lineage: Eukaryota > Metazoa > Chordata > Mammalia > Rodentia > Muridae > Mus > Mus musculus. The sequence goes on from NC_000076.6 coordinate 45,123,487, forward strand.
TCATGTGAGCAGTGTTACAGACCCCCCTGGCCCTTCTTCCCTAGCTTTTCCCAGAGCGCTCTCTTCTCTAACTCCTTCCCCCCTCTCCACCCACACCCCTGGTCTCCTTGCCTGTGAGAGTATTAAGTTAAGGAACAACTTAAGGCCAGACACGCCTTTTGACCTTAAGGGACTTCGGTAATCAACTTCTACTTTAAATCTTCAATTCATTTCCTAGACAGCCTTCTGCTGTTTGTGATCCAGAATGCTTTCTTCAGCAGTTTCCCTGTCCCTGTGTGACCTAAATCAGGCGGGACATGATGTATAAGTAGGTCACAGTGGTTCATACTATAGTAAGTAGTAAGAGTGTGCAGTGGGCTAACCTGGGCTATCCCAGATGACTGTGCATAGAGAATATTGATAAAATGCCTTTGTCATTGCAACCATCAAGCTGACCCCCCTCCTCCCTCGTGGAACCATTTGTGGGCCCTTATAGAGAATGGAGGGAAGTACGTACGTGAAGCTCTTTTTAATGGCCACCAGCCTCAGTTGTATACTTCATTCTGTGTTAAAATTGTGTCTCAGCTTTGGTGTATAAACAGGAATGTAGAATGTCTCCTCTCCTTTGTTTTTCGTTAAGGAATTTAATTCCAGTTCCCTGGTGGCTTGCCTGGGTTCACTGAGCTCTTAAGTCTGGCTCCTAAACCCTTCCTTATTTGTGTCGACATCAAGGCGAATCCAGTGATCGTGTGGCACAGGCCTGCTCTTTATTCCATCTTATTTCTTATTTATTCTTCTCTCATACAGTACATTCCAGCAGCAGCAGCCTCTTTTCCCTCTACCCCCAGACCACACTGCTTCCCTTCAGAAAAGAGCTGAGACACCCCACCCCTGGCCCCAGGAGTCAGATTTGTCCGTGGTTGTGGTGGGTACCCTGTAGTGATCTGAAAAACAAAACAAGCAAACAACAAAATCCCTCACTAACTCTCATGCATTTATATTACATGTACTGAGTGTTGGTTCTCACGTTGCTAGGGAAATGCCTACATTGGGGGGTGGGAAGGGTTGAGGGGAAAGAGAGCTGCTGTTTTAACCCATGATCAGTCCGTCTCTCTCAGTCCTGTGGGACTCCTATTTGGCTTCTGGTTTCCCAGCAAGCACTGAGATCCCAGGATCAGTTTTCCTTACACTTGACAATGTCTACTTAAAGTACGTGAGGTACCGTTCCACACTAGCCTCTCTGGCTCATTCCTCAACATGGCACTACTCTTGTCTTGTTTCTTTGACTTAAATATTAAGAGAGATGTACTAATTCCAGGAATTAGAACTTTTATTATTGATTACATAAACTGGAATTCCATATACATTAGTATTTTGCATTGTGCACAATGACTGGGACAGAGTTGAACATCTGATTCTGAAAGGTCTTGTGATGGCTCACCTTTGGTTCCTGACTGCTGCCTACATGTGTGTCCATGGTTAGGTTTGAGTCAGGTAGAAGCCCCAAAGGGATTAGTCAAGAGACCCTGACTGCTTGTAGACCTTGAGTAGGGGCAGTGAGGGGCAGGGCCAGCATTCCCATGTGACCTGGCTTGAAGAAACCTTGTTGACGTCAGTGTTAATTACTTTTCTGATTGCTGTGACAAGCCACTTGACAGGAAAGCAAAGGCAGTGGAAAGATTTCTTTGGGCTCCCAGTTGTGTGCCCGATCCCCACATTCTGTGGCTGTGGTGATTTGAGTGAGAATGGCCCCACAGGCTCATTTATTTGAATACTTGGCTCCGTTCATGGAACTGTTTGGGAAACAGTTGCGAGCTTATTGGAAGATATGAGTCACAGGAGCGGAATTTGAGGCTTAAAAAAACCCATGGATTGCCCGCTGTCTCTTTGTTTCGTGGTCATAGATCAAGGTGTGAGCTCTGGGCCGCTCTGTCACTCTGCCATCATGCTCTCTAACCCTCTGAAATTGTGATCCAGATTACACACTTACTTTAAGTTGCCTTGGTCATCACAGAAATCTAAAAGTGACTAGACAGTGAGGAAGGAAGGCCTGATGGTCAGTGCCTTGCTCATGCTAGGGCAGACCAGGCAGCAGAGAGAAATGCATGCCGATACTCAGTGGCCTACAGTCTGGGGCCACAGTGTGTGGCGTGGTGCTGCCCACCCTTGGGATAGGTCTTCCTTCCTCAACTAAACCTCTCCAAACATTCTCTCCACAAACACCCAGGGCATGGCTCCTACGTTGCTGCAAACGCATCAAGTTGACAGTAAATATTAACACCATGGTGCCGTAGGAGTGGAAGCGGTCGGTGCCAATGGGTATACTTGCCATTTCTCCAGGGTACTGCTCACATCCGACTCTCCTCACGAAGCTTTGCACAGCCACCCAAATGGTGATGGGCAAGGACCCTGATGGCTGCTACCCTCGGGTAGTGTGTAGCATCCTTGTGGCCTGTGTGCTTCACTTTGAAAGTGACCTGAGCCTTTCTTCCCTCTAGGTGTCATTTACCACTGCGATCTTACCAAAGAGGAACTGGAGCCCATGGTTTTCCGAGAGGTGACGGTGAAGGGAATCGATGCTGCTGATTACCAGACAATCCAGGTATGGACGAAATGGTCTCTTTGACAGGAGACAGGAAATCTGACGTTCAGGATGCTGTTCCCATTCCGCTTCGTCAAAAAGCGTAGAGCTAACCCATAGTAATACAGAGGACAAATATGTTTGGTACTCCTGCTGTCTCTAGGCACTGGGCCAGGTCCTTAGGTCTCTGCAAGTAGTCCCTGTAGTTATGGCCTTCATAGTCTTTGGGTTCTATCTGTGTCTGTCTGCCTATGTGAAGTAGTGATTGCCAAGCTCAGGTCTTTACAAGATTTGCTCTGTGTAGTGTCTCCCGATTCAGTCTGAAGTTTGTATGTTTCTGCTGAGCCAGCTGGTGCTCACAGCACATCTGAATGAATGGGCAAACTAAAAGCTCGTCAAGACAACATGCACTCAGTCCCTGATCATTCTTTTCAAGCTAAGTCTCCCCCCCCCCCCCCCCCGCCCGTTTTTGGCTTATTTAGCTTCCTGATGATAGTGAGGCTTCCAGAGAATGCACTGCTGTGTGGAGGAGGGGCGCTCCCACCGGGAGGCTGAATCATGCAGGCTACAGATCAGGAACCAGAATATTGAGAAGACCAGTCCGGTGGTCGTCGTCGTGCACACCCTTAACCCAGCACTCCAGGAGGAGGCAGGAGGATCTGTCTCTGAGTTTGAGACCAGCTTGGTCTACCAATTGAGGTCCAAGACAGCTGAGACTACACAGAGAAGCTCTTGTCTTGAAAAACCATAAAAGAGGAGAGTGCAGTAGACCTCATATTCGGGTACTTGACTGCTTCAAGGGTGGTTCCCTGGCATGATGGAGGTGCTTTACTCTCAGTTGTCTGGAACTAGGTTAGTTGGTGGCTAGATAGAGACCCTAAGTAGAAATGTATTTACAAAAACAGGTGGGAGCTGGATTGGGTATAGGATTGCGGTTTACCATCTGTGTCCTGTGTTAACTGCCAGCAAGCTGGTCTTCTGTTGATTGGAGAACAGCTGTGCCCATGTGTTCATATACTGGCTGCTGAGTATATTGACTGAAGGGCTGCACCACAGACTATGGTCCATTATACATGTCCTAATTTATTTAGTATGTTAGGACCTTTGAGAAAGTCTGCTGGATTATAATCTGTGTGAGTAGTGTTTAAAATCAGAAGCACCAGGCTTATTATTTCAAAAGCCCTTTCAGACAGGACAGACTTCGTCCTGTACATATTGAGTGGCCTTGGGCAAGGCACACAGCCTTTCTGTCACTGCTTCCAACTGTAAGTAGTGTTCGGGATCCCTTTGGAGTTATTAGAAGGCACTGTGTATTGTGAAGTAACATATAGATTGAGTACAGTCTTGTTCAATAGGAATAACTGTAGTGTTTGTGATTTTTCTACATCACTTTGACTGTTAGACACTCAGCTTCATTGCTAGTTGGGCATCTGGGAGGGTTTCCACCCCGCATGCATATAACATGGCTCTGTAAGAGGTGTATTCCTATCAGCTGTTACATTTGACTTTTCTAGTCCTTCCTGGGCATCCCCGGTGAGGACGGTATATATTCATTTTCAGTTCTAAATGCTGGATTTGGAGAGGGGACAGGGAAAGCTGAAGAACAGAGCAGCTAGATTTCCAGGTATTCAGTGTGCCTGGTCGTGCTAGGTACCTGTGCCACTGTAAGACTCAGAGTCTCTGTCCCCAGTGCTCCGTGACTCAAGGCTGCTCTGGCATTGACCTTGTCAGATACTTAGAGCATTACATAGGTAAACACTTAAGGACTAGCACACTGGCTTGCAGAGGGCAGCACACTGCTCAGTGTTCTGTGCCCGTCACGGGCATCATACTAATTGCCACCACTCCGTGGAGCGCTGTTGTTTCAGGCCCATTTGCAGGGGTCTGGGTTTACATTTATGCAGTAGAGACGGGACGCAGATGTGCGCATGGTTTGATGACGCTCTCAGCGGTGTTTCCAACAGTCGCTTCCCACAGCTCTAGGGAGGGCTTTGTGCGAGAGTGAAAAGCATCCTCACGGTGTATAGTAAAGTGGTAAGTCAAGGCAGCAGGTCTGGAAAAACTCATTTTTGTTTCCAGCGATTCTGGGAATGACATGAATTTGTGCTTTTTCTTGGTGTGATTTGAATACACTTCCCTGACTCCTTCTCTTCTATAGGTAAAGTGTGTGACCATGCAGATGTGTAGATTGGCCAATAGGGTTGGCAACCACTAACTAATAGTGTTCACGACCTACCTCCTAGAGGTACCGTCTTCCTGGAGATGCAGCAGCAGAAGGACCAAACGAGATGGAGAGGGAAGGGCAAGGAGACAGCCGGCTAAGCCACCCCATACACACTGGGGAGGGTGTGTGTGGACGGTCTGCATTTCACAAGGCCTGTGCATTTTGCCTGGGAAGGTGAAGGGCCTGGTGCTGAGTTTCATCCTCAGACACAGAACACTGTCTGTGTTGCTTTTACCCATCCTGGTGGCAGCTCTGGGAAAACTGGCCACATCGGAAACACGTTTTCTTATTAATTGTCTTAAGTTACTGTTCAAAGCAACAGGGGAAACAAGTCTCAGAATCAGATCCCAGAGAACTCATTGTCTCTCTCTCTCTCTCCTCCTCTCTGATCCATGTAAGAATTTTAGTTTTAGGTGGGTTTATTAAATCTCTAGTTAATTTATTACCTCCTTTGCTTTTTACTGTAAAACAACCACATCGGGTTGATCAGAACCTGTCTGCCCAAGTCTTTTCCAGAGAAGCTAAGATACATTAGCGATGCCACCTCGTGAAACAGATTGGGGAACCTGCCTGGGAATCTTACCCACACATATTGCCAGTAATACGCGTCTTTCTCTTTTAACAAAAATGAAAGAAAGTTTAGACTCTCAGTAAGTCGATACAGATTTATAACACTGCCAGGGACTGTTTGTTTGAATGCAGACATTCCATAGGTTGGCACTACTCTCCGGGAAATGTCGGCAAGCCCAAGGATTGAAACACACCAAGATCTGAAAAGATGCTACTGCCCTGGTCCAGAGAAAGATGACATCGTGTGTGGAACATTTCCGGCCAGGGGCTGAGAGAAGCCCTCTTGCCGTGGGGGCTGGGGAGGAGAGTGAGTGGTTTACAATCACTGACGCTTAGGACCTCCTGTCTTGTAGAGTGTGCTTCTGCCTTTGCACTGCTGCGAGATCCATAATTTCACAGCCAGTGCGAGAAGCTGAGCCTCAGCGTGCCGTGTGCTCATGGTGCCGCTGGCCCGTGTCATCAGTGGATGGAATTGTGTGCTGTGGTTGAACGGGGCATAACAAAGAAATGGAGCGTAGCCAGAATTCACTTCCTGGCTTCTCAGAGTCTCATTGTGGTTCAGCCAGCTGAGAGATTGGTTTTTTCCCCCTCAGACTAAAATGAAAGAAAAAAATCATAAACCTGAAAATGGACCAGGAGCTGAATATACGCCAACTATTCTCTTTCCTTAACGGTCTCACGTTGTGTAAAAGACGAGATAAATTAGAAGAGCCCCTGTATCCATATTTTATGAGCAGGTGCAGGCAATAGTAAGGATTTTAAGCGTTCGGCCATGGTGTCACTGCCTGTGCCTCTTGTCCTTTATACTTAGTAGGACACTTTCTTAGGGTGACCGTCCTCACAGTGGTCTGCTGTGTACCTCAATCTTAGCATTGACCATTTGTGTTTGCCAACATGCCTTGGAGTCACAGTAGTGGGATATCTTTTCTGTTTTGTTTTGTTTTGTTTTGTTATGTTTTCTTTTGTGGGTTTCTCTATGTAGCCATAGCTGTCCTGGGACTTGCTCTGAAGACCAGGCTGGCCTTGAACTCACAGAGATCTACCTACCTCTGCCTCATGCTGGGGTTAAAGGTGTGCACTACCATCACCCCCAGCATCTGCTCTTTTAAGTTAGGTTTGGACTTTGTTTTTACCTTTAGGTTTCTGTGACCTCGGTAATAACTGATGTGTGGTGCTAGCATACAGGCTCTGCTGTTGCTAGGACATGTTCTTGAGCATGGATAAGCTTTTTGATGCCATGAAGTGTTGCTCCAAGTTCATAGTGCGGCCCACCCGCATCCACGTGAGCTGTCTGCTGTACTAGTGATAATCTTTTTCCGTAACACTGGGTCTGTATACTCAGGCCTTGGTTAGAAACAGGGAGGGGCCGTGGCAAGATAACTCAGCCAGGGAAGGTGCTTGTTGATAAGCCTGGCACCCTGAGCTTGGTCTCTGAAACCCACGTGCTGGAAGGAAAGAACTGATTTGCACAAGCTATCCTCTGACCCCAGTGTATGCCCCTTGCCATGTCTCTGTCTCTGTCTCTGTCTGTCTCTCTCATTCTCTCTCTCTCTCTCACACACACTATGTAACAGTTTTGTAGGTAGCCTAGGGAAGGGTGAAGGGCAGTGTTTTCATGGAGCACTGAGGTCTCACCGTGGCAGTGACCTGGAATGCTATGAGTTGTTCTCAGTTGGCTGCCCCTGCATTTGCATTCACCTGTACATGATGTCGTCCTGCATACACAGATGTCTGTAGAGCTTTGGCACTCTGGATGAGGGTGTAATACCCCTGTGCAGAGCGGCCTGCCCTTCTCTTGTCTGTGCAGATCTGAAGTAACGACGTAGCCGAAAGGATGGTAAGGGTCTCTGTTTCTGTACGATAGAGAAGCACGTTATATGCCCCTTCTGTGGCCAGTGCCTCATCGTCAGTGCTTTCTCTTCCGTGTCTGGAACACAGCATCACTTTGTATCAGCCTGGAAATGTATAACCCACAGTATGAAAGTATCCAGGTAGCCTTGAGAACATAGCCAGCCCTCAGTGAGTAACCATATAAAATCTGCACTGTGGGTCACATAATATCAGAAAACAATAAAAAGCATGTTTTCTTTCATATCTTTTATCTAGCCCATAGTAAGTCTCTATATGTGAACAGATTCCATGCGGGTGCAGTATAGCATGGAGAACAGGGGTTGTATAAGAGGTCGAGAAGAGACTGAATGCACTAACAGACACAAGGTACCAGAGGATATACAGTCATTGTTTTCTAGTTCCAGTTCCGACATGCAATTTTGTTTGGTTTTCGTGGTGGATAAGAACCTAAAATATATTCAATACCAAAAGTGTAAAATCTAATGTTAAACTGTGGCTTTTGTTCCAAATGCCTGTTCTAGCTGGGTAAAAGTTCATTGAGTTTGTATCGACTTTAGGGTTGTCTAGTTTTGGTGTGTAGTGTTTATTAATTTGTAAGTTTTTTATGATAAGGTCTATGACATTAAAATTGAAAATAAAAATACAAAGTCTGTGCCATGAAATGTTCTAGGCTGAGCTTCTCTGGGCTCCTCTGGACTTTGTCCTGAGGAAATGGTTCTGTATTGGATTATGCGTTTCGGTGGGTCCAGGAGAACAGTGACTTCCACTGGTGCCTTAGAATAAGGGGAGGGGCCAGGTAAAGAAACCTGTTGGTTCTCCTGGACGATGTGGGACGGGGCGCCATGGCCCAGCACGGTGGGGATTTTGTTTTGCAAGCTTACTTTATGGAGTTGTTAGTGTATCAGACAGCAACTGATTTAATCTGAACGTCTTAGATCTGTCTGTTTATTGTTTAACAATGCATAGTTCATATTTGATGCTACAACTGTCAGGTCAAACCGAACTTAAGCCTAGCACCACCACCAGTGATAGTTGTTTGTGCTGTAGCTGTCTTCACCCTTACTTAGTGTATGAAGTATTTAGTAATTCAGATATCTGCATGTATTACTGAATTTGGCATTCTGTGTGATAAAGCCTCTTAGGCAGGTTTACTGCTTCCCTGAGAGTTGTGGCTTTGAGGAGTGTAGAGGCTGCCGGTGGTGAGCTCTGCTGATGCTGGGGCAGGTACACTTAAGCTCCACCTTGCTGTCTCTCAAAGCAGTGCCATCCTGTCTGCTCCGTAGCAACGTGGAAAACATCGGTGGCGTCATGGGTCTGCGCTAGCGTCTGTTCCTAACCATTTTAATAATTGGTTTTTAAAGATAGGATCAGTCTGGATGTGGTCTCAGCACTCAGACAGGAGGATCTTTTAAGTTTGAAGCTAGCCTTCATCCTTTCACAATCAAAAAAAAAAAAACAAAAAAGCCAAAATGGCTTTCAGTGTAGACACAGCTCTGAACACCTGGGGAAAGTAAATCAAAAGTGTTCATGGCTTGAAGGTCATAGGCGAGAGCACAGGAGCCCAGTCCTCTTCTGTTGCATGGCCACACATAGCGTAATGTCTCATGCCTGCTGGGGTCTGGCCATGTTATATCTATTCTTTAGCCCACCCCAGCTGAGCTGTGCACTTGAAAGAAGCATAGATCGCATCTGCTGGCATGTAAAGAGTGAGGCTGAGTTACAAGGAGGTATGAGATGTCGTTTAAATCATAGGGGAGATATGTGCCCAGCCCAAAACAACAGAACTGGTTGTGGGGGACACCGCATAGCAGCTTTCCACAAAAGATAAAACAGGAGTCAACTTGATACCTACTTGATACAGACCTGCCTGAAACCAGAGCACTGCATGCCCCCTGGTGGCCAGGTGCCTAAATCTCACCCTTAGAGCCAAGGGAAAAAATAAAGACCCATAGAAAAATTGAAGCCTTATTGATTTCTTCTTTGGCCCATTCATCCTTCAGTATTGAGGTGTTTATTCACACTGAGTCTGTGTACTTACTAGAAATGTGTTTGCTCTCGTTTTAAGTTTTATTGAATTGTGGTCAGATCGGATGCACAGAGTTACCTAAAGTTTTCTGAGTTTGAGAATTGTTTTGTGTCCCAGGGTGTGGTCTGTTTTAGAGAAGCTCCGGCACGCTGCTGAGTAGAGAGTGGAATATTCCGTAGATGCCTATTCGGTGCATTTGATGTAGGATGATAGTTTGATTCTGATGTTTCTCTACTGTGGTCCAGATGACCTGTCTGTTGGGGAAGGCGGGGTATTGAGATCACCTGCTGCTACCCAGTTGGATTTGGTCTGTGCCTTTAATCTCAGGGGTGTGCCTTTTGTGTGGAACTGGCTGCTCCAGAGTTTGGTGCACGTATGTTTACAATGGCAGTGTCTTCTTGGTTAATGGTCCCCTTAATTGGGATTAATTGTCCTTTACTTCTTCCTGTGAGTTTTGGTTTGAAGTCTGTTTCATTAGATATTACGACAGCAGCGCCCACTTGCTTCCTGGTTCCCCTTGCTTCAATCCCCTTTTCCCATCCTTTCACCATGGTTTTGAAATCAGGATCGTTGATATTAGCAAACACACACTACAAAGACAAAAGCACTGTGTGTGTGTGTGTGTGTGTGTGTGTGTATGCTCCTGCTTGTGTGGGTGTGTGCATGTACACGTATGTACATGTGGAGGGTGGGAGTTGACACATGCTTCGTTGTCAGTCATGTGGCACTTTAGTCTTGAGGCAGGGTTTCCCACTAAACCTGGACCACGCTCTCTCAGCTAGGCCAGCTGGCCAGCAGCGTGTCTCACGAATCCACTGTCCGCTGCCCTAACCCATCCCGGAGCTGGACTTACAGACACACATGGCCTTTAGGACGATGCTGGAAGTGAAAACTGCGATGCTTGTGCATATGTAGCAGGCAGTTTCAACTGAGTCATCTCCTCGTCCCGACACAAGCACTTGACAAGGATGTGCTTCTCCTACAAAGCAATAGAGTTGTGGTTGGAGGATATAGGCGCATTTGAGGTGGGAGATGAGTTCTGAAGGGTTGTCTGGGTCAGGGAGGAAGCAGGGGAAACCAGTATCCTCATGGCTGTGAAGGATGTGGACAGGATCCCTCCAGGGACAGGCCTCATGTTAGGAATGGCGTCACGACACATGAGCCTACAGGCTGATGCTGGGCCCCTGGTTTCAGACTTTCTCCATTGGTTTCTTTTCTGCATGGTATATATAACCCATTATGGGGTCTGGCGCTCAGGACAGAGCTGTGGCTTCTTAGGTTTGGGTTTGGTTTGTCAGTGTCCGTGTAGAGCTCACACATGGAGAGGGTCTCAGTCTCTAGAATGGCTGTGCTGAGAGGAGGTGGCGCCCAGAGGAGGCCTGAGTGGAGGGGAAGCTGCCTACCTGTGGAAGGAACTAAGTCAGCCCTCCCTATTGGCCCCCGCATGTGTGCTTGTCACTGTCTGTCATAGACTGAAGCAAGGAGGCCACTCCAAATTGGACATGTCGCCTCTGACAGTAAGATACTGCCAGCTATTTACTGCCTCAGCTATTGTGTGTATCAGGAAAGATAAGCTGATAAGATGCTTTCTGCTTACCTGCATTTAGAGGTGGTCTGATGGAACTCTCTCACACGAGAGGAGTAGACTGAAGTCCGTTCTTTGTAAGTGCTTATCAGACGTAGTGTCAGACCCAGGCTAGCGCTTGGAACTGCAGACCTGTGGGGGTCCTACATCAGTTGGCATGAGTTAGTTGTTCTCTCAACAAGTTCAAAGTGCACCTTTCGGGTTTGTTTTCTCCACCTCTAATAATTCAGAGTGGGGGAAAGACTGATGGGACTCTGGATTCCTAAATTCTCTCTCTTGCCTCTAAAACTGTCTCTCTGCCCAGGACCTAAGAAGGTCTTCATTACTTCTCGTGGAACTTTGTAAATATTAGAAGTGTTCTCCGTGTAATGGGAGTCAAACCCCACAAATTTACATTTTGTAAATACGTTATTTATGACATAAACCATTTTGAGTGACAGATACTTCGTGGTGTTTTCATGTTCACCTGCTCATACTAACAGAGTCTTCTTCACTGGCTTACTGTTTGCATTTCCGCAGCATAGCCACACAGCACGCTCACACTTAACTTGTGGCACTTTATGTAAGTTTGTAGATCTTGATCACCACGTGGCAGCTTTGAGCCTCTTTAAAAAGGAAAACTGTGTTCGTCTTTATCTGTCGTTTCCTCCCTGATGGTGCTGAGATGAAGAGAAATAAATAGGCTTAGCTTATGAAAACTAGCGAAGGCCTCAGCTCCTTGCACAGTGAGTGTGGGGAGCACCCAGGCAAGTGGCCCTCTCTCCGGTTCCACCATGCAGGCCTGCATCCACTCTGGTGTGTGTCCACATAGCTCTGCCTTCCAATAAGTGACATGGGGCAAAGAATTAAGAGGACCCGGACAGTACAGAAACAAAGTCTGACAGATAGAACTTCAGGTCTTCCTCATCCAGAAGCCTGGGCAGGAGGCAGCTGGGGTGGCCCTGGGTCTTCTCTGTCAGTAAGTCCCAGGGGGACATTGCAGTGGCCATGTGTAGGGGACATTGCAGTGGCCATGTGTACACCTGCTTTACCTTCCTGCTCTGCTGTCTTTTAGGGTAAAATGAGAGAAGAGAAAATAGGAGCCTAATGTGGGCTCCTAACCTGCTCTCTGGGTTCTCTCTCTCCCTTCCTCTCTGCTTTGCCTGGGTTTACGTGGATGGTGATGGATGACCAGGGTTGAGTATAAATATCCCGACTGTTGGGAAATATTCCGTTACCTCTCTGGAGGAAGGGCTAGGACAAGCATATGAAAATTTGGACTGAGAAAGGGGATGAAAATTTTTCCGTTTCCAAAAGTGTAATCCCTTGATTATGTTAAGTGTTGTGTGCTTAGAGAGGTGGATTCGCTCGTTTCAGCTCATGCCTGGTGTTAGACAAAAGTACAGCACAGATGTGCTGTCCTGGTTATACACACGGAAGGCTGTGTGAGTCCCTGCTGGACACTCCAGGTCCTGGTTATACACACGGAAGGCTGTGTGAGTCCCTGCTGGACACTCCAGGTCCTGGTTATACACATGGAAGGCTGTGTGAGTCTTTGCTGGACACTCCAGGTCCTGATTATACACACGGAAGGCTGTGTGAGTCCCTGCTGGACACTCCAGGTCCTGGTTATACACACGGAAGGCTGTGTGAGTCTTTGCTGGACACTCCAGGTCCTGGTTATATACATGGAAGGCTGTGTGAGTCCCTGCTGGACACTCCAGGTCCTGGGCATTTTGTTCCAAGAGGCTTGACTTCTGATGTTCACAGACAGTAAAATGTGAGCTGAGTTCTTAGAGCCTGCCTTCACCTAGCTGAACCCAGGAGTCATCCCCGGCCAGGGTCCAGGTTCACTTTCTGTACAGCCATGTTACTTCCCTTCTCATTCTCAGATTTGTTCCATTTTCCAAAACTCTGTAATGTTCTCTTACGGCTCCTGCCCTTGGGAGGTCATCCTGAGCCAAAGACAGGCAGGCGAAGGGCACCAGCTGTCGTCACTTAGCAATACAGTGTGCATTATACACACTGCATGCCAGACTCTGTGTCCGTGGACGTCGTATTGCCCCAGTTCTTTGGAGGAACACTTGGGGTGAGTTGTTCTGAGAAGCTGGTCCGGCTCCTCTTGTCAGGCTCTCAGTCAAACGCTCAGATGCCTTGGCAGCTGATTCTTTTAGGTCCTCGTGTAGAAGTTGATGCCCAACACCGGGGCTTTATCAACACCCTAGAAACAGTTTCTTCATTTGCCTTGGTTGGTGTATCAAAAGAAAGACTCATAAACTCAGGCTGCGCTGGTAAGTATGCCCACGTTAACTCTGAAACACCGAAGATCACCTCTGTACCAGGGTCTGCTAAGTTAAACACCATAGATGACACCGCATCATCCGGCCTCAGCTGCACGTGTGTGTGTGTGTGTGTGTGTGTGTGTGTGTGTGTGTGTGTGTTGAGTGTGCTTGCAAGCATGTTTTTAAATGGGATATAATTAGTTCAAGTAGTGCTTGATTCTGAAGTTGTACTTTACAAGAAAATCGTTTAGGAAACAATTGGAAAGATCACTTTGCACATGCTTGCAAGTACAGCTTTTCTGCATATGGCTGATATGCATAAGCCATATCTATCCATTCCAAAGTTTAAATATTTCGAAAAGACTGGGATGGAGCACAGATGATCTGAATAATGGGTGACGTGATCGCTGGTTATTTTAGAACTGCTGGCTCTGACACCCTGCCCAGAAGCCTCCAAGGGAGGAGAACTGGCAGAGTAGTCCGGGCATTGTTGGGCCTGCCCACAGGCAGCTGTCAGTGATGCTCCGCCCTTCCATCAGAAAACCTGTCAGCATTGATGAGCACAGGTAGGATGGAGGAGAGCATCCTACAATTCACAGGGGAGGGGGAGGCGCCCTTGCCCTTATGAAACAGAAATAAACATCCACAGTGCACACTAGGAGGAGTCTCTGAATACAGTTAAAAACCTGCAACCAAGAATGGCTAAGGGAACGCTCCACTTCGGAAGCACTGAAATGGAAATCTTAGGGCTAACAAGGACTTAACCATGCAAAAACGGGATGCAGACAGCTCAGACTGTTAAAGCAAAGGCCCTGCAAATAAAGTACTTGCCTGCAAAAGGGAGCCTGAGATAAGACTCAGCCAGAGGAGGTTTGGTTTTCACCTGCCTTTAGCTGTGTCCCTCTGGTTCCCCGGCCCTCCCCATCCTTCTCCATGTCCTTTGTCCCTCCTGCCTTTGGGGAGTACTACTTCCTGGAACTTCTCTGTCCTCTCCAGTCACTGGGTTTCTCCAGCTGCAAGGCTCGGAGCAGAGTTAATGTATACTTGGCGTGGGATACGAGAAGGACTGTCTTCAACACCTTGACTGCCTTAAATATGTTCTTTTGTCAGTCAGAGGAACGAGCTATCTAGGGGACTCTGCCCTGGGGTAACATGGGTAGACTGCAGCAGCGGTCTTGTAACCTCACAGAACTGAGAGTTCTCAGTGGGGTGCATAGGCGAGTCCTTAATGTGACCCTGTAGCAAGCTGGCTTCCCTGCCAGGGTTGGTTCTCACAGACAGATTAGCCCATTCTGAGGTCACTCAGAGGGAAGAGAAGTTGACTGCTTGACTTTGTTTCCCAGGCTGCTGTGACTTCTTAACCAATAGCTGGCCTTACAGTCACTTTCCTCGGCTAGTTGTCCAGCCTAGAGTAGCATCCACAGCCCCCACAGCCTGGCTGTGGTCCTCTCTCTGCTTCATCCCCTGCCACTCTTCCTCCTGTCCACTGGAGTGCAGCCATACTGACCACCTTGTTGTGTTACACACACACACACACACACACACACACACACACACACACACCATGCTCACACCACCCTTGCCTGGCCACTTATTCACTCCCTTTGTCAGAGTGTCAGATGCCCTCGTGGGCCACAGCAGCCCTTCCTCCCTGTGTCCGGCTTTTATTGTTTCTTCGTTGCTGTGGATGTGAGCTATTCTTCACAGTCTTTCTTCCGGGTGGAGTGCAGTGTGACACCCCGCTGTATGCTCAGAGCCCAGAAGGGTGTGCAGAAAGGCTCGACAGAATGAGAGCAGCCATGACAGGTGATGGGCTGGAAAACACACTCATTACCAGAAGCCTCGAAACACTGGGCTGTTCCTTTCTGCCACATTTGACCTCCTGGTCTTGTCCACTCAGAGCAGCCTGTAAAGGAAAAACAAACGTTTGCCACAGTTGTACTGCAGAATTGCTGTTGTAAGCTCTAGTCTTTAGAAATTGTTTTTGGCATACTTTATAACCAAAGCAGGAAAGGTGCTGCCTCACTCTAAGAGAATCAAAACAGGACTTTTTTTTTTTTTTTTTTTTAATGATTCTTAGCATTGTGTGTCTTGTAAAATGCCCTCCTTTGTGGATTTAGCCTAAGTGAGGTTCCAAAGTCACCCCCAAGCAAGGATGCGAAGGATGACTTTTAATACCAACAACTTATCTCAGGGTCCCTTTTGCAGGGATAGCGACACATCCTGATGTAAGTAATGAGGAGTTGCGGTGTGAGAGCTCCTTGTTCAAGTGAATGAGAGGGAATGGGGGAGCAGCGAAGGGCTGCGGGAGCAGAGAACTCTTTCACAGACCCTTTAAGCACTGTGCCTTTTATCTGGCAGTGTTGGCCATGCTGGGGCTACATGGAAAGATGGAATTTACTAGGGAAAATAACCAACATGTCTTGCAGTTTGATGGGGGTGGGGAAGAGTTGTCAGGTCCTGAGGAGCCCCTGGAGGAGCATGGAAGACTGCTCTGGAAAGGGGGTATCGTAGGAGGTTGCTCCAAAGAGAGCTGCCTGCCCAGCAGAAAAGCAAGAATATAGCTAGCATCAGTGATCAGGGCCTGTGTGGGTTACAAATGGCATCATCTACCTGCCAGGTCCTCAGAGAGCTGCAGACATGAGAGCTGATGTGGGCATAGCGGTCACTGAACCCAGGGTCTCTTTCAGAACTCTAGTAGTGTGTGAGGAGGAAAAAAGTATCAAAGGACACCAATGTTTAGTAAGGTACCGGGAAGGAAGAAGAACCAGGGAAGCATGCGCAGTGGACGCCAGGGAGAAGAGGTTGTGGGGGTGGTGGGGGAGATGGTCTGATGACGCAGAGCAGTGACCAGTGACGGGGGGCATCACTCCCTCACCAGCCTTAGCCATGAGCATTTGGCCACACGTGAAACCCTTGAATGCTGGGAGCAGAGGAGGGAAGGGCCACTGTAGGCAGGGTTGGCAAGACTGCTTGCTTCCAGTGTACCCGGGCTTTGTGTTAACTGTCAGGGGTGCTGTATGAAACTCTTTCGGAGGGGGTTTTGTACAGTGTATGCTAGCTTTATAGGCAGCTTTTCCGCACCCACTGAAATTCTTATCTATCATCAGGACAGCATCCAATGCTCCATTCAAGACTGCCATGAATAGGATTCCCTTATTCATCTTTGGCTTTTCATTTCCTTGATGATTACCGCTGCAGATTTTAAAAAAAAAAAAAAAAAAAAAAAAAGGCTGTGCGATTAAAAGTATATCTTTTCATCCTGCTAATCCTCAGGGTAAGGATATAATTTCACCAGTGAGGTCTCCACGCACAGATACAAAGACACACTTCGCATAGCCATCTCTAGACTATCAATCAGAAGGATTTGGCCGTGTGTCCTCCAAGCAGGAATTCTGAACTTGGTGATTTGCTATCCTCTCCCAGCAACCCTTTCTCCTCCCCCATGGTGAGCTGCTTTCTGGAAACTGCCCTTGCAGCTGCCTCCACACCTCCAGACAGTCCCTTCTCATTGATCGCTGCTCTGCAGCCTGCCTTTGCCAGTGTGCAGCCAGGCCCAGCCCCTGGGCCTGCTCACGTTTCTCAGTGGGGGACTACAGAGCAGAGTGGAGCTCCTGGGCTCCTGAGGCTGTTCCTTAACTTGAAGCCACTCATCATGAACTCTTCTTTCTTCCGACTCACCTGGAGGCTCTATGTTGATGGTTTATGTCATCCAAGAGATTCAGATCAGAAGATCATAGCAGCTATAGGTGTGTCTGACCCTTGCCATTTGTTTTCTGCAAGGGAAACTATGTTGTGTATGCTTGCCCCTCGGTTTATATGGAATATGCAGATAAGAGTATCGGTCATTGGACGTTATGCTGGGGTTGTATCTCTAATACACTTGGCAGAGCTAGCCATTCAGGGCCACTCTTTATGGCGTCTTGTTTAATGCCTCTCATTCTGCCATGAACTGCATAGAGCCTGCTCCCTTCTCTTCTGTCTAGCATCTGTTCTCTTTAATAGTTCACCCTCTTAACTACCAGCCACAAGAATTTAAAGCCACACAGTTCCCTTCTGTTCTGTAATCGACATTCTAGTCAGAGCATTTGGGTTATTCCTTTATTTGTCTAATACAGTAAATAAGTGTTCTGCTATAGTTTTGAGGTAATGAGGGTTTGAAATGAATTTCAGTATTCTTGCTGGGCTTTTATGATGCAGGTGCAGTCTCTTGCAATAAATTACCAGAGTTAAACAGTTTAAGACCCATAAAGCTCTCTGCCCTGGCATCGCTAAATTAATAGGTTAACGGCTACACATAAGGAAAATGTCAGATGTTAAAAATTTTTTATTAGTAATAAGCTGGGAATTTGTGACCTTAAAAAGCTTGTATAATCCTTTACAGCCCTCAGCCAGAGCTAATTTTATTATTTCCAGCCTGCAAAGCATTATATGGCCAGACTCTAGGCTACTGTATTTGTGTGGACTTTTAATGAAAGACCATTTAAAATACTTACATTGCTTAATTGAATACAGGGCCCACATGGGATACGCGTCGAGGCATTTATCTAGTATATGGTTTCTAAGCACAGACTCAGTACCACCCTAAAAGCAGAGGCAAAGAAATAGACAACTGTAGAAAAGGCTCCAACATAGGTCTCAGGAGCAGCCCCTGAAGGAAGGGCCAGGAGATTGACTGGTCCCTTATTTACAGTAGCTAAGAATGTGGAGTCTAGAGACCAAAAACCCCACTTAGATAGCAGCCCCATCATTTCCAGAGTATGTGGCTTGGGCCAGTTAACCTTCTTTGCTTCTCTCTCGTATTTCTTTCTTTCCTGTTCTTTGAGACAGACTCTCACTATGTAGTTCAGGCTGCTCTTCACCCAGTGTTCCTCTCTGAGCTGGGATTCCAGGCTTTAGATCACACCTAGGAGGCTACTTCCATGTGCCAGAGCGGCCCCGGGCAGATCCAAAGCATAGACCTCCTGTGGACTAAAAGGAGGCTATCTTCAAGTCCTTAAACTAATACGTGCCACGCTGTAATCACTGCAAGGAGCGAGTGTACATTTAAACAAAACCACAAATGAAGGAAAAACCTTTTGTGAAAAGCATAAAAGCTGACGGACAGATTAGTGTTGGCTTTTATTTTGTGCTATGTATGGGTTGGTGGGTGACGGAGGACAGCTTGTTGGAGTTGTCTCAGATTACTTTAGCTTTCGTCAAGTTGACATAAACTCTCCAGCACAGCTTGGGTCCCAGGGATTGAACTCGGGTCATCAGTCTTGGCAGCAGGCACTCTACCTGCTGAGCCATCTTGGCAGCCCCTAGTGTTTGTTTTTAAACATCAGGAACTGGGTTTGATTAGCTTGCATAGGAATTTACCATAACTAGGCCCAGTCTCCAGGGTCCTCCGGAGTGAACGGTCAGAAACGGAGTTTCTTTCCCTGGTTTACTAGAAATATCAGGCCAAGAATACACCTGCCTGATTGATCTGTTATTATTGCAGTACCTGTAGCTGAATTTCAGGCGGAGGGGGTCAATATAATGAGTGGCTAAAGGTGGATAAGTATTTGTCAGTTGTAGTTCCTCTGTGGAGGGATGTGGCATTGAATTTGAGGCTTATGGAACAGCTACTTCTCTAGACAGGGCATTGGAACTAGGAAGGAATTAACAAGCGCAAGGGCAGAGTCTTGGCTCTGGAGGGGATGGGGAGTCGCTACATTAGAAGGAGGCTTAGGGGCTGGAGAGATGGCTCAGGGGTTAAGAGCACCTGGTAGGCAGGGGGTCCAGCTCCCTCTTCTGCCCAACATACACACACTAAAATTTAAAAACAAAAATTTAAAATCTGGGGCCTGAGAGGTAAATCCAGGAATTTTGCCCAGGGTCTGAAAGTAGGAGTCCCGTTGAAAGGCTATGCTGCCGAGCCAGGGGCCAGTGATGGTTTGAGCCCCAGGATCGAGCTGGCCTGGGTGTTTTGGTACTAGAATGTTTATTCAGTGTACAGTTCTCCTGTTATTCATTTAGCAGACACTGATTGATGGTGAGTGGTGCCAGCCTCATAACCCTGGATGGTGGGTGAAACCTTCTCCTCTTATGGAGGAGCAGAGGGCACACGTGCACGCTGGGGGCAGGTCTTTGGATGTGATCTTTTCCAGAGCAGCCATGTTACCTGATTAAAACCCCTTTGCAATGGCAGGATCCTGGGCAGACTCTGCCCTTTCCTCGAAAAACTGCCTCCTCTCTCCCTCTCCTCCCTCCTCCCTGCTCTCCCAGAGTTGGGCAAATCCTATGTCTGACTAATTCTGTCAATCCTTTTCTGATAAGTCACTTTGCCTCTCAATTAGATATCACTATTTGGGATTAACGGTGTGTAGCCCGCCGCATCACACAGACTTAGGACTTCAGATGTTATCCCTTGCCAGGGCAGCCATGTTGGTGGATTATAATTCCTCTATAATTTTGACCACCACAAAACCTACATACACATGCACATACACAGACACACATAAATAAAAATAATTGAATCTTTTTTTTTTAAATCTTTCAACCTGAGTTTGTTGTAGATGTTCAGTTACTAAAGTTGGAACGGCTTTCTCCATGAGTTTCTCTCCAGCAGTTTTTATCTTATCTGTGAAATGAATCGTATCTGTCTTAAAAATACTACTGACACTTTTACTAGAAGGGTGTAGCAATATCTGGTGGGATTTCCATTGTGTAATAATTTGTTTCTCGGGGCTGGAGAGATGGCTCAGCAGTTAAGAGCACTGACTGTTCTTCCAGAGGTCCTGAGTTCAATTCCCAGCAACCCAGATGGTGGCTCACAACCATCTGTAACGGGATCTTATGCCCTCTTCTGGTGTGTCTGAAGACAGCAACAGTGCACTCATATACATAATAAATAAATCTTTAAAACAATTTTTTTCAAAAAGAAATAATTTGTTCCTCAATACAGTGGCACTGGCCATCTGGAGTGGGATGGGCTTTCTGAGATTCACTGTAAAATGGTGATCACTGTGTCTGTGGCAAGCATGGCTTTTAAAGTGCTTCAGAGACGCTGCGTTTAAGAGCATGGTGACTACAGAGCAAGCAAGAGCAAGCACCCCCAACACAGGGACATTTGTCCTGTGGCTGCCCTAGACGCTGTCAGTCACTGTGTTGAAGAGGAGAGAAATGATTTTGCCCGATGCACACCTGACCAGGCATTTGCAACATTTTGTAATGGAATAGAGAAAGCTGTGGACAGGGAGGTGAGAGGCTGGTGCCAGGCACTGATGCTTGGCAGCCATCTATTTTCATGGACTTTACCTTGTTGCTTGTCAGAGGAACAGATGAAGTACTGGGCTGACCTAGTATACCTGAAGCACTTAAAAAGAAAAGATTTATTTATTTATAATATGTGAGTACACTGTAGCTGTCATCAGACACTCCAGAAGAGGGAGTCAGATCTCATTATGGGTGGTTGTAAGCCACCATGTAGTTGCTGGAATTTGAACTCAGGGCCTTCGGAAGAGCAGTCAGTACTCTTACCCGCTGAGCCATCTCTCCAGCCCCGTGAAGCACTTTAAAGCCCCAGGATTTGGAATTACCATCGGGGAGAAGAAACTGGGGCAGCCTCTGTTTTCCCAACCTTTTGAGTGTGAACATGCCTGTTCATCTTACACCAGAGTTCTTGGCAGCATACTGGCTGCCTCCGCCAGGGATGGCTGGTCCTCATGTTTGTCATTGTAATTGGTCCTGGCTGCTTCCACCAGCTGAGCTCATTTGATTTCTACATTAGCTTATGTGGAAGTGACAGTCACACAGGTCCTCTAATGGCCTACATGGCCGGGGTCTGGTCCTCCACTGAGAATGTGCTAGGAAACCCCATCTCAGGACAGTCAGCTCCTACTGCAGGCTTTGAACTTAAGCATTAGCCACTGCTCAAAGGACAGGTGGTCTCTTTCAGGGGACATCATCTTTGTGAACAGCTATCTTTTCATCCCTGACTAATACCTACTGTTTCTCTGCTCTGTCTTGTCTTGGCACTAGGAACTAGCCCAGGCAGCTGCACAGCTTAACTACTATCTAAGGCCTAAATATACTAGGTACTTAAGTACCAGGGTCTGGGTGAGCAGGTTGCTCATAGGAGATAGATGTAGCTGCTCATTGAGAATGGTACTTTATATAGCACCTTGATAAAACAAGAGCATTAGGGCAGGTTGGCTGCCCTAATTTGGCTGCCTGCCCTGCTCAATGTCAGAATTCTGGGCCTTTCTTAAGAGAAGGCCTACCCTTCTAGCCCCTCAGGATCCCAAAATACTTAAACTTCGTAGGGGAAGAAAGGGCTCTCTTAATTTACTGTTTAACTCTGGATTACCATGTCAGTACTTTCTGTTTGCAATATACTTGATGAAGGTTCATGTCTAAAATAGTCTTTCTTGAGATTTAACACTTGACATCTTCCACCATAGACTCCTGGGTGGATGGAGCTTATAATCTATTAAAGTAAGAGGTGTACCCACCACAGGTTCTTTGTGGGTCTGTTGGATAACTCCTATGCTGTGCCCCGGCAGGAAGATGGGAACAGTGTTATCAGCTACGTGATAAACCAGGACGATGATAAGCCAGGACGATGGCCTTTTCCTGCCTCTCAAGTGGGCACCTGATGGATCCATACAAGCACTTTGTTTTCCTGTCCATTAAGATTTCCAAAAATGCCCACAGTGGCCACCCGGAAAGAATAGATGCAGATAAAGGAGAGATGTTTTGAGGTGACCTCGATTTGTATGTATGGCATGCTTCCAGGCTTATGGCAAAGTGGGAAAGGGTGTAGCCATGGCTAGAAGTTGTATAGAAGAGCGAGAGGAAAAAAACCAAAGTCCTCACTGATGACTCTTGAAAAGGGAGAGTCAGAACAGAAGAGGCAGGAGGGAGGAGACAGGTAAACTGTGATTATAGGTCAGTCGGAAGGAAGTCAAAGATGGAAAGTCAGCTCGAAGAGCAAGCATGGTCATACAGAAGACTTTGTTTTGTTTTATGGGATAAGAGACACTTTAAGTCTATCTATTCACATGCCCAGGAAAGGGAGAGAATTTCAAAGCCTAAGTGGTGATTGGACGTGGGCAGTAGTGGAGGAGGAGGGAGGGAACCAAGAAGCCAAGACCCGGTGGTCTTTCTTGCTATGGGGCAGCAGAGGTGGAGTGGACTTGGAGAAGAACTTTCGAGAACTTCGGATAGATGGCCTCTGAAAAGGTGGATGGGATACGGAAGGAAAGGGGGAATGCCCGTGCAGGGCGGTGCGACTGGAAGAGAGTAGAAAAATCAGAAGCAGCTGCTCTAGAACCCACTTGGGTAGGGGTGGGAGTAAGGAGACATTTAGGAAGGACACGTGAAAGGAGACATGAGGAATTCACATGGAAATGGGAGGGTCGGCGAAGGCAGAGCCTAGATAGCTCATTTGTGCTGTGGTGACTAGCATTTCCTGGATCTGGCTCCTTGGGCAAAGAGAAGACAATGGGTTGAGATTAGAGTTAAAGGGCTTCAGTGGCAGTCACAAGGTTGACCAGGAGTCCCAAACTGGGCAAGAAAAATAAAGGCAAGGAAAGCTGGCAATAAAGACAGCACAGAGGATTAAATGTCCTAAGAGCTTTAGAAGTGATAGAGGTCACTAAGGTGAGCATCCCAGAAATGTACAGAGTCTGCAGGTCTAGCTAGGGGCTCCATGCCCGTGAAACAGGAAACCACAGGTACAGACTCAATGCAGAGCATAGTGAGGTTTGTGAAAGGAGGAGTCTGTTGGCTTCTCCTGACCTAGCAAAGTGGCCTCAGAAAGAAGCCAGTGTATGATGGATGGGAATGCCTATACTCTTGTATTGCTTTGGTTTGGTTTCTTTGTTTGTATTCTTGTTTGTACTGTGGGTGTTTTACTTACATGTACATCTCTACCATGTGTATATCTGGTGCCCTCAGAGGCCAGAACTGGTTATCAGATCTTCTGGAAATGGAATTACAGATCATTGTGAGCTACCCTGTGGGTGCTGGGAATTGAACTAAGGTTCGCTGGAAGAGCACCGAGCCATCTCTCCAGCCCTGACTACTTTTAATGACAATTTCCAAAATGCTCACAGGGCTGTTATCAGTAGAAAAGGAGCAATGTGCGTGTTTTTAGGATTGAAATTGCTTGCCCCTTGTGGCTTGCTGAGGCCTTTCTTATACCATCCTGGACCACCTAACCCAGCAGCAGCCCCTCCCACAGAGGGATTAATCTAGAGAATGCACTACAGACTTGCCTACAGTCTGATGGTGGCGTTTTTAAGTTGAGGTTCCTCTTCCCAGACGACCATAACCTGTGTGAAGTTGGAGAAAAGAATCCAGCCAAGTCAGCCACTCCCACACCCCCCGTCCCTGAAGTCCATCCATTCTGCCTGCTCTCCCCTCCCCAATTCCCTGCTTCCCTCCCCTTGCTTCTGAGGGCTTTGGGGCAGCTTTCTGATGCAGAGCCCTGCCCTTTTAAAAAGCCTCTGGTGCCGTGTAACTCTAATCTAAAAGCAGAGGAGCTCAGTGCCCTCCTTTGTGACCAAGGTCAGCAGGATGCTTCAAGCCCAGCTGAGCCAGGCCTTTTCCCGGTGCCACATGCAGTAAAAATACCATATTTTCTCAAAGAAGCTATTTACAGCGGTCTGCTTATCTGCTGTTTGTAGCTTATCTCTTACTCTGACTTTTCACTGCAGCAGTCCAGTGTTCGCTTCCTCCTCCTTTTCTTCCAATCCTCTATCCCAAAAGCAATGGGTATGGAAATGTTGACTGAATCTGCCCCAGATGTCCCCGGTTTAGAAAAGGTTTCTGAGCCTTAATTACCAACACTGAGAAAGTGGCTTTGTTTAGCCAAGAATAATAGGATTCCATGATGTCCCTCGGCAGCTCTCTGAGCTAATGCTTTTTGTTCTCACTAAAAAAAAAATTTTGATAGTCGAACGCCGAAGAATGAAGACATATTGAGTGTCTTAACCTTTAGAGAGGAAGTTGGACGGGAAATTTGTCTTTAAGACAAGATGTCCCCTTAGATTAAATTGATTGGCAGAGCCTGGCTTCCCAGCATGAGGCAGTGAGCAGCAGAGCTCTGCATGCCCGTTCTCCTCCGTGGCTTCATGATGGGTACATTGGGTGATTAAAAACCGAGGGTAAAGAAGATGAACAACCTGTCTGAGAGCACCTAGCTAGTGATGGGTTATGAATTCGGGCTCCTCTCCCAGTCCCTACATCCGTGTTCTCTGCTCTCAACCATCTCTGAAATGAAAACGTGCCTCGACACCTTGCAAGCCCTGCGGCAGTGCTAGATTGTCACCCTGCTGCTGTGTGTGTTGGATAGAGAGTTTGGCAACTTTTTGTTTTCGCTTCTAAAACTGTGCACCTTTTCCACGTGGCGCTGTATGTAACTTAGGATTCTGTTTTCCTTTGTTGTAGATTTTCTACCCTAGCAAGGATGGCACCAAGATTCCCATGTTTATTGTGCATAAAAAAGGCATAAAGCTGGATGGCTCACACCCTGCTTTCTTATATGGCTACGGGGGCTTCAACATCTCCATTACACCCAACTACAGGTAAGCATGAGACACCTGACCTGGGTGTGATCTGCACATAGTGGGGCTCTGCTAAATCACATGTTTCTTGCTTGGTGGCATTTCATAGAGGGGCAGGACTTTAGATAACTACTTTAATTTTTAATTAGGAACTGCAGAAACTTTACAAGCCCATTTTACTATCATTATTTGATGCCCACATCAGGATAGGTTTTGGAGAAGTAGCTGTGGAGTCTACAGCTGTTACACAGGAACAGCTACGTGGTTATTAGAGACTATCCCCGTGCCCCTCGGTCTTAAGGAGCCTCGCCTGTCCTGTCTCCGTGGGCAACATATCACCACCCTCTGCATCTCTTCAGAGAAATACTTTCATAGCTAATGATTGTATTTTCTCAGCAGTGGCCTAAAATAACATTGTAGTAATATTTAGTCATAAATACGTTTCTGAACACTCTAAATGCCTCATGTGTTTCAAACTGTTCTGTGGTTATTTTCTAGGTAACAAATGCTTATACGTCCACTGCTATTATTTGTATAAATAGCTCCTGTCAGTTTTTGTGTAATCTCAATATCCCATTCCTAGTATGAAATAGGATTTGCTTTGAGTATTTTTAATAAAAGGATTTTGTAGTTGAGGCCTCAGCATTAAGCTTACTTTTGAGTAGCGCTTATTTGAAATCTGATCCACAGATTCACCCGAGATCTTTTCTATCTGTGAAGAGATTTGTGGACTGATGGTGACGGGGACAAACTAATTCATATCCATCCACCCGCTGCCCTAAACATCACTTACTACAAGAAAGCTGTTGCCTTGTTTTGGACAGTCAGTAACTGCAAACTGCTCATTACTTTACATTTAATGAAGTTGAGCGATGGCTCATGCCCTCAGAATCCTTTAATTGAGATGGGACAATCTGAGGAGTTGGCTGTTTATTTTGGTTGGCAGAACAAGGGAGTTCTTGTATAGCATCATGATAGAGCAGTATTTCGTGATGAGGGTTCCAGTCAAATGTCACCTTGGTGGCACTACCCAGAGCACAGGCTGAAGTGAGGCTGGAAGGAAGCAGTTTCACTGTTTGAACCCTTCTCTGGCCTGCTGTCTCCTTAACTCAGCCATTTCTGTGGTCCCATCACAGACCATACTGAATCTGAGACAGTTGATCTACAAACTCGAGCCAGTCCATGACTATTAGCCAAGCCAAATTATGGCATTGTTTGCCATTCTTTATACGCAGCTTCCATTGAGTGCAAGTCCCTGCTGTCAGGTACAGAGATGGTGACACATGATCTAGCCAATGAGAATGAGATGGGCACACTTCCCTGGTCCCTTCACCCTAGTAGGAATGAGACCACAATGAACCCCAAGTGGATCTACCGGGTCTAAAGCTAGCAGTCTGTCCATTTGTACAGTAAGTTCCTTTTAGACCTGAAGGCCAGGAATCAAGAGAGGATCCCTAGACTGTTTGCTCTCAGTAGTGGACGATATCATTTCAAGAGAGGTCATAAATATGTAAAGACCAAATCATTACGACATCTTGGCTAATTGGGTATGGTTAGTCTGATGGTGTCTACCTCCTTCTGACTAGCTTTCATGTCCTCAGTGATCCGACCCTCGCCTCTAAGGAAGGAAGAACATCAGAAATCGTGTTCAAAGCAAAGTAACTTTAACACTAGGAAGATGTTACTACACATGCTTAGGTCAGAGGGAAAAGAAAAGAAAATCCAGGGTTTCCAAAAGGCTTAATTTTTTTTTTGGGGGGGGTCTGGATAATAGTCTTTTATTTCTAGAACATACTTTCCAGCCTCAAAGCTTATTCCTCTCCAGTTCTTTGTGGTCTCCCATCCTTTGAAATCGTGTATTACGTAATTATTCTCTAAGTTTCCTTAGGAGTGGAAATGCACACTTGGTTGAGAAGGAGCTTGGTGTTTTCCAAGTTGATCAGCGCAGACAAAGTCGCCTGTTGACAGGTCCACTCTCAGAGGGACTAGGAGGCCAGCTCCACTCCCTCCTGGCCTATATCAGTCCGTTTGCCGTGTGATAGTCATTGCAAAGATAGACTAGTGTGACCTGGGGGGCCTCTGGTTACCCCTGTGTCTGCATTATGACGTATGAGCGCACAGTGAGGTACATGAGCTTTGTAGGCAAATGGTAATCAGAAGTTACGTGTCTTTCATTTCTGTCAAGTCATAATAAAAATTATTAATGGGCTTCTATTTGGATGCAGTTAACGCCAGCTGTGTTCTTAGGATACAGTGTTGCCTTGAGATGGAGGGAGGAGTCTTGGTGCTTGCTAGGCAATCACTGGAAGATTAAACTGTCCTCTCTGTTTCTCAGCGTGTCCAGGCTCATTTTTGTGAGACATATGGGCGGCGTCCTCGCGGTGGCTAACATCAGAGGCGGCGGTGAATACGGAGAGACGTGGCACAAAGGTGAGCTGTTTTCTCTGCAGAGCCAAGAGTCTGGCCTGAGTGAAGCATGGGTCGAGCTGATCGTCCTGTTCCAGCAAGCTGGGTGGAGAGAAGCGAGAGCTTTTCGGCAGAATAAGAGCCCTTTCAGACACATTGCATGCACAGCTCCCCCGTCACAAACAACTCTTTCGTGTTATTTTCCTCTGTAGCCTGGGATAAGGAAGCACAATTTTTCAGACATATTCCTCAGAAGATCGTTGTAGAATTTTTTATTTTTTTTTCAGCAACACTGAGTTGCTGTAGGGGGCAGTCTTTGGGGGCTTCTGTGATCTAGTTCTCCTGATGGCCTTGCTTGCCAGTTTGGCATTACCTGGCTGTCTCAAAAGAGGTGTCAAAGCAGGCTAGTTTCTGCTAAGATAAAGGAACCATCCCATAGCTTTCCTGCTCCCAGTTTGGACCCGTCCTGGCTCCCAGCATTCGGAGATGGCCTGTCTGCCTAGCATTGTGTTGAGAAGGCTAAGTAAGTAGCCTTTAGACACAGATTCTATACTATAGCCTTTTCTTGTTTCTCTCTATCTGTGTCCTGGCCTCTTGAGGCATTCTTTCAAGCCTCTTACACCCTTGTCCAGACTTCCATGCGATTGGAGCTGTTCTTGAGTTGTGTGGTTCGTTGCCTCGTAGTACAGAACACACACAGCTCTCCCTCCAGCCTTCCACTTCCCAAACTGCCATCTGCATGCATTTACCACGTGACCAAGTGGGAGTGGTCAGCAGTGCTAGGGGTTGTCATGGACACCAATCAGCAGGGGTCTTCTCTCACAGCAGGAACATCCAAGACAGTTCTTCCCCACTCTTCAAGGCCCACAGCTCTGGTGTCCTACATCAATTCAGCAACAACAGTGAGCCTATAAAAAGATTCCTTAGTGCCAAGGAGGTTCTAGTGCTGCAGAGGCCAAGGTGTCCAGCACACACTCATGGGCAACCCAATGTCACCCAAACTGCAGGAGCGTCACAGCAGGACTGAGTGCCCCTAACATACCCAGTTGTCACCATATTTGAAACACTGTAATAGTGACTGTGATTTTTGACCTGATAGAGGATGGATCTCAGTTACCCTAAATGCATTATATACAAAGAGATAGTTGAAGAGGGAAAAAAATATATATGCATAGCATAAATTTCATTTCAATCCAGATTCACAAGCTGAAACTAGCCTGTTTGACTCGTCTAATTTTTTATATATTCATATACACAATATTCTGACGACAGACCTTGTTCCTGAGTCTAACTCCTGGACCAGATTCACCCTCTGGGAAAATGGACCCCACAGTCTATCAGGGACATTGCCCTTGGTCCTGGTCTGCTTTCTACACCCACTCATTAATTAGACCAACCATTGTCCAGAGCCTTGGAAACAGCCGCCTGGAGCCTAAGACTGAATTAGTTTGGGGATTTTTGTTGTTGTTGTTGTTTTTGGTTTAATGCTTCAAAGCATTAGTAAAAGGAGCAGAGGGGACCTTCTCCAGTTCCAGCCTCGTGTGCAGAATGCTGATGGGTCCAATTCCCATTCTCTTCATATGCTTAAAATGCAATGCACTTTTAAAAATAGGCCTATACACCAAATGCTATTGTTCCTGGAAGCTAAGTATTCCTAGCTGTTCTAATTCACCAGTAATTGCTTATTAAAATCTTAATAACATTTGTTTTGATGTTAAAAAAAATTTCTTTCAGTGGCACTGCTTCATGTTTAATTGAATTTCTGCACAAGTGGTTAATCTTGACTATCTAATTAGATCTGGGTCTGCTGTGTTCATTCACAGGTAGTTACTGCAGGCAGCTGTCCTCTGAGGCCTTCCCTTTTAGGATTCCGAGACCCTGTGACTCTTTCTCGCTGAGTGACTTCATTGGTTTCATACATAGGAAGGGGCTACATACAAGTGGTGGATGATGGTGCTCAGGTGACACTTGACAGTTAGGATTCCCGCTCAGCCCTGCTGCAGCTCCACTGCAGCCCAGCCCTGCTGCAGCTCCGCTAACAGCCGGTCCCGGTGTCTTTTGAATTAGTGGCAGAGCATAGCTGGACCATTTCTCTCTCAAATACTGCCTAGAGGAAGGTTGAGTTCTCCATAGCAGGAAGCATGAACAGCCAGTGTCACGAGCTTCCGGTGGTCTGTGCGAGGTGGAATTGGGAGGGCTGATGGCCACAAGAGTCGTTGGTCCATTTCTCATTTCTCAAAGTAGAGATTCTTTTTATGTCATAATTCTCTCACGTGATCTTTTTCGCTCTGGGGGCGTCTAACTAATAAGTTGTACAGTTTGTTAATAAAATACACATTCACCATGTGGGTTCCCGGTTGTGGTACTGAGCTTTCCATCGTCCGTAACATTAAAATGGAGGCGCCTCCATCAATGTGGCTTAAACAGCCATTGTTGGCATCGGTCAGCAGTGGAAACCTAACCGCTCCTCATTCGCAACTCTTGTAGTTGTTACTTGCTTTGGGGGTGGGGTGTCCCTCATTGTCTCTAATTGTCTTTCACTTTGTAGGTGGTATCTTGGCCAACAAACAGAACTGTTTTGATGACTTCCAGTGTGCTGCTGAGTACCTCATCAAGGAAGGTTACACATCTCCCAAGAGGCTCACGATCAACGGAGGCTCCAACGGCGGCCTCTTAGTAGGTGAGACCTGCGTCTTATTCAGGCAATCGCTAGCCGAGCCTTTCTGGGGTTTTCTGGCAGCTCCCTTTAACTTTGCAGCTCACAGATGGGGGTAGTAGTAGATAGAGAGAGTGGAACGCACATCTGAAACAGAAAACCAGGATGTCTGGACCTGCATCGCACTGAGTAAGCTCAGCCTGCTCTGCCTGACCACTTTACTCCCTACACGCTAAAGTCTCAGCCACCTCAGGACTGAAGCTGACTGCCCCCTGATTGTACCACTCAGACCTAGTGAGACTCGAGCCTCACAGAACATTGTTCAGAAGTATGCAGTGTATGATATAGTCCTGGGCATAGAGAGGGGCACCCAAGAGGAACCCATGCCTTAGGAGTAATACAGAAGCAAAAGGAGTAGTTGGTATAAATAGTTGAAACGTGCTGAGTACCCTGTGGTGGATATACTGTCATTGTCGGCATTTTAATGAACACTGCGTTCATACAAGCAGAAGATATTGATGCTGGGCTTGAGCCTGGCACGGTCTGTCTTTGGTGGTTAGTGAAATTTTACTCTTTATCCTCTCAGAAGCACGGCCATAGTCTTGGATGTGCACGGCAGGCCTGGGTTTTGTTGGCTGAGTCCTCATGCACTGGTGTTCAGGTGTGAGGGTCTATACCTTGGTACATGTATAAATGACAGTTTTCGGTCCACCGGTCTTGGAAGTTCAGGGATGATCATTCATCTTTGAGACATGCCAAGCATCTCAAAACATGGATTTTTGTGCTTAGCCTTCTCCCCAGTAGAACACAAAGCCAAATGCTTTGTAGGTTGTTAATACTAAAGTACCTGCCAGATACACGAGGGCCTGGGGCTAATACCAAGCTATGTTAAATAAGTAAGTGCCTAGCTAACTCACGGATATAAAAATATAGTCATCCAAAATAATTTGTTAAATTTGGAAAGGTGGGGCTCGGAGGGGTGTCTCAAATGTTACAACACCTCCTGGTCTTTCAGGGGTCAAGTTGGAGTCTTAGGATCCACATTAGGTAGCTCGAAACTTTTGTTAGACATTTAGAAATCCCAGGCATGCATAGAGATGTGAGGCTTAGGTAGGTGGGCAGAACAGATGTCTGGACCTTCACAGAGCCTTATCTCTGGTCGGATGAATGAGACACCAGTCAAGGCCCTCAGACTAGCATGGGCTCCTCAAGTGATGGGGGAGGCTCGTGTCCTCATAGGACTAGGCAGGTATCCCGAGGCTAAACCAGGATAGACGTTGAATGTACTCTGGGAGACGAGAAGCCTTCGGGACAGTCCTTGTGAAGATGGACAGAAGATCAGGCCCATGAACCTGAGTAGCTGGGAGGCCTCACTGGCTCAAACCAAGGCGTGGCCCCAGAGAAGTAGTCAGATTCTGATGTATTCCGAGCTACGAACAAGAGGTTCGGCAGAACTAGGAGTGAGTCCAAGGCTTGGAAGGAAAGGGCATTGCAGACATCATGAGATCTGTGTTGTAATTAACTGGTTCGCCCAGTAACTGTGCTGTGTTTATGCCTTATAAGCCAAGTCCTCTGAGAAGCCCACAGAGCTGCATCAGGATGCGGGCGCACTCATTCTAGGCAGTGCACATTCCCAACCCTCCCACGCCCAACTGAGAGAGTCGGGTTCTAAGGGACGGCTCAGACTTCTGCGCTATTTATTAACGTGATGAAAGCAGAACAGAGTGTGAACTACAGGGTTTTTGCCAGAGACAGGAAGTGTCCAGATCTCTTTACCGACTCCTA
This sequence comes from Mus musculus, assembly GCF_000001635.26. Taxonomy (NCBI): domain Eukaryota; kingdom Metazoa; phylum Chordata; class Mammalia; order Rodentia; family Muridae; genus Mus; species Mus musculus. The sequence continues at coordinate 45,154,948 of NC_000076.6, forward strand.
GTCACACAACTCTGATATACTTCCGGTCAGTCTCCTTGACTGTTGTTTACTGGCCTCGGGCTCTGTACTCCATGTCAGAGCCTCTGACCTGCCTTGGTGGTCCTGACTTGACTGTCTTGCCTTCCCATAACGGCTCATTCAGGTCTCTCTCCCAGCAAATTTAGTTTTATTTACTGGGAAATATTGCTTGGCAAGTATTCAGTAGATTGTCTATTAAGGCAACAACAAAACTTGTGAAGACAGGATAGACTGTGCCAGCATCAGTTAGAGCTGCGTTTCAGCCCCTCTTCTGCTCTGAGGTTCTGAGGTGCAAACAAGTCCTTCAAATCTCTCTCCCCATGTGAAAGCAAGTTGGGTATGATGCTCACGTTGAGGAATAAATAAATGTTCCTGGGAAGGCTCCACATTTTCTCCCCTCTTGGTCTCATTGGACACTAATGGCTGAATCATCTCTGACCACTTTGTCTGTTCCAAGAATGGGTGGGACATCCAGCATCCTAGAGATAACTGGGTTCATCGAGATGTTTAATGTTTAAAAAACTTCCCCTTTTTCTCTCTTCGTCTTTAGCTGCTTGCGCAAATCAGCGTCCAGACCTCTTCGGCTGTGTTATTGCCCAGGTTGGAGTGATGGACATGTTGAAGTTCCACAAATTTACTATCGGCCATGCATGGACCACTGATTACGGGTGCTCCGACACTAAACAACACTTTGAATGGCTTCTCAAGTATGTTTCCCTCAATGTTTATATAGATGCTATTCAGAGTCTGATCTCGTGCTAGTGACCATAGTCAGCAAAGTCACAGATGTGGTGGAACCCTCTATGCTCCTTGGGGTTTGTTTGTCTGCAGTGTTGAGAATTGAAGCCAGGACCTTACAGGTGCTAGGCAAGGGCCACTGAGTCACAGTCAAAGATGCCCATCTAACAGCCCTGTCAAGCACGAATCTAGGTCATGCTGTGGAGGGGTTTTTCAGACAGCAAGGGGTCATGGAGAACCTGAGACCCACCCTGACTCAGAAAGAAATGAAGACCTCAGCCATCCAGCCATATGAGGTGGAATTCTGCCCACAGCTGGATTCTGGGAGTAACTCTTTCCCAGAGTTCCCCAGTAGAAGTGCTGACAGTACACCTTGACTTGGCCTGGAGAGACCTGGAGTAGAGAACCGAGCTGAGTCAGTGCAGACTCCTGCTTACTCAGTGACAGGAGTCTTGTTCTCTGCTATGGTTACTATGTGTTACTCTACCAACCTGGAATTAATACAAAACGGAATCAATAGAGAAGGTGGGGTTTTGGTTTTTTGTTTTGTTTTGTTTTGTCGAGATAGGGTTTCTCTGTGTAGCCCTGGCTGTCCTAGAACTCACTTTGTAGACCAGGCTGGCCTTGAACTCAGAAATCTGCCTGCCTCTGCCTCCCGAGTGCTGAGATTCAGGGTGTGCACCACCACTGCCCGGTGAAGATTGGCTTTCTTGAATAAGAACATAGAGAGCGAAGCCATTTTGGTTCTCAGTATACCCACATATATTAGAAGTTAAGTGCGTTAGTTAGTATACTTCTTTCTTTCCTAGCCCTCAACAGCTTTGGTGATAGCAGGCCATAAATGAGATGTTTTCCTTCTCTTCCGTTCCTCACGTCCCACATGTGACGGTTGTAGATTGTTTATCAGCCGTATTTCCTGTTGCAGTTTTCTTGGAGAATCATACATTTTGATTCAAAACAACTTTTTAATTTGTCATTATTTTTAAATAGCTAACTTCCCTTGTTAGAACCTCATGAAAAGTGTCTTAATTAAAGGCTGTGAAAGAACTACATTTTAATCTCAAAGAGAAAAAAGGCTAACTCTGAGTCTTGTGGTTACTCACTGATGTTCACTGGTATAACTGTGTCCAAAGAAGCCACAATTCCCGTTATCTGGAGATATCTCCATCTGGAGAACAAAGACCTTTGAAACCTAATGAACTTTGTACGTCAAAGTCATCGAAATGCTCCCAGCATCTGACGCTTCCTAAATGAACTTGAAAGTGGGAAAAAAGTCCCAAAAGAATTGATAGCATTCCTACTTCAGATCTCAGTGCTCTGAAGTTGCTTGTTCAAGACTGGGTCTCCCTTTTATCCATTCACCTGCTCCTACTTCATGAGCTTAGAGCTCGGTCCTGCACATCAGCTAGAGAAGGCCATACTGGGAGTGTCAGGTCCTGTAGCAAGCTGGGAATTGTGTCAAGTGGGTTTTTTTTTCTGCAGAATTTCTCTGAATTTTAACAGACATTGTTTCACAATGTGCAGAGAACTAACCAATATACAGGAGTTGGTCAGACAGATCCAGCACCCCGCACAGCTAAGAAGCAAGCCTCAGCTCCTTTTACTTTGGTTATAAAAGGAGCAGGAGTCACACTGTTTCCATCTTTCATTCAGAAAAGTCTCTACTGAAACAAACTGTTATGTTCATTAGTGCAAAACTTAGAAATGGAGACATTATTAATAATGTGCAGAGGGTAAAGAACAGATACCTAGATGTTCCTCTCATTAAACTGTTGTCAGTTCTTTTTTTAAATATTTATTTATTTATTATTCATTCATTCAGTTTTTTGAGACAGGGTTTCTCTGTATAGCTCTGGCTGTTCTGGAACTCACTCTGTAGACCAGGCTGGCCTCGAACTCAGAAATCCACCTGCCTCTGCCTCACAAGTGCTGAGATTAAAGGCGTACACCACCACTGCCTGGCTAATTCAGTTCTTAAGAAGCATACGGCCCACCTCAGATGAGCCTCCTGCTGCTTTCTCTCCATTTGCCTGATGTCCAGGGGCTGGACAAAGCCCCTCTGTGCAGATTAGCAGCCAGGCCAGAGTATAGGCAAGTCATTCCTAGAACAACTACACTTAGCCTGGGGTACAAGTGTGAGAGTTGTTCAAGGACAGAGAAGTGCCAGTCCGGGCAAGTTCTAAATCCTTCAGCAGATAAACAGCTAAACAGATAGTACAAAATGTTAAACTCTTAAGCGGTTGGGTTATTTCAGGGACCTGTGACTTCCTATTTTTTACAGCCTTCCAAGGTTAGAGCTAAATAAATGTCACAGCTCCCCAGTTTCCTGTAGCCCTCAACAGTGGTGGCCTAAATGATGGCAGTGCAGGCTGCTGTGGCCCTCGGGTGCTGTTAGCTCCAGTCCTCGGTAGTGAAGTGAGGTCCTGCGCCCCGGTGGGTGGCGCTGGCTGCTGGCCTCTGTGACGGCCCTCTGTGTAGCTCTGCTCTTGGTATCTATCCATCCTCATGGAAGTCCCTTTGCCTCGTAGATACTCGCCACTACACAATGTGAAGCTTCCGGAGGCAGACGACATCCAGTACCCGTCCATGCTTCTCCTCACGGCTGACCACGACGACCGCGTGGTCCCGCTGCACTCACTGAAGTTCATTGCCACCCTTCAGTACATCGTGGGCCGCAGCCGGAAGCAGAGCAACCCCCTGCTCATCCACGTGGACACCAAGGCCGGCCACGGGGCCGGGAAACCCACCGCCAAAGTGATAGAAGAAGTCTCGGATATGTTTGCGTTCATAGCACGGTGCCTGAACATCGAGTGGATCCAGTAAATGGGATTTCCAGTTCCTCCCACCAAACACAGAAAACCTCAAGGGCTTTCACACCATCCTGACCAAGAAACCACTGGGCAGAGTGCTGCCCTACGTGAGCACTGTGCCTCCGCTCACAGACAGCAAGCCGCTGAGCAGAACTGCCACGGGGATTTTATCTTTTCTAGGCTTCATCTTTCTAGCAAGCCCTTGATGTTTTGGGTTGGTTTTTTTTTTCCCACTCTCTCCAGGCACATATCTTTAAAAGGGGGAAAGGGGGGCATGTTTGTATAAGAAACTAAAAGGCAGTGAACATGTTGTGAATATTAGACTCCTGAATTCGTAAGGGATCTAATAAGGTCATAGTTGGGCATACCCATATATAATAGCTCAATGAAGTTACTTCTCTAACCATAGCATATAAACTTAAATAAATGGGAGACCTCAAGGGAGTCTCCACTGCAATACTAATAAATGCTATTTAAGAGTGGGAGGCTTTAGTTTTGGTTCCTTTGAGAGGCAGCCCTCCAAATGCAGATGACTATCAGAATAAAGAATGTAGTCTTTATGCAACAGGTTAGTTTCCAACAATGAGAATCTTAGCACCACTGAAAAGAGGCGGAGTCTATCCACCTCGTCTGGCTTCGATGGATGCAGCTGTGGGAGACTGCTTGCCATCACCACTGTCACCCATCCAGGTAAAGATAGGATTCTGGTTTGGATGCCTCGTGGACAAGAGAACTTGCTCTGCACACCTGAGGACTGCCGAGTTTGAATAACAGCACGTGTATAGCATGCTGGGCACAGGCTACTTGTGCCTGTGATCCCCTGCAGTGGGGGCGGCAGTAGGCAGGTCCTGAGCACTCAGTGGCCAGCCAAGTTAGCCGGAAATGGTGAGCTTCTGGTTCATTGAGAGACAGTGTCTCAAGGCAGTAAGGTGGGTGGGGACAGAGAAAGGCATGGGGCATCCTGTCTCCATGTACACGTGCACAAATGGGCAAACCGGCACACGCATGCTTGCATCATGCACAGAATCCACATACAGACACAGAAACTATGGACTTGAAAATTAAGATGATTCACCTGTTTGCCCGTGTATTGACTTGGTTACAGAGTATTTGTAGAAATGAAACAACGCAAGTAAACTGCCCAAATAGAGGCGTTTACCCAATCTCCCATTATAACCTGGGGCCAGCAGCATTTCCCAAGCTTTGTCCCTCCCAGGTTACGTTCCCAGGAATGCAATCACACTGTACAGAAATCATGTTCCCATGTGCTCTACCCCAGCCTGCTAATCTTTGAGGGAACAATACAAACTCCTCAAACCTAGGCTTTAGAAATTATGTTCTGGGTGTGTTTTAACATCTCACAACATGCCGTTCCTTTAGCTATCAGTTTGGGAATGGTGATATCTAGTTTATAAGGAAAAGATGTGTTACTTTATCAGATGTGATTAAAAGGAATACCTTCACTGTACGCAGAGTTGCAACACAGATCGTCCCGGTGACTGCGTCCAGATCACATACATACGCCTTTTGCCCATTGTTGCTCCTTGAATTTTTATCAAATTGTGATCTGAGACCTAGATACAGCATTTTCTTTCTCGCCTGCTAAGGCATACCAAACACCGCTCAACACTGGGGCGGGGTTTGTGCTTCCTGCTCCGGAACCGGGCTGTCCCTGACCATCAGACTCTAACATGCCACCAGCCTGCAGGTCACACTGAGGCTGAAAGCAGCAACCTTCATCACAGCCTGTTGACAGCATGGCTGCAAGGACAAGGAGTGTGTTTGCGCATCGAAGCCAGAGGCAGCCTCTGCTGGCCTGCCTAAGTCATTTGAAGGGAGATATCTGAGCAGTTCCCACCAGGGCATCTCCAGCTCACGCAGAATCTGATCACCTTCCCACTAAGGTCTCCTGCACAGCAAAAGTGGGAGTGTAACTCGCAGGGTCTGCTGCAGTGCGAGACCTGTGTCCAAAGCCCAGGGCCCACTGGAGGCCATGATGAGAGACAGGGCAGTATGTGTATGAGTTCCCAGCACACGTCACTTCTCTGTCCCAGCCTAAGCTGCTTATCTGTATATCTGTTGCATATCCGCAGCCACAGACAGAACATTGCTGTCTTCACGTTTTAAGCTTTAAACTGAGCAGTAATTAGTGGTCAGAGCACCTGCCACCAAGCCAGTAGAGTTCAGCACCCACATGGCAAAAGGGAGGAACTGACTCCTGCAGGTTGTGTCCTCTGCCTATAACATGCATGTACAGGAAGTCAATAAACACTAGAGCTGTTTTAATTAGGAACTCCCTAAGACTGAAGGCCAGGGCTTCCCAGAGCCGTCTCCCCATTCCTCACTACCTTTCTGTCCCCGCACTGCCCTTCACCTGTCTCTCAATGCCAGTGACATTTGCTGGCATGTGTTGGGGTGGGGGTTGGGGGTGCCTGCTATACACATGATCTAGATGCCATGCCCTCAGAGCATCTTCGCCTTAGCAAGATAGTGACATTTGTGGCATTTAATGTGTTCATACATGGACGATTGTGAAATCCTGCAGTTATTCGTCAGGCAGCTACATTGAAATAGTGGTACTAGTTTGAAAAGCAACCGTGACAACAAGCTCTCTCTACAGTTTGGTGAGGGTTTTAGCAACCATGGGTAACTTTCTGGAGAAGACCACACAACCAATACTCAGAACAGGGTGCAGATACCCAAGGGTTGGCTTATGGTAGGTAAGAAAGCTGGGTAGGGAGGTGTTTAGAAAGAGGCCAAGAAAAAAATTCAGGACGTTCAGGCAAATGGAATGAGGACAAGGGCTGATGGAGCAAAGCCGTATTCTAGGTCTTGTAGATATGGAAAACCCTTCTTTCATCAAATAGATCCTCCCAAGGAGGATAATGTCTGGTGTTTTCCCTGCCCCATGCTTCATTAACCACCCTGTGTTTGAATGTTTGTTCTCATGCAGCCCTATGCAGCATGTGCCACACCCTTACTCCACTTACTTAGCAAAGGCCCAGGATTTCCCCGCTAGGGGGTATACAGAACCACAACCCTAGCAATTGGACCTTAGGGACAGTTACAATCTGAACAACTTATTTCCCCCTAAAACTTAAGAATTACAATCTGAGCTCTCAAAGTCATAGCATTAGGTGGGGCCTCTGGGGATTAGGTCAGTGTCTTAGGTTTTTACTGCTGTGAACAGACACCATGATTAAGGCAAGTCTTATAAAGGGCAACATTTAATTGGGCCTGCCTTACAGGTTCAGATATTCAGTTCATTATTATCAAGGCAACATCCAGGCAGGCATGGTGCAGGAGGAGCTGAGAGTTCTACATCTTCATCTGAAGGCCACTAGGAGAAGACTGACTTCCAGGCAGTTAGGATGAGGGTTGTAAAACCCAAGCCCACAGTGACACGCCTATTCATACAAGGCCTCACCTCCAAATAGTGCCACTCCCTGGACCAAGCATATTCAAGCCATGACAGTCAGGAATGGGGTTGGTGCCTTTTTTAAGCCAGCCTTATCCCTTCCACCCGGTCTGGGCAAACCAGAGCTGTCATTTCTAAGTTGGAGCCACCCAGTGTGTGGTGTTTCATTACAACAGCCGGAATGGTTGAAGGTACTCACTCTCCTGATAAGTCAGTGTACACAAAATACAGTTTCAGGAATTAAGAGCATTGGAGAGACAAGTCCGGACAGATGAACAGTTGATAACAAGAAGTGCTGTTTCAGTGAATGTAAAGAGACCACATTTCAGCAAAGCCCTGGGACAAACAGCATTGGTGTGAATGCAGAGCTGGAGGCAGGAAACAGCCAAGCCCCCAAGGAAGTGTGGGGAGCAAGGCAGAGTAGGGGACAGGCTGAAAAGTAGAGTGAACCCATGAGAAACCACTGGAGTGGGACTGAGAAGTGACCCCAAAGGAGCCAGGGTAAAGCAAGAAGGCCACTTAGAGCAGGTAATCCTAACGCCACGAAGGGAGCTCGGGGCTAAGAGCAGCAGAAACCTGTAAATCAACTGGCACACTGAATCGTAGAAGAACCTCCATGACATGCTATGGGAAAAGCCAGGCTCAAACAACCATGGGAAGTATATTCCACTACATGAAATGTCAGTTCAGTGGCTGTTTGGGGTAGGATAGGGATAGAGGTTAACTGTTTAGAGATAAAGGTTGTTACTGGGTCGTGAAATTTCCAGCGTTGTATTAAGGTGAAGGTTGATCCACCCAGTAAATTTATGACATCATTGAATCAAATTCTTCATGAGAGTGATTTTCATGCTATGGAAACTGTGCCTCGGTAAAGATGTCAGACTTTGGCGATGAAAGAGAAAAGCAGCAATAAGTCTTTCTGGATGGTATCATCCAGGAATAGCCTGGTGTACTGTGATGTCAAGCAAGAGAGACAAAAGACAGGGAGCAGCTGAGATAGAAGCTTGTGTATTGCTCATATGCTAAGAGCATAGGGATATTTTAAACAGGAGTCCTTACGTTAGTGTTCACTACCCGGGACAAAGCTGTTTGGCTTCCTCCACTGAAATTGCTCCTTAGACCAAGCTAGCCTGTTAGTCCCCTCGATGGCTTTAATGCTTAGCCGGGTTCCAGCAAACATCAGGGCAGGCCCATTGAGGTTGGGTAAATGACCAAGCTCTTATTTTATCTATGGAGTAAGTAGAAATGGGTGGCCATTTATAGAGGTTCTCAATATCAATTAACCCTTGGAACTGTAAACAAGTAAATACCTTAATGGTAGGAAATGACTTAGGGAATTTTTCACATGAGTTGGCAAGGAAAATAAAACTTCTGTTTCCTAAGTACTAAAGGCTTAGTACTTAGCAAGAGGAACCCTTAGTCACTAGAACAAGCTAAACTGGGGTCAATTTATCTGAAAACAAGGTCAGCATCAAGCATAAATAAGTTCCAGGGAAAGACTAGAAGTCAATTCAGCACCCGGACATGCAAATAGGAAGTGGCATTGTCCAAAGAGCCTTGCGAACTCCTTCTCCAGGGAGTACAGAATAGAGGACACATGGCTCCCCAAAGCCAGTTCTGCCACAGCTCTTCCTCATAGCAGTGGGAGATTCCATGATCCATCCGAGGCGAACTAAGACTAATGGTCTCTAAGAGGATAAAGGCTAAGAACTTCTGTATCTGATACCCATTGCGCTTTGGAGTTGCTTCTTGCTATTCCTTTTGGTAAGGAATCACCCACTGCACTTGAATAAAGCTGACTTATGGTTGTCTTGGTAAAGGAGTGAATGAAAGTGTGGGGAGAGAGGACCTGGTAAAGTGTGGATTCCAGGACAGACTCTAAGAAACTGATACAAGAAAGCTGACCTTCCTCTTACTCATGCCTGATCTTGGTGTCTCTGCCTAGGAATGTTTTTGTCTGTCCCTAGCTACAGCACAAGTCAAGAGCCCCAGGATGCAGCCTGAACCAGCCATAAGTAGTATGGAGATAGAACCTGATTCCCAATATCCTTGGCCATACTACATGCACAGTGTCACAGAAAGTGGACCCTTGCATGGCACCACAGAAGCTACCCAGTTTTTAGAAAACTACCTTTTATCCTCACAATGTGGTAAAGTAAATGTTGCTTGTATATTTTTATAAGAACAGGAAGGTTGCTTTATGAGTACAGCATCTCCCTCATGCTGACTTAGTCAGTTGTCCGATAAAATAAGTTATCCTCCACCTTGTTTAAATTTAAATCTTCTGCCCCGAGAGCCTGGTTTGCTCTTGGCCCTATTTGTAAGGGCAAAGTAAGGACAGCCCTTATTTTGAGCTTATCTGTTAGATAGAAGGTAGACGGAAATGATGGAATGGGGTGAAGGGAATCCTGTAGATAGGCTAAGTCCCGTTTGTTGTTATATACATCTTGCTGGTCTGTTGTAAAACTCTGGCCATTGCCTTTAGTAGAAAACATCAATTTAAAAACTAACACAGTGTCTTACCCAACAGATGGCCATTGATCAATCAGGAACTGTGAGTATTCTCAAAGAGCAGTTAGATAATAAGTAACCAGCTAAACTATCCTGGCAGCTATGTCTATCACCCACTAATCAGAATGCCCCAAGTGGGTAACTGTCCTCAGCTGCAGAGGAGTTACTCCAGATATATCACAAACTAAAACAGGATATTTTCCTATACATGAGCACAGATAAGGGTCTGCATCCTCTTCTCCCTCACCCTCTGCCTCAGCCCACACCTTTTGTGCTTTTCTAGATTAGAAGAAAAATAAACTTAAAAGGACTAACAGGTACATTAAGACTCAGAAGGGAAGAGGGTCACATTACCTCATGAATATGCTACCAATCCCCAAAACACTCCTAAGGCTTGTTAAATTTAATTCCCCAGTGCCACAGGTATAATCCTTTCAAAGATCATGACAGGGGCTCCTGTTGTCTTATTTTAAAGACCCTAATCACTGCAAAGCTATTTGCTAGGCTCCGGTCCTCAGAGCAGGAGCAGTAGGCAGGGCTATGTGCATCAGAGTGACTCCTAAGGCTTCAAGAGAAATATAGATCATCTACTGACACATGGCTTTTCTTTTATACTCATTTCAATATTTTCAAATAAAAATTAAAAAGCAAATTATAAAATCTAAGTGAATAGTTTTTTCTATCAAGTTTGACATTCTTTTTCTTGCAGGAGTAAGGTTTTCTGTGTCAGGCTTAGAAAAGCCTCAGTGTAATTTTGCACATTGATCCTTAATCTCCACCCATCAACTTTGCCTCTACCCCTAGGGCCTTCTTATTAGATATCAATTTATTTATGTATTTATTTATTTATGCACATTGGTGTTTTGCCTGCAAGTATGTCTGTATGAGGGTGTCAGATCCCTTGGAACAGGAGTTAAAAACAGTTGTGAGCTGACATGGGAATTTGACCCTGGCTCCTCTGGAAGAGCAGCCAGTGTTCCTAACTGCCGAGCCATCTCTCCAGCAGATCACTGCAGTAATTAAATCTACTGCCTATAAATGAAATGTCTAGGACCCACTGGCTTCACTGATGAATTCTATCAACATTAAAAAAACAAAACTAACTTCAGTTCTTCTTAAAATATTTTTTAAAACTCAAATGGGAGGATATCTGTACTGTGGGAACAAGGACCCGGAAGAGGGGCAGGGTGGAGACAGTGCCCACGAAGATGAAGGAATTCAGACTACGGACACCAGCATTAGAGTGCAGATCTAACTTTATCGTTTATTAAATAGGCTTATATATAGCTTTTTAGCCAATTAGGGTATGTTTATGCTTTCAAGGGCAAATTGGGGTGCAACCTATGTTGTTTAGCCAAATCTGACTCGCTTGCCCCTGAGCCTGCCCAGCCTAAAGGGGAGGGTCCGATCCCCCGGGGGAGATTCTGGTGAAGACAGAAGCAGCAGCCAAAGCCCTGGCCTCGGGTCCTTTGTGTTGTCTCCCTGGTATATCGGCGCCATGTCAGATGATACACGGTGTACAGTGGGTCAGGACTCTTTGAGGAGTCGGAGGAGCCTGTGGGGCCTCGTTCGCTCTCTGTCCCACTTCTTCCTCCACCAGGTTTATCTCCCCATCCCCTCCCCCTACCTCCCCCACTCCCACCCCCTCACAGGTTCAGTCCTTTATCAGCAAGGTGGGAGCATGGCAGCATCCAGACCTGCATGGCACAGGAGGAGCTGAGAGTTCTACATCTACATCTGAAGGCAGCTAGGAGAAGACTGAATTCCAGGGTGCTAGGATGGGGGTCTTAAAGCTCATACCCACAATGACACACTTCCTCAGAAAAAGTCACACCTACTCCAATAAGGCCACACCTCCTAATAGTGTCACTCCCAAGGCCAAAAATATTCAAACCATCACAATACACAATGGATACTACTTAGCTGTTCAAAGAAGGAAGTCCTGTCATTTGCAGTCATGATGATGAATATTAGAGGTCATCATATTAGGTAAAATAAGCATAAAACAGTGGTCACTGGGAACAGAGGAGGACACAATAGAGAAAGGATGGAGAAAGAAGATGGTGTTGTATACTACAGTGGGGAAACAATTGGTTTAAACAGTACAACACATTTCCAAATTTCTAGAAAGGTATCAAGGCCCCAACATGTATTAATGTTTGATGAGACAGAGATATTTCTTATCCTGGCTTGATTGCACATTATAATCTTCTGCCAAAGTACCATAATGCAATCCATAAAGATGTTCAAATATTATAACCAGAGTCCCCCAACACGTCTGATCACTTTTGAATCTACCAGCTCAGAGTGAGAGTTCCTGTTCTTCATGCCCAACAGTATGATGATGTTTGTTGTAGATTTGGCCATCCTAATGGGTGCACCATGGTCTCTCATTGATCCTTTCATTTGTATGTTCTTGATGGCATAGAAGTGGAGAACTTTCTACACGCCTCTTTGCCATCTATATATACTCTTTGATGAGGTGCCTATACTTGCTATAATGTTCTCAGAGATTTTATTATGAATAGTGTATATTTAAAATTATTTTCTACATATATTTATATAATCATATTATGTTTCTTCTTTGATCTGTTGTTTTTTTAATGTTGAATCAGTCTTAATTCTTTTTCTGCATTATTGAATTCTACTTGTTAACATTTTGTTGGGTCTTGCATCTAGTTTTATGAGAGATATTTGCTTTTAGTTTTTTCTTGCAATATTCACAAAGATTGTTTTTATAAATATTTTTAAAGATTTGTTTTATTTTTACTTATGGGTGTGAATGTTATGCGTTTATACATGCTCTGCCCATGCAGGCAGAACATAAAACGGTGTTGAAGGGAGCTGGAGTTACAGGTGATTGTGAGCCATCCAAAGTGGGAGGTGAGAACCAAGCTCAGGTTCCCTGGAGGAACAGCTAGTGTTGCAGCCCTGTTCTCTGTGTTTTCTGTTAGCCTCAGAGTATAACTTAGAAAGTATTGTTTCTGTTGTCTCAGCAACTGTAGAGATTTAATCTATTTACTTCCTTAAATATTCGATAGACTTCAGCAGTGAACCTATCTGGATCTGATGCTTTCTGCTCTGGAAGGTGTTTTGTTATTTATTCGATTTGATTAGAAGACACGGGCTGATTGGGGTTGCACTGGATCTATAGATTTCTTCTTGTGTGAGTTTAGGTGGTTCCTACCATTCACAGAACTCTTCCATTTCCTCTAGGTTACAAAGTATTTCTTTACTATCTTTTCAATATCCATGGGATCTGTAGCTCTTGTGCCCTCTGCCCTAGAGGCTTAGAGTCCGACTTATCCCAGCTGGAGGCTTATGAGTTTCATTGACCTCTGCAGATTCAGCTTTGGATGATTTTTCTCCAGTTATATTCTGGTTTTACTTTATTTTCTACTGATATTGAAATTAGTTTTCCACTTTCATTTAATTTTTTGTTGTATTTTTTGTTTGTTTCCTAAGATGGAAACGTAGAATACCAGTTTGGGTTATTTCTTCTTTTTTAATATGTGTACCCCATGTTCTGAATTTCCCTTCAAAGTAGTGCCCTCTTGCATATCAGCTCCATATACTATATTTGCATTTTCATTTGGTTAAAAAATATTTTAACATTTTTCATGAGCAGTCTTTGACCCAGGTGTTATTTAATCTCCACATTTTAAGGAATTCTCCTTTATCTGTTACTGATAAGGCTGGTATCATGATTGTTTTAACTTTGTTGAAATGCCTGGTAAGACCCAGAATGGATATGTCTTGGTAAGTGCTATAAGAGCCTGTGGGGACTCATCAATATGTCCATATAGTTATATTACCTCTTGCCATCACCCTATTTGGAATTATTGGTTTCTGTGTGTTGACAAGATGATCACTTTAGTCTTCTGTGATATATATATATATATATATATATATATATATATATATATATATATATATATTTGTCTCTGATAACTTTCCTTGTTTTGAAATCGCTCTGTCTGAAGTCAGCATAGCTGCTTATGCTTTCTTTCTGCAATAGGAGGGTGTCAGGTCCCTGAGGCAGGAGTTAGAGGTGGTGTGAGACACCGGACATGGCAGCTAGGAAGTCAACTCGGGACCTTTGCAAGAACAAGTGCACCTAACCAATGAGCCGTCGTCCCAATGCCCAGGCCTTGGTTTTTTTACCTACTCAAACCATATCTTAGCTAGAGCATTTACATAATTAGCATCACTAATATCTACTGATACCACTATCTGTGGTTGGTTTTTCATTGGTTATTATTCCTTGCTCCTCTTTTTGTCTTCCACGCTGCTTATTCCTTTCATGGTTTTCGATTATTACATTTCCTCTTTCTTAACATGCCGGTTACACAGATATCTCCTTGACTAGAATGAGGTTAGACCCAGCAAACCACTCATAAGCTGAAAAGATTGTAACTTGAAAGAAGAATTAATACAACTGACCTCTTCACATCATGGTTTAGCAACACAGTACACTGTAGGGTATGAGGCGTCTCCATTTCCAATTACAGAACTGGCTGCAGCTTGTTGTCACTGCCCAGTAGTACCAGAGACTACCACACCACATGCCACTAACCTAGGGAGCTCAGAAGGACAATCAATGATTTCTGCCCAATAAGAATTAGTTCCACGTGGTTAGAGAGTTAACCCACTGGTGAAAAGCCCTTGCTGCTCTTGCAGAGGACCAAAGTTTGGCTCACAGTATCAACATTAGATGTTTATAACTCCAACTCTAAGAAATTTGACAATCCTGCTAGCCTCTATGAGCACTGAACTAACGTATACACACACTCGCACATGTGTACTCACACATGCACACACACCCATACACATACTCATACACACATGCATGCTCACACACACAGTAACATATGCATGCACATACATATACTCACACAACGGTTTTGGTCTTTTATTTATTAAAGAGTCATCTTCATACGCATACTGTCACAGAGTTGAAAAGTTTTCGTAGTAAGTCACAGGTCATCTGGACTTATTCCATTGCTTAATGTTTGCTCCATTAGAAGTTAGCTTCTGTAAAACATCACACTACCCCAAAGGAAGGGAATCACCTTGTAACAACCAGAGAATCTTACTTCCTCCCTCCTGTTTGTTCAGTCGTTGCTGTCAGTTCAGAGTTCAGATGTATACAATCAAGTGTGTGTGTGTGTAATATATGCATATATATCACATATATGTGGTATACATTAGCAAGCATGACTGAGTGACTATTAGTGCTAGCAGTCCGAATAAGCTTCTCGTTTCTGAAGACGAATTAAGCAACAGCAAAGTGAGATTCTACCTCCCTTCACTTACCCCGCCTCTAATGTGCTTTTTTTTCTTCATGTGCATCTAAGTTTCCAAGATGTATCCTTTTCCTTTGCTTAAGAAGCTCCTTGCAGGATTCTGTTGGCAAAATAAAGATCGGGTGGGAACAGAATTTCTTAATTTTGAGTTGTCTGAGCACCTTTTTCTCCTTCCCCTTTGCTGGGTGATGTGAGGTGGCCAAGTCCTGCAGTCCTGACGTTTGCTGCCTTTACTCCTCTTACACCTTGTGCTTGCTCCTCCTGCTTGCCCACTTTCTGATGTTAGATCCTTATCCTTATAAGGCCCAGCCTACTATCCTTATCCATTCTTATCCTTAATCCTTTTTTAACGAGTTATTTTCCTCTTATCTTTGATTTTCTGTGGTTTATAAAAGATTTTCCCAGGCAAGTGTGGGAACGTGAAAGGTATTCTGTTTTCTGGTTGAGATAGGTTTAAACCCAAGAGACCCAGCAGATAACTCTGCAAGGGATGGAAGGCCTGTTTGCCACGCTCCCGGACACTAGGCCCCAGCTCCATAATTCTGTGGCCATCAGTCACATAGGGCAATGCCCCCAAGCTCCTGGTACTCTGTATGGACTCCACCCCCACAGTTACCTGGCAACAGCCAGATAGGCCCAGCCCCACTATAAAAGGAGCTGCTTGCCCCCTCCTCACTCTCTTATTCTCTTACTCTTACTTCTGCTTCCTGCTTGATTCTTTCTTACCCTTTTGCTTCCCCTCTCTCCCCATTCCCTTCCCCCCTCTCTCCATGTGGCCATGGCCGGGCTTTATTTCTCTACTCTCTCCTTCTCTTTGCCTTAAAACCATGGACAGTCTCTTCTCATCGGGATCTGCTGTGCTGGAGCAATGGGGCAGGTCTCCCTCTAAAGAGCCATGCATCTAACCAACTGCTGGAGGCCTCCTTGCACACCCAACCATGGCTTCTGCCAACCCAAACTGCCGCCGACCAAGCCCTCTTAAGCCAAGGACTCTCCTCCTTGTGGGACCCAGTTGGAGCACTCTCCTCCAGCCCAATATCTAGAGGTGTCTGCAGTGTCCAAGAGCTAGAACCTGCTGTTCCGACCTCCGTGCAGGCCTGGGGATGCTGAACCAATTCTGGCAAATCCGCGGGGACTTCAGACTGTGCCTCCCCATTCCCGGAGCAGGGGTTTTGTGGCTCCTCACAGCCCAGTGCCCACCTGGCAGTGGCACTGGTGGTGGTAGCAGCCCAGCGCAGGGTGTGCAGTCAAACTTTCCGCATCCTGTCTTGCCCAGCAGCCCAAGCCCTGGGCCAGACACAGAATCTCATTTTTAACCCGCAGGCATGGATTCAGTAGCCCTGTCTTGCTTGGTATTCTCCCATCCAAATACTAGGCAGAACTGACCTTCATAGATCATACAAGATTGAGTGTCTTCAGTGTGGTCCAACCATGACTTGTCTGCTGTTCTCTGTGCTCCCAAGATTTGTAGTTTTCATACCTGACATTTATTTGTGAAGATTCTTAGTTATTCTTTGTTTTAATCACTTCGGTCCTGTTTCTCTTTCTTCCCTGTTGTGAATGCTACACCATCTGTACTTGTTTCACAGGCCTTTCTGCTAGCTTGTTTGTTTTGTGTATTTTTGTTACCAGTCTTGTTTTCCTCGCTTCTCAGTATTTGAAGTTTCTAACAACATATCCCCAAGCTCAGAACATCTGTCCTCAGTGACCCCTGTCTTTTAACAAGCCCACAAACGGCACCCTTTGTGTCATGCAGTGGTATTGGTCCCTGCCACTTCTTATTGGTCTTTTCTTAGGTTTGGACTCTTCTTGTGACACTGCCCATCTGTTGTCTTATATAATGGCTACTTTACTCATTAGAGCCCCTCAGCACACATAGTCATCTCAAACAGGACCATTGCAGCATCCTTGTTGTGTCTGGCTCTGATGCTTGCTGTAGCTCTCCCAGTTATACTTCAGTGTGCTTTGGGTAAAAGGGAATACAATGAGTTGGCTAAAGGGAATGAAATATGCTGTCTTTTATAAATGGGGTGGTGGAGTATGCGCAATGTTCTGCAGCCCTTGGTGAGGTCCAGTGTTGACTGAGTCTAGCTCTCTCTGACCATGAGCTGCACAGGGCCTTCCCAGCTTTCTCCACACACAGGTGCCTGGGGTGCAGGATGATAAGCACTGAGTGACCACTGTCTGCTTGCCCAGGGCCAGGTAGGATGAGCTTTGTTAAGGTCAAAGCTCTCTGGCGTAAGAGGCTTCCTTTCTCCTCACTAGTTCCTTTTCTCGGTGCCACAACAAATATCTGACAACGAGGAACTTAAAGATCAGAGAGTTGTTCATCTTACCACACAGTTTGAGAGGAATCATTCTAACTGGAGAGTGAGGCAGCAGGAGTATGAGGCAGCTGGTCACATGGCATCTGCCATCGGTCAGAAAGTAATGCTCAATGGATGATCAGGCTCACCTTAGTTTCTCTCGTTCTCCCTTTTTTATTTACTTGTAGATTCCTGCATATAGTGTAAAGTTGCTGACATTCAAGAACTCTATCATCTTCACTTAAATCTCTCTGGAAATACACAGACACACAGACACACACACACACACACACACACACACACACACACACACAGAGAGAGAGAGAGAGAGAGAGAGAGAGAGAGAGAGAGAGAGATTTGTCTTCATCGTGATTCAAAATCCAGTCAATTAATGAAATTAATGCCTTTCTGCCAAAAACAGAGGAGGGGTGCTCCTGATCCTTGCTCTGGAGAGTCAGCCAATCCCCTTGGTGATTGGTCTTACATTATTGGAAGAGTCCCTCCAGTAACCTTCAGTTCCAGGATGATTTGTCCATACTCAGGCCATTTTTTATGGAGGCTCCTCCCTCTGTGTGAGTTTGCTCTGTGAGCCATGATTGCCTTATTTTCCAGCCAGTTTCTCCAGCCTTGGGGGTGGCAGTAAGCTCAATATCCACCTCTCTCTTATAGACCGAAGAAGTCTTGATTTCTCAGATTTTAGTGCAAAATGTTTAGAACATAATGAGGACTTCCAGATTCCTTACATGTAAAAAGAAAACTAGGAAGTCCACAAATCAATAAAATTTAACTTCCAAGAAAAGCCAGGGGAACTAAATAATGACAAAAATCATAAATGAGACTTAAAAAAAATCTCATGAGTAATTTTTTATTGTTGTTAACTAGTAAGAAGAAAACAAGTATGGGAATAAGATCTTCATTACGGATTCTGGCCAAATGAAAAAGAAAAGAGATGAAAAATGAACCAAGCATAATGAATTTGAAAATGTAATACTCTGAGGTCAGAGTCTCAATTGTAAATCCACTAAGCTCCAAATGAATGAGGTGATAAATTGCCTGGGAGATCTAATCAGGGATTCCCGGGGTAGTCCCTTTTACATCATGTGATTTTCTCGTTGGGGATAACTGTGCCATTTTATTAAAATGTGACTGATGGGGTTATTATGCCACAGAGCCAAGTCACACTGCATTGTGTTTGGAGTGTGGAACTTGGAAGAATGACAAGGTCCCTTTAAAATAAAATATGTCATGGAAAAGTAGACAACAGAAAAAAGTTTAAACCTCAAAGGAGCAGAAAAACTCAAATTTTTCTGAGTGAACAGTTGCAGGAAATATTAACTGGGGGTTTCTACCTCACCTTAGATCGTTTAGTTCCCAAATAAAAGATACAAAACCTTCATATTTATAAGTCTTAAAGCACTAGAGCTGGGCATGTATCTATTCTCTGTGCTATTTTATTTCCCTGTCAATAATCCTGAGCTATCATTTGCCATGTTCTCCTGCTCCAACTGGCTGGCTTTGATGGCCAGAGCTCATGATCTACCTTCCCCATGGCACCTTCTTTCTTCCTCTCCTGTCCTCCTTGTGGTCTGTAGTTCAGATCCCAAGTCCTGGCACCAAAGCCCCACCTACCTCTACTTTGCCCAGCTACAGGCTGTAGGCATCTTTATTCAACCAATAGCTTTTAATTGAGGAGGAAGGTTTGCACAACAAAAGCTGGCATATATGAGAATTCATTCAGTCTTGAGGCAACTGGACATTGGGATGTATAACTTAGCATCACAGTACACAGCAACAGACCAAACTTCAATAGTGAACATCGAAAACTGAGAGACAACGTGAGCCCTGACTCTAACTCCTGGATGAACTTGGTTGGGCTACATAAACGTCAGGAGCCTCTGCTTTTTTAGCGTTGAACAGAGAGCTTATTTACCTCACAGTGCTATGACGTTACATGGGTAAAGCACGTGGACAGATTCCCTGGATAAAGCTTTCGGCTGAAGCCGTTCTCTCTCCTTCCTCTTGGTTCTGGAGTCAAGTCGGGTCTGTGACTTGTCTAGTGATGGCTGAGCCTCAGCAGACACAGCTGTCCACCAACGGGGCAGCAGCTTTCAGTCACTACTTCAGCTGTCCACTGTATTCAGTCACAGCTGCTTCAGTATTCAGTCACAGTCCTGGCCATTTTTTTTTCTTACTCTGGCATGTATCACTACACAACTGCCTTTAAGTCATGTTTATGTCCTAAGACAACTGGACCAAGAAGTATATTAATTTTTATTCATCATGCTTTTATGAATTGATAATTTACACAATATATTTTGATCACGGTGACCCCTCCCTCTTCTACTTCTACTGAGAGGACAATATAAACTCCATTTTAGGACCAGGCCTGACTTAAAAAAGAAAGTCACCCATTACAGGAACTGACCATAAAACCTCCCTAAGTCATCAGTCCCGGGAATTAGGTCATAAGTCACCAGCCCCAGAAACAGACCATAAACTCCAGGAACAAGGCCATAAAATCCCCCATCCAAAGAACAGCCTAGAGAGAACCACAAGGATGGGGAAATATCTTATTCCAGGATGGGCCATATTTGCTAGGCAGCCTTATATGATTTGGGTATCTCATCCCGTACTTAAACATTCATGACACAGGGATGCAGTCCACTGACCACCTGGACACAAGTCAATCAAGTGGCATTCATAACAAATGCTCCAAATTTGTGCTTGCGAATGGATCTGTGTGCTTCCTTTCAGTATTGTTTTGTTATAGGTGCCTCCAAGCAATGACTTGCCAAATACCTAAGCAAAATCGAACTTTGCTTCCTGGCCTTCACCAATGCCCTAGGTAGTCCTTGAGCTTGGAATTCAGTAAGAATGTTGCCTGTTCAGTAACATTCAGAATTGCCTCTAGTAGTGTAAGAGAGATAGTGAGAGAAATCAGGCATTACTATCTACTACATAGAGTTAGAAATCTCAGGGCAAGCTTAGCAACATAAGTTTAGAATTCTTATTATAGTTATGTATGGCAGACTACATTACTTATTAGTAGAAAGTCCCCACCACCACCACCACACACACACAATCACTCACATATACAGGAATTTACAATGGTTTAGGAAGAAGATCAGGCTGTGGTTTTAGGAGGAACTAGAGTATTGCATTATTCATGAGAAGTTAGCTAGAGCAGAACTCCCTAATTAGAACCATGACTTGGGCGTGAAAGCCCTTGCCCTGGGAGTGTAAATACCTCACACCTAGCTTCTAAGACTATAGCTGACCTTAGATAGAGCTGACTTTGTCCCAGTTGTTTTATTGCCCAGTTCCTGTCAGTCTTTATGTTTGCTTTCCTCTGTTTTGTATAAGAGTCATTAAGCATCCGGTAACCTCATTCCACCTTGGCTGATGTGTCACATAACTTCCCTATTTTCTTCTGTATTAAAACTCTGATGCTTAATTTGAGAAATGACATTCAGATACACACTCCCTTGTGTCCGTGTCTGTTTGTCACCCATCCACGCCAACTCCTTGCTCACCTGTAACGGAAACCCTGAGTATTCCTGCGAATCGGGGACCTAACTGAGGGCCATCTGCAGCACACGAAATAAAAACACTCTTGCCAATTGCATATGTGAGTGGCGGTCTCTGTGTGGTGCTTGAAGTGAAAACATGTTTTCTTTGGAAAGTCAGTTGTGTCGGGTGGTGTTTTGCTGGAACAAACACATGAAGGAGTGTTTTCCTGAAGCAGACCCAGGTGAAGGGATGTTTGCTAAAGCAAGCACATGAAAGGATTCTTTGCTAATGACATGTATTGGTTTGCCTTACATTGCATTGTTGAGCTCTATTTGTTATGACTCCATAGAGAGAAACATACCAAAAAAAACTTCTGGTGGTGTTCTGGTGGCTTCTTGCTGCTTCTGTGGTCCCAGGGCGATCGGCAGAGTGATGTCGGCTGATACAGACTTCCGTGGAGTTTTGCTAAGACAGACTCACATGCTGAGGCAAGACACATGGGAGGACACATGATGCTGGCTTTCATAGCTGGCTTCGCAACACTTTGTTGGCCTCACATCTTCACTGAGAGAGGCACAGCTGAGAACTTTTCCTGGTGACCCTGGTGGTGGTCCTGGTCACTCCTGCTGACTCATGCTGATTCAGCGGACACCTGGCTGTTTCTTCCAGGTTGTGCCACCACTGCTGATTCGTGTTTGCTATCCCAACACTACTGAACTAGATTCCTGGTATATTCGTGAAGTGTTTGCAAATGGATCGGGCTGCCTGCTGATTTCTGTGAACTGAACTGCTAATTTCCTGACAGTGCAGATTGAATTTTCTCCAAAGAACAATTTCTAGACAGATCTGCTTCCCCTGCATCCTAACAACCTCCCTACCCACTACCTGTGGTGGGTGATAGGCTAGAAAAGAGGTTAAAACATTGAATAACCATTATTAAAATTAGGGTTGAGAAAAATTTAAGCTTACAGGTCCTTTTGGACTTCGCACTACCAGACCCATGCCCCACACAGCCTCCCCATTTTGTGTACTCAGCTTTTTTATAACCCATAAAGTACAGTTGGTGCTGTCCATACTTGGATATGTGACCGTTAACTAGCACATGATCAAGCCACTAAGGGCTACACTCTTAAAGAAAATTGACTCTGTAAACTCATGTTTTATACCAGGCCCCTGTCAGGTAACTGTGCCTGACACCCCCACCCCCCCCACCAAGCACATTCCAAATCTCCAGATTTAGCCTTGATCCCAGATACAGTTTAAGTGTTAAGAGAAAGCATTTCCTACACTCTCCTCTCTTGGATACTGTTGACTTCTTTGTCATAATCAGTTGGCTATAAGAGTATGGCTTATATGTGGGTTTTCAGTTCTCTTCCACTGACTGATAGATCTATTTTTAATGCCTGTACCTTGCCGTGTTCATTACTATTCTTTTGGTTATAACCTGGAATCTGAAATGTGATACCTCTAAGAGTTTTGTTCATTGTTCAGGATTGTTTTAGCTTGGGTTCTTTGTATTTCTATATAAAGTTGGAAGTTTTTTTTTTTTTCAATTTGTGTGAAAACTTGGGCTTGAATTTTGATGGTGATTAAATCAGTAAATTGCTTTACATAGGGTTTTATTGCCATAAAGTGACACCATGCCCAAGACAACTCTTATAAAAAGGAAACATTTAATTGGGACTGGCTTACATTTTCAGAGGTTCAGTCAGTTATCATCATGGCAGCATGCAAGCAAACACGGCACTGGAGGAGCCAAGAGTTCTATATCTTGATCTGAGGACAGCCAAAAGGAGACTGTCTTCTGCAGGTAGCCAGGAGGGGGATCTTTCCTTCACTGGACAGAGCTTGAGACTAGCAGCCCTCAAAGCCTGCCTTCACAGTGACACACTTCCTCCAACAAGGCCACACCTCTTAATAGTGCCACTTCCCATGGGTTAAACATATTCAAGCTACCACATAGGGTCACTTTCACAATGGTAATCCTCTAATCATATATGTGGGAGGTCTTTCTATCTTCTGATACCTCTTTTACTTTTGCTGTTGTTGTTTTGTGGGTTTGTGTGTGTGTGTGTGTCTTAATATTTTCATTGTACAGTCTTTCACTTCCTTGGTTATGTTTATTCCAAGATGTTTTAAAGGATATTTTGAATAAGCATTGTGTAGTGGCTATTCCTGGTTGTCAACTTGACAATATTTGGAATGAACTACAATCCGGAATTGGAAGGCTCACCAGTGACCCTTATCTGGAGGCTTGGAGATCCTTATCTGGATCTTGGTTTGAAGATCTTGAGCCATAGTGGCTATGGATTCCAGAAGATTGAATCTCCGAGTTAAGGAACACACCTTTAATCTGGGCTATGCCTTTCATCTGGGATTAAAGGTGTGGTGGAACACACCTTTAATCTGGGCTATGCCTTTCATCTGGGATTAAAGGTGTGGTGGAACACACCTTTAATCTGGGCTACACCTTTTGCTGGAGACAATATAAGGACATTGGAAGAAGGGAGTCTAGCTCTTGCTCCTGCTCCTTCGCCTGCTTGCTGCGTGAGACTGAGTAACTGCTAGATCCTTGGACTTCCATTCACAGCTGTGACTGAACGATTGTTGGGAATTGAGCTGCCGACTGTAAGTCATCAATAAATTCCTTTATTATCTAGAGACTATCCATAAGTTCTGTGACTCTAGAGAACCCTGACTAATACACATTGTTTCCTTGATTTGTTGGTATGTTTGTCATTTGAATTTAGGAAGGCTATAGATTTTTGTGTGTGCTTTTTTTTTTTTAACCTTGCTTCTTTGCTAATGTGTTTATCAGATGCAGGAGATCTCTGGTCGAGTCTTTAGGATCCTTAATGTATAGAATCACATAAGCTGTAAATAAGGATGCTTAGAATTCTTCCTTTCCTAGCTGTTTCCCCTTTATCTCCTCCACTTGCCTCCTTGCTCTAGCTAGGACTTTTAGTCCTAGGATGGAGAGAGTGGACAGCCTGGCTTTGCTCCTAATTTTTAGTGGAACTGCTTTGAGTTTTTCTCTATTTAGCAAATATTAGCTGTGGGTGCTTGTATTTAACCTTTATTATGTTGAAATACACACCCTGCATTCCTAGATTCTCTAGAATTTTGATGGTGAAGGGATGTTGGATTTCTGGCAAAGCCTCTTCTTCATTTTATGAAATGATTATACACTTTCTATCTTTAGTCTGCATTTGTAGTGGATTACATTTATTGATTTACATATATTGAATCATCTCTCTGTATCTGGGAAGAAGCTTGCTTGATCATGCTGGATCATTTTATAGACATGCATTTGAACTGGATATGCGTGTATTTAATAAGAATTTTTACCTCCATTTTCAGAGATATTGGCCTATACTTTTCTTTCACTTTTAAAATTACTTTATTAGTTCTTTGAGAGTTTCATATAATATGTTTCATTCAATGCTTTCCAGCCCCCTTCCCTATCCACCCAACTTGTGTTTTAATCAATCCTTTAAGACCAGTTTGTGCTGCCTAAATATTCTTGAATGTGTGGCCTTCCAGTGGAGAGTTGATGACTTGCCAGGGGTAGCTCAGTGAAATCTGTCTCTCCCTCTCCTATCAGCTAACAATTCTTCTTCTTCTTCTTCTTCTTCTTCTTCTTCTTCTTCTTCTTCTTCTTCTTCTTCTTCTTCTTCTTCTTCTTCTTCTTCTTCTCCTTCTCCCTTCTCCTCCCTTCTCCTCCCTTCTCCTCCCTTCTCCTCCCTTCTCCTCCCTTCTCCTCCCTTCTCCTCCCTTCTCCTCCCTTCTCCTCCCTTCTCCTCCCTTCTCCTCCCTTCTCCTCCCTTCTCCTCCCTTCTCCTCCCTTCTCCTCCCTTCTCCTCCCTTCTCCTCCCTTCTCCTCCCTTCTCCTCCCTTCTCCTCCCTTCTCCTCCCTTCTCCTCCCTTCTCCTCCCTTCTCCTCCCTTCTCCCTTCTCCTCCTCCTCCTCCCCCTCCTCCTCCTCCTCCCTCCTCCTCCTCCTCCTCCTCCTCCTCCTCCTCCTCCTCCTCCTCCTCCTTCTTCTTCTTCTTCTTCTTCTTCTTCTTCTTCTTCTTCTTCTTCTTGCCAATGTTGTCTGTCTACATAACCCTGTCAGTGCTAGAAGTCTCTATGTAGATTAGGCTTTCCTTGAACTAACAGACATCCCCCTGCCTCTGCCTCACAAATGCTGGTATCAAAGGCTTGCATCATTATGCCTGGGGTCTTTTTTGGGGGGTGGGGATCATTGTCTGGTTTTGATATCAGGGTAGTAGTAGCTTTATAAAAATAACTTGGAAGGTTTCCTTTGTTTTCTATTTTGTGAACTTATTTGAAGAGTGTTGGTGTTAGTTCTTTGAAAGTCTTAAAGAACTATGCACTAAATCCATCTCTAAGCTTTGTTAGTTGGAAGATATTTAGTTACTACTTCTATCTCATTAAATGCCATTACTCTTTTTAAAATTATTTCATTTTGATTTAGATTTATTAAAACATTTATATCTAAAAGTGAATTCATTCTTCAACTTTTGTGAAATATAAAAATTTTAAATATGCTCTTGTGATTCTCTGAATTTCCTCAGTGTCCATTGTAATGTCTCCCTTTCAGCTCTAATGTGATTAATTTTGATTCCCCTCTTTCTTTTTTCAATATGTCTAAAGGTTTGTCAACATTTTTTCCCCTAAGAATCAACTTTTTATTTTTTTTTCAGTACTATTTAAAAACACAATGTATTCCTTGGTATAAGACCTTCTAGAACAGGTTTTCTTCCCTCTTTTTGTGTTTGTTTTGTTTTGTTTTGTTTTGTTTTGTTTTGTTTTGTTTTGAGACAGGCTCTTCTGTGTAGCCCTGACTGTCGTGGAACTCACTCAGTAGACCAGATTGACCTCGAACTCAGAGATACCAGCCTCTCAAATGCTGGGATTAAAGGCAGGTGCCACCATTGCCTAGCTCAGAACAGGTTTTTCAAACCCCTCAGAACCACAGAAAGCTCTTCTGCTATCTTAACAGGTATTTGCCATTCTTAAATGTTCTCATTTTCAACCACAGTTATATTACTATGCAATTATTCAGACATCTTATTCAATTCCTTCCAGGTTGAAGTGCTGTAGACATCAGGACATTAGTAAAGCAGAGCCTCTCCCTACCCAGGAAAGCACAGTCCTATGTGGCACAGACAAGGAGATAACCAACCACATAATTAGCTGTAAGTAATCAGAACCTGGGACAGTAGAAATGTGCCATATGTGATATCAGCGAACTCAAGAGTCTCTTCTCACATATGCTTTCATGCCAATGTTACTAAGTCATGTTCTACAAGTGCCCTGACTCCCTTTGTATTCTGCATAGATGGAAATTCCATGGAACTGAGTTGTCCAGGAGATTACTAATAAAGCTGCATTATATCAAATCATCGCAACTCAAACCCAGTAGCTCCTGTTCAAGTCAAGGCGACTGATGTCCTGGCCAGTCTCTCATATGATAGGGCTCTACACCAATCTTTGCTAGAAGTCAGATGGAAGAGGAAGCCAGTGTAGCAATCTGCCACACTTACATAGTGTTCTGAAGCACAGCCTTGGGGTGAGGGTGGGGGGCATGAGCTCTGGAGACCAGGTAAGTGGGAGATAATGCTGCTTTAGCATAGACATCAGACCAGCAATATGTGCATTTAACAAAGCTGTGCTGGGGGAAAGGGAGGCAAGGGAGCTAAAAATGGGTAAAGAAAGGATGTTATCAAACATATCGGGGGGAAATCAAACAGTTGAGGCAGAGCAATGCCAACCTTCATTGGAAAGGTGCTGCTAGAATGTTGAAAATTCTAAGAGATGCCTTTAAGTAGACACTTGCAGGTCTCTTATTTCACATCATGTGCTGGGAGCTGGCAAGGCTTTATCAGAGAAAGGGCACAGCTCTAAGCCTGGGTTATAGCCAAAGAATTCCATGCTACTTACTTCATTCTATCATAATCTGACAGTAGGAATTATACTCTTAAGAAAATATTGTTCAGCCGAATAGCTAGAAAAGAATAATCAGGGAGCCAGGAACGCAAGGCTCAGCAGAGCCTGCAGGGAAAGGGTTGCTAATTCTTGGCATCATGTGTTTCTATGCAAACATAGAAGTTGGTATGCTGTGGGCCTGATAACTCAGAGAGTTTGCATCAAGTGCCAACAAAGCAAAGCGCAAATCCATAAAAGGTAAAGAAATGAGATTTCATTGAACATGAACGTATAGAAGCTAAGTCAGTGATAAATCTTGCCAAACACACACACACACACGTTGATTAAAATGGGAAAAAAATATTCTAACACAAAAGTGTAACTTGGGAACCAGGGGCACATGTCTGTGACTTTGGCATTCAGAAAGTTGAGGCAGGAGAGTGGTGAGTTTGACCAGCTGGGGCAACATAGTAAGACACTTCTCTCCTTCCAAACAAGAAGGGGAATTTGGACTTTAACAGAAGGAAAAGCAGCAGTGGTTAGAACTTGCACCGAACAGTTGTGCAAGTTCTTTGGAGTGTGTTTCTGTGTGTTCATTCAGCATGCCTCACAGATCCGGGTACTGAGCATGGATGGAAAAAGCCTGATGACACAAGACTCTGGAAATATTTGCCTTTACCATCAATTCCTTGGGGCAGAAAATAACAAGATTTGGCTGTCAAAGAGAAACTACATCCTAGACAGAATAATGGCACCACAGAGATGCCACAGAGTTGGAGGGAGCTGTGTATAAACCCACATATTTTCCAACAGGAAGATTACAGTAAGTGAGGCAGTGGAGCTTAAGAATCTGAGGACAAACAGCAAAGCCTTATCCCACGGGAAAGAAAAATTAAGGGAGACATTGAAGAAGCAGCAAACAGCCCTCACGTCATATCTGCCACCTTTCTAGACCCTCAGGCACAGCTCAAGCATAAAATCACTAGATTAGATGATCCCTAAGACAAATTAAGTTTAAACATTCAATATTAACTTTATGTTAAAGAGCATAAAACAAAACTAGGCGAAATCAAAGTTACTTGTTGAGAGATTTTATCAATATATGATGAACTACACTGCTTAGTTAAAAATCCACTGCCCTACAGTAGAATTTGGACATAGTAAGTGAGTTGGTTCTAAATAGAGTTTAGCTTCTTTCCATCTGAAATCCCTTTTCACCCAAGAAAGTATGGGATTTCAGGTATATAAAAATAACTGTACATCAAACATCTACTGGTAATATGTCACAAAGAAATTTAATTAAAAATAATTCTTTACGTGGCACACGCCTTTAATCCCAGCACTCAGGAGGCAGAGGCAGGCAGATTTCTGATTTCGAGGCCAGCCTGGTCTACAAAGTGAGTTCCAGGACAGCCAGGGCTATACAGAGAAACCCTGCCTCAAAAAAACAAAACAAAAAACAAACAAACAAAAAATTCTAAACATAATATACATAGTATACTTCATAGTATATCTTCATCACTTATAGAAGACAAAAGCAAATTTATGTGCTAATGAAATGTGTATTATTGTTTATTTTTGTTTTATAGAGAGTCAGATCTTGCCTGGATAATTGATATTGCAGGATGTAGAGTGCCCTCAACATTTTTCAGATTTCTCAAATGTTTTGACTTATAATCAACAGTGCTGAGAATGCTACTTCCCATGTGTAGTACAAAAATGGCAAAGTATGTAAACATCAAAAATTGCTGGAAATTCTGTTAAATCTAAGTTCAAAATAACTGAATGATTTATGAAGCTCAAGTCAAGAACTCAAATAGCAATTTTTGAGTTTAAAATTTTTTTAACATAATACAGTGTAAAGAGCATACCAATTTGATGAATGATGAAAAGAAAATGTTAACTGTCTTTGTTTTCTATATTAGTTTTTGTAAGAGTATAAAACTTTCTTTTTTTTTTCTTTAGGGTAGCTCTTAACTCTTTATTAAGAAATAATTTCCACAAAGAAATCAGTTTACATTTAAAATTTCCAAACATATTTATAACAAAGGACACAGCAAATAATACATCTTAATTTCGATCAGAATTGATTTTGATTTGAATCACATCCGTGTACTTGGTGAATACTGAGTGCTTGATTCTCTTCCAGATTCTGTCTCAAACACCTTGTGCATGGAAAGCCATTCTAGCCTCATTTAAAACCTTGAAAGATACAAGTAAGAGCTTCACTTTACAAACAAACGAGGTGGAATCAGAGAAATTCAGAGATGATGAAAATTTACAGGACTTGGTAGATATAGAGCTATGTGACAAGACCTCGTGGAACTGGATCCAGAATTGGCTCTGAGCTACAGTGTGGCACCGCTTAAAACACTGGCCAGTTGACCAGACCAGTGGGAAAATATCTGCCTTAAAGTTAATATCACACTTGTAGATACTAGCAGGCTTGAAAGTCCCTGGGAAGGGTCCCTTCCTCATATTCATATTCTAGCTCTACTGCATATATCCTTGGTGATACATTGATTTTAGAAAGAGGGAAATCACAATTTCCCTTCCTTAGCTATGTGAAAGGAAGGAGAAATGGGCAAAGATAAATACTGCCCACTCCCTTAAGAGATAATCTTCCTTAAAAGGTAATCTAAATATTTATTCCTCTTATTTTCCTCATTTGTTAGTTTATCCCTTTTCTTTTCTTTATTTATTTTAATTAGATGTTTTCTTTATTTACATTTCAAATGTTATCCCTCTTCCCAGTTTCCTCTCAGAAAAATCCCCTATTCCCCTCCCCACCACTCTGCTCCCCAACCCACCCACTCCTGCTTCCTGGCCTTGGCCTTTCTATGTACAGAAAAAAAAAATGCAATTCAAAACATAGCAAAAACCCAAATCCGAGCTGAGGAGTCTCAGGCTGTGTTCTTTGATGTTATACGCTGTGACCGCATGTGCTGAGCTAAGTGCACAAGTGTACTCAAAACCAAGGCTGCAGCAAAGTCACAGTACAACACAGCAAGCACTTGCCAGAAGCACCTCAGATCCAGTCCATGTTTGTTTTTTTATTCAGTCCTGGTCATTGTACATTCAGGATTCTTTCACTATTGAGATCTATCTATCTATCTATCTATCTATCTATTGCTACATTCAACTATATAAACCCATGAGCCACTGTGGTGTACTGAATATGTTTGGCTTAGGGAGTGGCACTATTAGGAGGTATGGCCTTGTTGGAGTAGGTGTGTCCTTGTTGGAGGAAGTGTGTCATTGTAGGTATGAGCCTACA
Source organism: Mus musculus (assembly GCF_000001635.26). NCBI lineage: Eukaryota > Metazoa > Chordata > Mammalia > Rodentia > Muridae > Mus > Mus musculus. Next base: position 45,184,775 of record NC_000076.6, read on the forward strand.
ACAAAACAGAAAGAACTTCATCCAATGGACTCACCTAGTAGAGCTTGGGCTATCTGGATGGATGGCTTACCATCCATCTTGCCTTGGTATCAGGAAGACACTTGTAAATTGGGTGGACTTGAATTTTGATCTCCATCATTGCCAACACTGGATCAGGCTTAGGATGCCCACCTTGAAGACGGTACAGGTTCTTGCAGGTATTAAATTGGGATGCTACCTAGTCATTCCAAGTAACAAAGGAACTGCAATGATATCTCAGACCGCGTAGCATACAGCTAGACTCTCATTGCTGAAAGTAGAACAGGGTTTAGCACAGGAATTTGCCTTGGATCTCAGTGCTACAGTAGCAAAACTAAACTCAGATACAGCCTAACAGTACTCACATCCAAGCCAGTGCACAAAGGGTACAGCCCAATGACCAACAACCATATGGCCCGAGTCTATTACACTTTTAATCTGGCCAACGTCACATGTGGCTGCTTGCAGTGGAATTCACTTCAACAATAGGCATCCTATAGTAGTGTAGACATTGGTCCTTCTTAGTGCTGTGTTCAACTAACCAGGTTGTGGCCTCAGTGTGACAGAGTTTTATAGATTGATGGGCAACCAGGTAGGCATAGAAACATATAGTTGGTTGATCCGTAGTGATTGTATCTAGAGCTGAACTAGACAGAAAAATCTATGTTCCCTATTGACCGGGAAGATACCTGAAAGTCTACCTCAGCCCAGGGAAAGGCTTGAGAGATGAAATTCCTTTTTTTTTTAGCACATCCCTGATTCATGCTGTACAACCCACCACAATAAGCCAGAGAATAGATTGCCCGTTAGTGCTTAAAACAGAGCAGCACATCAAGCCTGAGTTCACTGTAAGCCTGGATGTGGGTCTCCATCTAGTGTTGACATAAGAGCAATGACCTCAGATTGAGAGAAACTAAGATAAAGAAGCTCTACAAAGAGCAGAGCAGGGGTGGATTAAGAACATGGAAATAGTCCTGCTTGCCTGCCTGTGCTCTGTGTACACACCCCTTTCAAGTAGAGAGCCCTAACTCCCCCACTCAACAAAGTGACTCCTAATAGCATATTATTGTATCCATAGACCATTATCTCACTCAGCCCACATCAGAGAAGCTTCTTCTTGCAGTAGATGAGAATTAACACAGGCCAGCAATTAGACAACTTGCAGAGGACGAGAGACTTAAGAACACTCAGTCCTGAATGGAATGTCTTCATCAAACTCCTCACCTAAAGGCTCAGGGATCTCTGCAGAAGAGGAGGCAGAAGGAATGTAAGGTGGTGGAGGACCCCAAGAAGGCCATGGCTTCCAGACACAACAGAACTGATGCATATATGAACTCACAGAGTCTTTGGTGGCATTCGTGAGTCCTTCCTTCACAAGCCAGAGAGGGTCCTGGCCCTGAGAGGGGCATGTAGACAAAGGTTTCAGCTCTAGTCAAGGAGCTCTTCACAACTGATACCTGCTAGCAAATGAAAATCAGGTTTTCCCAATGAAGTCTCACTGGATATATCAACCATACACCAGGGCAGGCCCCATACCCAGTAGTTGGCTGATACAAAGCAAACTCAATGGTGTTTGGTGGGCTTTTGTTTTATTTTATTACTTGGGGTTTTTATTTTATTCTATCTATCTGTATCTGTATCTGTATCTGTATCTGTATCTGTATCTGTATCTGTATCTGTATCTGTATCTGCATCTGCATCTGTATCTATCTATCTATCTATCTATCTATCTATCTATCTATCTATCTATGTCTCATTGGAATTCTGCTTGCTTATTTTGATTTTCATTTTTGTGGGTTTTTCACCTTGGCATGTTGTTGTTTATTGTTGCTGTTGTATTCCAGCCAGAGGGATGAAATGTGTGTTCTGAGGGCCTATTTGTATTCTAGCCAGACCACAAAGACCTGAATGTCTTTGGATGTGACCCCTGCCAGAACAGCCTTTTTACTCGATTAAAATTCCTCTACAATAATATATATGCAGAGGACATGATGCAAACCCCTGTAGGCCCTATGCTTGCAGCTTTAGTCTCTGTGAGTTCATATGGGCTTTGCTCAGTTGATTCAAAAGGCCTTGTTCTCCTGGTGTATTGTGTGTCCTCTGGCTCCCACACTCTTCCCATCTCCTTTTCTGAGAGGTTCCCTGAATTCTTAGGGGAGATATTTGATGGAGACATCCCCTTTAGAGCTCTGTGTTCCAAGGTCTTTCTGTGTGTGTGTGTGTGTGTGTGTGTGTGTGTGTGTGTGTGTGTGTGTGTGTGTATGTGTGTGTGTGTGGTATCTGGTTGTGGGTCTCTGTATTTGTTCCCATCTGCTGCATGAGGAAGCTTCTAGATGATGGCTGAGCAAGGCACCAATCCATGAGTGTAGAAGAATAGTATTGGGAGTTATTTTATTGTTACTTTTAAAAAAAGTGGTCAGTAGTATTTGCTTTAACCTTAGGTCTCTGAGCCATCTAGTCTAGTTCTTGGCCACCCAAACAGTGATTGGTAGGGTTCCATCTCACTATAGTGGAGTAGACCTTTAGTCAAATCAGACACTGGCTGGTTTCTCCCTTAAACTTTGTGCCACCATGGCCCTATCATATTTGCAGGCAGGACAAATTGTAGATCAAAGGTTCTGTGGCTGGGTTGGTACTTACCATTCTCTTTTGGTAACCTGTAGAGTCCACAAAGACACTAAAACATGGTGGTGGACATTCTATGTAGATACCAGATCAACCGCTCAATGTCCAATGAGCTGGTGGGGGTATTGTCTTTGGGGGGGAGGGAATCTGGCTGTCGGTTTGTGGAATGTAGCCTATTGTCTTGGCAAGAGCCTGGGTTGTTTGGTGATTTCCATGGGACCCCTTTGTCCAATAGCTCAATTTCCCAATAACCCCTACACTGCTTTGGTGACAAGAGAAGGCCAGCGGGAATTATGTCTCCCTCATTATTTGGAGGCATCATTAGGATTGCCTTCATATATTTTAGGAAGTTTCCACTGCACTGGGTTTCCACACCACCCTTTAAATAACTCTTAATTCTAGCTGTCTCTCCCTGCATTTTTTCCCCAACCTATCTCCTCTAAAATACTTAAAGAAATGTTAAACATCCTTAGCCATCAGGGAAATACAAATCAAAACTACTTTGATATTCCATCTTACATTTGTCTGAATGGCTAAGATCAATATCACAACTGAAAGCTCAGGCTGGTGAGAATGTGAAGCAAGGGAAACACTCCTTCATTGGTGGAAGAAGTGCAAATGCATACAGACACTATAGAAGTCAGTATGGTGCCAGGCGGTGGTGGCACATGCCTTTAATCCCAGCACTTGGGAGGCAGAGGCAGGCGGATTTCTGAGTTCAAGGCCAGCCTGGTCTACAGAGTGAGTTCCAGAACAGCCAGGACTACACAAACAAAAAACCACCACCACCAACAACAACAAAAGAAATCAGTATGGTGGTTCCTCAGAAAGATCCTCAGAAAGATGGGCATCAATCTACCATTCTTGGATATGTACTCAAAGGACACTCCATCCTACCACAAAGACACTTGCTCAACCATGATCATTGATGCTTTATTCATAATAGACAGAAACTGGAAACAAACTAGAAGCCCTTCAACAGAAGGATAAAGAAAATATGTGATGTAATTGCACAGTGGGGGTATTACTCAGCTGTTAAAATAAATGACACCATAAAATTTTCAGGCAAATGAATAAAACTGGAAAAAAAAATCATCCTGAGTGAGGTGACCCAAACCCAGGAAGATAAACATACATGGGTATAAGCCATTAAATGAATGATAAACAAGTTACAATCTGTAGACCCAGATAAATTAGGTATAGCAGAGACAGATGGATCTCCTTAGGAGGGAAAAGCAGAAGAGATTTTATTGTTGGACTTGGGGTGGGGGTGGAGAAGGAACATTCCCTTTTTTCAATCATGTTGTCACTAGCATTTCAAAATACAGGAAAAAGACAAAAAGAGACAAACCAGAAACACTAAACCACACTCCAGGGTGTCCTCTGACCCCTGCACATATCCTGTAGCACATGTGTGCCCTCACTCACACAGCACACACACACTCATACACATCATACACACAAAGAAGATTTTTAAAAAGAGTTGAGATATTTCTTCCAAGATAACACAAAAAACAGCTGGGGAAAATGACATGAAAAGTGCTCAGTACCCGTGATCATCAAGGAAATGCACATTGAGACCACAATGAGAAAACCCCTCCCTCCAGTAAGAAGTGTCAGAATGAGTAAGAATAGCAAGTGCCGACAAGCGTGTAGGAAACATCACTAGCTGGAATAGCAGCCAATAAACCCATTATAGAAAACAGTGTAGGTTCTCTTCATAAAAATAAAATTAAACAGCCACATACTCCAGGAAATTCGCTCCTGGGCATATACATAAAAGAAATGAAATCAGTATGTCAAAGAGACATCTGTATCTTTACGTTCTCAGCACTGCATGCTCACCACAGAACTATTCAAATAGTCAAGACATGGAGATAACCTAACAACCTAAGTGCCCATTCACTGACGAACAAAGGAAACATGGTTGCATGTACAAAATAAAATGTGATTTGCTCATTAAGAAAAGAAACCCTGTGATTTGTAACAACATGGATGGGACTGGAGGCAACATTTGCTAAGTGCAATAGCCAGGCATAGACAAGTACCAGATGATCTCCAGCATCTGTGGAGTGTAAAAGAGCTGCTCTCTCAGAAGGGGAGAGTAGGGTGAGGGTTATTAGAAGCTGAGAGTGTTGTAGGATATTTGATTTGTAACTGAAATGGTGTTATTTCTAGTTGTGGTGTGGCTCAGCACTTAGCACACACCTTTAATCCCTCTGGCTGGAATCAGACACCCTTTAATACACACTCTTAATATCAAACAATAAAGGCAAAGTTAGTTTGTAGAAGAAAGCATCCAGGTTTGAAAGCAATGCCTAATTGGGTAGCAGACAAAGAGATGAATCAGAGAAATATTTGACAGGATAAGATATGCCAATTCTCACAAGACGAAAGGGAAGCTCCTTTAGGGGCAGTGCAGAGAGGAGAGGAGGCAGTTTTACTGGGAGAGTTGTACAGAGACAGGTTGAAGAGAGAGGACAAGCTAGACACCAGTGAAGGCAGAACAAACCAGAAAATGAGAAGGAGCTCAAAGATTAGAACAGATTGCTAGAGTTAGTTTGAGGCCAAGCAGGGCAATTCAATGAGAAGCAGAAAAAAAAAAAAAAAAAAAAAAACAGATTGAATCAGTCAGCTTGGAGAGGAGTTTTGACCTGGAACAGCTGCGGTGAACCAGCTAGTCAGAGATCAGCTGAGGTGAACCAGCTGGTCAGAGATCAGCTGAGGTGAACCAGCTAGTCAGAGATCAGCTGAGGTGAACCAGCTGGTCAGAGATCAGCTGAGGTGAACCAGCTGGTCAGAGATCAGCTGAGGTGAACCAGCTAGTCAGAGATCAGCTGAGGTGAACCAGCTAGTCAGAGATCAGAAAGAACCAAAATGGGCGACCTGATTCAGCCGTGAGTCCTCAGAGGCTGAAACATTCTAGGCCTAGATAAGATTGTACAGAGGCTGGAAGCTTCCAGGACTCGGTCTAGGTTAGCAGACTAAGGTTAACCTAGTTACTGTAGGTGTTCAGGAAAAATCTGCACGACTTCCATGGTATGCAGCTGACCCTTGACAAAGCAGCCCATGGTAAAAAAAAAAAAAAAAATGGCAGAGAACAGCTGAAGAGAATGTTAAGATTCAAATTATTAGTGGACATTTATTTCATCTATTTGGTGTTAGCTTTGCTTAAAACTGCAACAAGCTGATACGGACAACCTGGTATATACTCAGCATCAATATGGCTGCCAGATCAAGAACAAGTGAAGCAATCATCACTCAATAATAACCCGAGAAAGTGATCAATATATTGACTACTGTCCAGCCCTGGGGAAGCCTCACCAACCTGTGTGTCTTCTTCATGGTTCTCTGGAGGAAGATGAAAAGACTGTATTCATTCTGAACTGGGAAACCTTCACTCTAAAGGCAGAGGCTTGGCCAAAGCTACTGGAGATGCTCGAGGTGAATAAGCTGATGGATGTGTGTACGTGTGTGTGTGTGTGTGTGCATATGTGTGTGTGTCCTCTCGAGTGTGTGTGAGCACGTGCACGTGCATGCGCATGCGTGTGTATGAGTCAGATGTCTTTTCCCAGGCTCAGTCCACTGTGTTTTGTTTTTAAACTTTTAATTTATATTTACTGTGTGGGTAGGTAGATGAGCATGTACACACTACATGTGTGTGGAGTTCAGAGGACAACTTAACGAAATCCTGTTCTCTCCTCCCATGACATGGATTCCAAGGAATGAATTCAGATTGGCAGGTTAGGAGCAATCACCCTGGGATGTATTTCACCTTCTTTTATGAAACAAGGTCTTTGATGGAACTAAGCGTTGAGTTCCAACAAAATCACACGATGTAACAGGTCTCACGTGGGAGGTTTATTAAAGGAAGAGGTAATGAGGTACAGAGGCTGCCTCTGGGTGGAAGGGAAGAAGGCAAGGGGGCAGAGAGGAAAAGCCTGGCTTTTTGGGGGGAGGGGGAGGGGTTTAAGCCTGACTTTTCATGGGGCTGTAGTGCATGCGCAGAAGGACATGTACAAGAGGAGACAATGGGGATGTGTCACCTCTGGACAACTAGAAATGATGTGTCTTGTCACCAGGTCCCTCAGGGCTGACCATGAAGGTGCCTAATGGTCCCATTGGTGCCAGGTCCCTCTGGGCTGGCTGTGGACGTGCCTGATTGCCAACAGTCTTTAACTGTTCCTGAGCTCGCCAAAAGGGCAGAATGACCGGACAGTGAACTCCCGGTGGTCTGCCTGCCTCTACATTCCAACTCTGAGATTAGAAATATTTGACAGTATGCCTCTTTTTTTTCTGTGGGTTCTGGGTATCAAAGTCTGGACCTCATGCTTCTGTAATAATTATTGACAGAGTTAGCTTCCCAGCTATAAAGAGTGTGTGTGTGTATTGATTAATTAATTGATTGATTGATTGATTAATTGATTTAGATGTGTATGGATGTTTTGCCTGAATACAGGCCTGTATACCATATTCATGCAGTGCCTTTTGAGGCCAGAAGTGCGTGTTGGATCCCTCGGGACTATTCCAGATGATGGTGAGCCACCATGTGGGTGCTGAGAGTTGAACATGAGTCTTCAGCAATTGCTTTTATCCATATAATCATCCTTGTAGCCCCCCAAACTCACATTTTCAATGGTGAAAAAAGTCACATTTATAAAAAATATTTTAAGCTTATGAATGCATTGTAACGCCAGCATTAAGGAGGTTAAAGAAATCAAGGCCAGCCTGGGCCTTGAGACTTTGCCTCAAAACAAACAACAATCCAATCCAACAACTTGTCCACACAATTTCAAAGCACTTCACAAACACCCAGTAACTGATGTTTTCATTATTGTTCAACTATTATTAGTTGAGTTCTGGTTCTTTGAATCCCCAATACAGTCAGCCCTTTCCTGAAAGTATTTGAATGTATGTTTAAAAACTGAAACTGAAGCCAGGAATGGTAGTTCATGCCTTTAATCCCAGCACTGGGGAGGTTCCACGAAACCAGACTGGTTGACATGTTGAGTTCCAAGCCAGTCAAGGTTATAAAACTAACCTAAACCTGTTATCTAAAAACTTTTGAGGTCCAGGAGTCACCTCACAAACCACACAAACACCAATCTCAGTCAGATAGGAATGGTTTATTGAATACATATCCTAAGATTAATCAGTCAGGGCTGTAGTGCTCAGAACTTAGGGCCTGAGGGCATGACCCTGAACATCTTTCTCTGTTAGCTTATAAAGGCTAAAACTGCAAAACCCACAATGAGCTTATACGCAGGTGCAGGAAGTGCTGCCCAGTGGTCAGCACAAACTCAAGCCATTTTAGACATAACAGTTCATGTTGACCTTTAATTTTATGGGCCCTAAGTAAAGCTTTGTGGAATTTCTTAATTATTAAAAAACCCAAGAGTATACAGAATGCAACATGATATGTGATCAGCATGACCTTGCTCTGAGTCAAATTATTTTTCTGTATCCATGACTAACAGGCACATTACAGCAACAATATAAAATAACTGGCAGGCATGGAACAGAATGGAAATGACTACAGCTATGCTCTGGGGAATGACTTCAACGAAAACAAACAACAAACAAAAGCAGAAAATACCCCCATAAAACAAATATAAAGCCCACAAACAAACAAACAACAAAAACAACAGAAAAACTGAAGTTGATAACCAACATCATACACGCCATTGAGACAATTATTTTGACTAAGTAAAAACTTTAAATGATGATATTGTAAATTTAGGTGAGCCAAATAGCTACTAATGCCATGATACAAGATACAGCAAGAACACATGGTTTTGGTGCCTTTTGAGTCATTACTGTGACCACTTGTTCATTTTACAAATGATTTCAACTATGCCCTTAGAAATTGCCCATGTCTTCATCAACTATAAAGGAAGAGGAAATATAACCCAGAACTGAAGTAAATGGTCATAACGCCAACATAAATCACCAGACATTTTTATATGCTCCAACATGTATTTCTGGAAAAACATGCCAATGCTATGTGATTAGAGTCACTCTTTCCCTGAAGCTCGTGTAGCCTTGCCAAAGCTCGTCTTTAAGAACAGGATAGTTCCCCTGCACTAAGAAGGAAGTCTGCAAGCCTCTCCCCTGTCTGCCATCATGATGACAGGCACCTGCACGAGCCAAGAAGTAACTTAAATGTTTAATGAGGCAGGAGACTCATTCTTCAGTTGCTATGTGAAACCGTTGACAATCAGAAAAGATCATCTGTTTGTTTTACACTGGGAATAGGTTGCTGAATATTTAATGCATGCACAGCATTCTGCTCAGTGAGGGGCCAAGTGAGGGTCAGGTTAGGGCCGCCTGCTGTTCCTGGGAGGCGTCAAGGTTAAATGGAGTCTTCAGTGCTCTGTGCAGCATTGTGTACATGGCTATTAAGATGGGAAGCTGCACATCCGCCCCGGAGGAGCATTACCGAGAATCAGAAGCAAGCTCTCAGAACAGATGAGAAACAGGCCTCACTGTTATTTGTACTATTGATGAAGGTGTTAGGAAAGAGGTCATTAATAATGCTCATTATGACTGTGTGGGGAAAAGATGGTGCGTCTAGTTGATGCCATGACTTATGTGGCAGTAAATAACTCAAGCCCAAGAAAGGATTCCTTTGTGAACAATATCCTCATAGCCAAATTCACTCAACTGATTTAGAGTCTGTTTCGGTTCAATGGATGAGAGTCAACAGAGGCTTGGAAAGTTGCAGAAGTAAAACCCCGAGCTGTTGCTGTCGGAATGCATCAGGAGTGACTCTGAGGCTTTGGGCCAAAGCTTGTAGAATGATACACATACCAGTCACTAAGAATAAAATGACAGGAGAGAAGTCCAGTGAGAGACAAACAAGAGCTATAATTTCAGAGAATGTTAAATATGAGATACCCATTACATAATCAATTTTAGATGTATATTAGACAGCAGGGAATGCTACTGTTCTTGTGGAGACTTTTTGGGTTCAAATACATGGAGTTCAGTTAAATCGCTTTTTAAATGTAATGTGTGCTTATCACTAAGCTCTGAGCCACTTTGACACTTGGAGGTCAGAAAGTTGGCAAGTCCCCCCAAAAGACACTGAGGACAAACACCATTATGTAGGAAGAACTGAGGGAGAGGCTCCGTGAGACTGCACTGTGTACAGTGACAGCGTATGGGAACAGAGGTTGTGTCCAAAAGATCCGGGGGGTTATGCGGAATGAACACTGGTCACTGGATTGGTAACATGGAAGTCTTTGGTGTCTCCAATGTCTGTCTGTGAGGTGAAGCAGAGACAAAAGCTGTGAATGATTTGCATCAAGGAAGAATTCTGAGGAGGGGAGGTAAGGTGAAGGACAGAAAACAATGCTGGTTAGCAAGCAAAAGGGATAAGGACAGAGCTGGAAGGGGTAAGGGGTAGGTCACCTGTCTTCTCTGCATTTTGAATGAGAATCATTACTCTGCAGTTATTTGTATGGCAGTGGGGACGACCCAGGAGACAGGAAAAACAGCAATAAGAAATAGAGTACCATCCCTGAGTAGGCATAAGAGGGTGGAGGCTGTGCAGATAGTGTCAGAACATGCACCGTTCATCACTGATTCAAGAAGAGAGCAAACGTAGGAACGCAGAAGCACATTGATAGCAGAATGGGGGGTGAGACAAAATGACTTTCTGGGTTGTTTCTATTGAGCTTATGTATTTTAAGGCACTGAATTGTATAATCAGATTACTTTGGGCTGGAAACCATCCAAAGGAAAGTAGATCTAACAATGGGAATTATCATAAGAAATTTGCAGGTAGATGGTTGTCCAGTGAACCCAAGAACTTAAGGATCTGGGCTATTTCTAAATTTTTACTTGAAATGGTCAATGTTGGCTATGCTATTCTTATTCGTCCCTACATAACTGCATGATGTTTGCTGTAGGCAACATAGTATCTAGCCCATCAAGGATAGCATAGACAAATGTGTTACCTAGCATTCTTCAGAGGTAAACAATAAGATATGGAGACATACACGTATAGATTGATTTTTGCAATTGTAGAGACTGAGAAATCCCATAATATACCATCTACCAGCTGGAGCCCCCAAGGAAGGTGGCAAAAGAAACTCAATTTCAAAAACCCGATGAGGGAAACTGACAAGCATTTGAAAGCCCACAGACAGGAGTGCCCAATGTTGGGGCTGATGCTCAGATCCAACAGTTAGTCAAAGGCAAGTGGTATCTCTGTCTCTGCCTGTGCAGGTCCTTAAAAGATTCACAGACGTTCATCCATACAGGAGGGCTTCTCTACTTTACTGAGGTCGCTGATTCAAAAGCCAGTCTTATGCAGAAGCACCCTGGCAGACACACCAGAAATGAGGTTCAACTTGGGCACTTATGGCAGTCAAGCTGGTACACGTTAACTGCACAATAAGAAACTCCATTCCTCCTGTGCTTTTTCCCCAGGGAGGAAATTCTTCCCATGCAGCAAGACTCGCCTATGGTTGAGATTTTCACATGCTGGTCTTTTAGATGGCTGCCAAAGTGAGCATTTGGTATTTCAACACCTTCCCTGTGGAAAACCCAAATAAAAATGGGATGAAGATGATTCATGATCCAAGCATCAAGTCCCAGCTATGAAATAGACTGTAGGGTGATTGATTACAGACAATGATAACAAGTGTGAATTATAAAATAAGGCTGAGTGGAAATAAAGTGAGTAAATTCATTATTTTAAGGTAGAGGTCAAGTAAGGAAGTAGACTCTCGAAGGAAGTGACCTGCCCAGGATCATATGATCAAGGCAGAAAGACCCTGCTTGCACAGGCATGGATGCCTAGTCTAGTAGTTTCTCATAAAATATGTGCATTTGATCTATGCCCTTAGTTATGTTTCCATGGTTTTATATGTTTTACCTTACCATTGTGTGTCTCCATGCATCCTTGTGAATATTACAGATGTGAGGAAGGGAGTGTGCCACAGCCCATAGATGAAGGCCACAGTGCAACTTCATGGAGTCGATTCTGTTGTGGTAAATATTATTTGGGGGTTTCTACCCCACCTTAGATCATTTACTCCCCAGATAAAAGACAAAAAAAAACCTTTATATTTATAATAAGCCTTAAAGCATTAGAGCTGGGCAAATATCAACCCTCTGTGCTATTTTATCTACTTCATTGTCAATTATCCCAAGATATCACTTGCCATGTTCTGCCTGGGCTGCTCCTACTCTAACAGGCCATGCTCCATGGCCATGCACTTACTTCTTTCTTCTTTCTCCTCCTCGTGGTCTCTCTACCTCGGACCCTAAGCCTAGGAGCTGAAGCCCCACCTACCTATCTTCTGCCCAGCTACAGGCAGTAGTCATCTTTATTAACAAGTCACGGGTAACTTGGGGCAAGCTTTATACAACAAAAGCTGGTATACATGAGGATCTGCTTGTCTTAGAGCAACCAGGTCTTGGAATATAGTATTTAGCCTTTGAGTTACATAGCAGCAGCATCAGACCAACCCACTAAACGATTCTCTCCTTCCACTGTCTCAAGACTTCTGGAGACTGATCTGGCATCATCAGGCTTGTGCAGCAAGCATGTTTCCCTGAGGAGCCATCTGTAGCCCTCATCATTGTTTAACACTGGTGTTAATCATGGCTACACAGGAACACACACGTAACAGAAAACAACTTCCTGCCCTGTTATTAGAGGTACTTACCCTTATTTTTCAAGATAGCTGATCAAGTAGCAGTGCTGTGTAAGTTTTCCCTCTTGCCTTCCTTGAGTGACACAACACTTGACTGTCAGTAATGGGACCACCAATGGCAGGCCCTGGAGAAAGTTCTACAGTGTCTATCACCTTGGTATCAGCTTTATCAATCATCAAATTACTACCATATGGCTTGTTTCCATTATTACCACAAGTCATTGATCAACTGTCATCCATTTTAAGCTCTTCTCCATCTTTGTTGTTGTAAAATATACACAACCACTGGTTTGCCATTTTAACCACTCCAGTATACTAGCAATGTAATGTAGCCATCATGGTGATCTATCTGTCATGGAACTTTTCATGTAGAAACTCTATGGCCATGAAAAAGACACACATGCATATGTGCACACACCACCAGCACCTCATAATTACTCTTCTATTTTCTGTCTTTATTCACTTGAATTTTCTAAGGACTAATTAAACTAACATTGCACATAATTTATCTCTTCATGACTGGCTTACTTCATCAAACATAATGTCCCCAAGATCTATCCCTCTGGCTTACACCAGGATTCCACCTCTGTTTATGATTGAATCCTACTCAGTTGTGTGAACTTTTTGTTAATCTGTGCTTCTGTTGGTAGATATCTGTGCTGTTTCCACCTCTAGCCATCCACTCTTCACATTGTCAAAAGGATTTGTTCCCTCTCTTAATATTCAGCCTCACTCCTTGTTCCTACACTATCTCCCTACAAGCAAGCATCTTTATTCACTTTCCTGACTATAAATTACTTTAAGTGTTGAGGCCTGCTCCCCCAGCATAGCTGTAGCCATTTTGTTCCATGCCTGAAAGCTATTTCATAGTGTTACTATAATATGCTTGCCAGTCATTGACAGAGGAAAACAACTTGACTCAGAGCAGGGTCATGCTGATCACATACCCTGTTACGTTCTTTATATTGTGAGGTTTGTTAATTTTAAGAAATTCAACATCTGTAAGCTCCACTTAGGACCAACCAGAATAAAGGTCAAAACTGTTCTTTCTAGCTAGCCAAAATAGCTTGAGTCAGAGCCAACCACTGGGCAGCACTTCCTATACCTACACATGGTGGATTTTTTCCTGGTTGTAGCCTTGACCCCAGAATTCTGAGCTACAGACCTGATCAATCAGTCTTAGGGTGTGTGTTCAATAAGCTGTTCCTGTCTGACTGAGATTGGTGTTTGTGTGGTTTGTGGGACAACTCCTGGACCCCAACACAAACTATCTCCATTCCCTCAATGGAAAAACTAGGTTAGAACATAAGAAAACAGTTTTCATCATAGCATCTTTGTGTGGGGAGGGTAGAATACATCATTCTCATTTGCTCCCTGCCCCATGCCTCCTTCTTCTCCATCTGATTCTTTTTCTTCACCCACTAACTCCCCACTTCTGATTTGCTACTACATGTATTTTCTTGCAGGATATTTGATCACACTGTGAGCCCTGGGATTGTGTTAATTACTGGAAAAACTTGTTTCTAGTTGTGGTGTGGCTCAGCCATCTCTCCCCAACTCCAAGCTTCCTAAATCTCATGGCATATTCCACAGACAATTTTCCTGTGGTGATTTTTGGATATGAAGATTTATTAGATAAAATTAAGCCTATTTGCCTTCTTGTCCTAAAGACCATATTTCATAGGACTTTCATTTGAAGTCAAGGAATAATTCAAGGTTTTATTTGTTTTTTGTTTCTTGTTTTTTTCTTCATTTTGATCCCACGAAGCAATTTTGAGCTCTGAAAAAAGGAATCCCAGGAAAACTGTTCAGTATTCTAAATCTTTATTTTTTTATTTTTTACTTTTCCCCTTTTACTGAAAATAGCTCTTAACCCCACCAGCCCAGCATAGTATATTCTGCTTCTAGTTTCTCCTCCATCTACTCCAAGTTCTTCTCCACGTCTCTTTCTCACCCCATCTACCCCCTTTCTTTCTCTCACTAGGAAAAAAAAAACAGGATTCTAAGGGATATTAATAAAACTAATATAAGATATAACAATAACAACAACAGCAAAACCCTAATATTTAGTAATAGCAGAAAACACACAAGCAGAAGTAAAAAATCCCAAGAAAATGCCTAAGAAATAGATGCAGAGAGCCACACGTTTACATGCTTGGGATCCCATAAAAACACTAAACTGGAAGCCATAATATATACACAACAGGCCTGTAGAGTAGAGGGGTGTGTGTGTGTGTGTGTGTGTGTGTGTGTGTGTGTGTGTGTGTGTGTGTGTGTGTAATAAAACTAAAATGAAGAAAAGGCCTGAGACAAGGAACTTCCAAAGACTAACTATTGAGTTCCTTTTCTGTTGGCCATCTACTGCTGGGCTTGTAGCCCACTCCTAAGAGTAGTTTGTTTCTCCAGTGAGACGCCCTTCAAGAAAACTACATTTTAAAATTTGCATATGACTAACAATATGGAGATAGCTTAGAGATTAGGAATGGGAGCATGTGCCCACTTCTCTCTCAGCTCTAGCACCCCATCTGATGTAGAGGTACACAGGCCCTGTGCATGCTGCCCCAGTCTCTGTGAGTTCATATGTGTTTTGATCATGTTGACTAAGAAGGCCTTGTTTTCCTGGTGTCCTCCATCCCCTCTGACTCTTACACTCTTTCTTCTGCCTCCTCTTGCACAGGGTTCCCTGAGCCCTGAGGGGAAGAATTTGATGGAGACATTCTATTTAGGGCTGAGTGTTCCAAGGTCTCTTGTTCTAAGCATAATGCCTGGCTGTGGGTCTCTGATTTTGTTCCCATCTGCTGCAGGGAAAACTTTCCTGGTGATGGCTGAGCAAGGCACTGGTCTATGAGTATAGCAGAATGTCATTGGGAGTCATTGTATTGCTACATTTTTGTTTTTGCCTTTGTTTTTGGAACAGTGGTATTTAGTTTTACCCTGGGTTCCTGGGCTATCTAGTCTCTGGTTTTTGGGTACCCAAGCAGTGTCAAGTATGGGCTTCATCTCATGGAGTGGACTTAAGTCAAATCAGAAATCAGTTGGTTATTAGCACAAGATTTGTGCTACCACTGCACTACCACAGTGGTACTCAACCTTCCTAAGCCTACAGTAGCCCTTTAATACAGTTTCTACTGCTTCATAACTGGAATGTTGCTACTGTTACAAATTACAATGTCAATAACTGTGTTTTCTGATGGTCTTAGACTATCCTTGTGAAAAGTGTTTGTTTCATTGATTCTTTGTATTGTTGTTTCTATTTTGTTGATTTCAGCACTGAGTTTGATTATTTCTTAACATCTACTCTTTTGGGGAGTGATTTTTTTTATTCTAGAGCTTTCAGGTGTGTTGTGAAGTTACTTGTACAGCATTTTCTCAGGTTTTGGATGTAGATACTTATTGCTATGAATTTGTTTCTTGGAACCACCTTCATCAAGTCCCAGAATTCTGGGTACATTGTGTATTCATTTACATTCAATTTGAGAAAGTCTTTAATTTCTTTTTTAATTTCTGCCTTAACTTATTTTTCATTCAGTAGTGAGTTGTTCAGTTTCCATGAGTTTGTAAGCTTTCTGTTGTTTCTATTGTTGTTGGTATCCAGCTTTAATCTGTGGTGGACTGATAAAATGCAGGGTGTTATTTTAGTTTTCTTGTATCCGTTGAGACATGTTTTGTGTCTAAGTATGTGGTCAACTTTGGAGAAAGTTCCATGAGATACTGAGAAGGTACTTTTGTGTGTGTGTGTGTTTGGGGGAAATGTTCTATAAATATCTGTTTGTTCCACTTTGTTTATAACATCAGTTAGCTCCAGCATTTCTCTGTTTGGGTCTTGTCTATCGACAAGAGTGAGGTATTGAAATATCTCACTATCAGTGTGTGAAGCTCAATATGTGATTGAAGTCATAGTAGTATCTCTTTTATGAACTTGACTTACATTGCATTTGTTGCATAGATGTTAAGAATTACAATATCCTCTTGGTGGATTTTTCCTTTGAGGAATATTTAGTGTCTTTCCTTATCTCTTATGATTTTGTTTAGTTTTGGCTTGATGTCTTTTTCCCCCAGATATTAAAATGGCTATACCATAAGTTTGCTTCTTTGGTTCATTTGCTTAGAATACCTTTTTCCATCCTTTTACACAAAGGTCATGTCTATTCTTGATGTCAAGGTGTATTTCTTGGACACAGCAGAAGAATGGATCTTCTTTTTGCATCTGTTGTTAATTTTTTTTTAATTGGGGGATTAACACCATTGATGTTGAGAGATATCAATGAGCAATGTTTCTTGATTTCAGTTATTTTGTTGTGGTGGTGGTAGTAGTGGTAAGGTATTCCCATCTTGTGAGTTTCTGGTCTGGGATTACTAATTCTTTGTGGTTTTTTTGAGTATGGTTTAACTCTTTTAGGTTGGAAAATTCCTTTTAGTGCATTCTACAGGGTTGGATTTGTAGCTGGATGTTGCTTAAATTTTATTTTATCATAAAATGTCTTATATTCTCCATCTACTATGATTGAAAGTCTTGTTGGGTATAGTAGTTTGGGCTGGCATCTGTGGTCTCTTAGAATCTATAGAACATCTCTCCAGGCCCTTCTGGCTTTAGAGTACCAATTGAGATGTCAGGTGTTAGTCTATTACTTGGTCTTTTTACCTTCAAGGTTTTAATATTTTCTTTGTTACATGTGTTTAGTGTTTTGATTATGTGCTGAGGATACTTCCTTTTTGTTATATGTCTATTTGTTATCTGTATGCTTCTTGTACCTTGATAGCTTCTACTTCTTAAGGGTAGAGAAATTTTCTTCTTTGACTTGGTTGGATATATTTTTCTGGGCCTTTGACTTGGGCTACTCTACCTTCCTCAGTTCCTAATATTCTGAGGTTTGGTCTATTCATAGTTTCTTAGATTTTCTGGATGTGTTGTGTTAGAGGTTTTTTAGATTTAACATTTTCATCAACTGAGAAAACCATTTTTTTCTATTGAATCTTTGATCCCTACGATTCAATTTGTGTTTTTTTTTTTTTTTACTTATTCATTCCATTTTCAGGTCTTGAACTGTTTTATTTATTTCCTTTCACTCTTTCTTTGTGTTTTCATAATTTTATTTAAGGGATTTATTTGCTTCCTCTTTAAGTACCTCTAGCATATTCATAAAGGCTATTTTTTGTATTTTTTATTAGATATTTTCTTCATTTACATTTCAAATGCTATCCCGAAAGTCCCCTATACCCTCAACCCTGCTACACAACCCACCCACTCCTGCTTCCTGGCCCTGGCATTCCCTTGTACTGAGGCATATGATCTTCACAATACCAAGGGCCTCTCCTCCCATTGATGTCTGACTAGGCCATCCTCTGCTACATATGTAACTAGAGACACAAGCTCTGGGGGTACTGGTTAGTTCATATTATTGTTCCTCTTGTAGGGTTGCAGACCACTTTAGCTCCTTGGGCACTTTCTCTAGCTCCTCCATTGGGGGCCCTGTGTTCCATCCTATAGATGACTGTGAGCATCTACTTCTGTATTTGCCAGGCACTGGCAAAGCCTCACAAGAGAGAGCTATATCAGGGTCCTGTCAGCAAAATCTTTCTGGCATATGCAATAGTGTCTGGGTTTGGTGGCTGTTTATGGGATGGATCCCCAGGTGGGGCAGTCTCTGGATGGTCCTTCCTTCTGTCTCAGCTCTGAACTGTGTCTCTGTGTATCCACACTTTGGTCTTCCTTCATCTTGAGTTTCATGTATTTTGCAAATTGTATTTTGGGTATTCTAAGTTTCTGGGCTAATATTCACTTATCAGTGCATACCATGTGTGTTCTCTTGTAATTGGGTTACCTCACTCAGGATGATATCCTCCAGATCCATCCATTTGCCTAAGAAATTCATAAATTCATTGTTTTTAATAGCTGAGTAGTACTCTATTGTGTAAATGTACCACATTTTCTGTATCCATTCCTCTGTTGAGGGGCATCTGGGTACTTTTCAGCTTCTGGCTATTATAAATAAGGCTGCTATGAATATAGTGGAGCATGTGTCCTTATTACCAGTTGGAACATCTTCTGGGTATATGCCCAGGAGTGGTATTACTGGATCTTCTGGTAGTACTATGTCCAATTTTCTGAGGAATCATCAGACTGATTTCCAGAGTGGTTGTACCAGCTTGCAATCCCACCAGCAATGAGGAGTGTTCCTCATTTTCCACATTCTCAACAGCATCTGCTCTCACCACAAATTTTGATCTTAGCCATTCTGACTGATGTGAGGTGGAAATCTCAGGGTTGTTTTGATTTGCATTTCCCTGATGATTAAGGATGTTGAACATTTTTTCAGGTGCTTCTCAGACATTCGGTATTCCTCAGTTGAGAATTCTTTGTTTAGCACTGTACCCCATTTTTAAATAGGGTTATTTGATTCTCTGGAGTCCAGCTTCTTGAGTTCTTTGTATTAAGAAAAAGTAATTGTTGCTTCCTGTTATTTTTGTTGTTAGAGTTGGGATTCTGTTCTTCCAGCTATCTTCTTTTAGGTTTGTTGAAGGATTACTTTCGTGCTTTTTCTAGGGCATAATTTCCCTCCTTATTTTGGAGTTTTCCCTTTAATATCTTTTGAAGGGACGGATTTGTGGAAAGATATTGTGTGAATTTTGTTTTGTCATGGAATACTTTGGTTTCTCCATCTATGGTAAATGAGAGTTTTGCTGGGTATAGTAGCCTGGGCTGGCATTTGTGTTCTCTTACGGTTTGTCCAAGATCTTCTGGCTTCATAGTCTCTGGTGAGAAGTCTGGTATAATTCTAATAGGTCTGCCTTTATATGTTATTTGACCCTTTTCCCTTACTGCTTTTAATATTCCATCTTTATTTAGTGCATTTGTTGTTCTGATTATTATGTGTCAGGAGGAATTTCTTTTCTGGTCCAGTCTATTTGGAGTCCTGTGGGTTTCTTGTATGTTCATGGGCATCTCCTTCTTTAGGTTAGGGAAGTTTTCTTCTATAATTTTGTTGATGATATTTACTGGCCCTTTAAGATGAAAATCTTCATTCTCATCTACTCCGATTATCTGTAGGTTTGGTCTTCTCACTGTGTCCTGGACTTACTGGATGTCTTGAGTTAGGATCTTTTTGCATCTTGCATTTTCTTTGATTGTTGTGTCCATGTTTTCTATGGAATCTTCTACACCTGAGATTCTCTCTTCCATCTCTTGTATTCTGTTGCTGATGCTCGCATCTATAGTTCCTGATTTCTTTCCTAGGATTTCTATCTCCAGGGTTGTCTCCCTTTGGGTTTTCTTTATTGTTTGTACTTCCGTTTTTAGATCTTGGATGTGTTTTGTTCAATTCCATCACCTGTTTGGTTGTGTTTTCCTGTAGTTCTTTCAGGGATTTTTCTGTTTCCTCTGTAAGGACTTCTACTTGTTTAGCAGTGTTTTCCTGTAATTCTTTAAGGGACTTTTGTGCTTCCTCTTTAAGGACTTCTACTTGTTTAGCAGTGTTCTTCTGTATTTCTTTAAGTGAGTTATTAATGCCCTTCTTAAAATCCTCTACCAGCATCATGAGATACGATTTTAGATCCTAATCTTTCTTTTCAGGTGTGTTGGGGTATTCAGGAATTGCTGTGGTGGGAATACTGAGTTCTGATGATGCTGAGTGGTTGTGGCTCCTATTAGTAAGATTCTTATGTCATAAAGGCTATTCTAAGATCTTTTTCTGTGAGTC
Source organism: Mus musculus (assembly GCF_000001635.26). Lineage (NCBI taxonomy): Eukaryota > Metazoa > Chordata > Mammalia > Rodentia > Muridae > Mus > Mus musculus. Next base: position 45,204,783 of record NC_000076.6, read on the forward strand.
ACCTATGTTGCAATACTCAGGGCTTCCCATGGTAGGGTTGCTTGGTGTTAATGAATACATAATTTCTTGGTTATTATTGATTGTATTTTACACTAGCACCTTGGCACCCAGATTTGGGAAAACTGAAATTCTAGGAGCTGATATCTGGTCTTATCTTTGTTGGGTGCAGTTTCTCTCTGGTTCTTAGAAGGATGTAGGGTCTGTGTGTTGCCTGGTAGGAAATTCTGGAATCCTGTTAGATGTGACCATTGGAGTTTCTGGGTAAAATGTCTTTCTAGGCATTGGAAGCTGATACTTAAAGAAATGAGAATGGCCTAGGAAGGGGGAGATAATTTTATGTGTTGTAGGAAGGTAGGCTGAAGGAGAAAAACCTGTGTGATCTGATAGAGATGGTGTTGGGGAGAGAGAAGGCTGACGCTAGTCTGCTACAAAGCTCTGGACAAACCTAGGGTTATGGATTTGGAGAAGAGGAGGAAGAGGTGAGGATCTGTAGTTATATTTACTTCCCTGGTGGAGGTGGCCTGAGGGTTGCCAGAGAATGCTAGCTGGAATTGGGGCCTGGGATGAAGTGATAAATGGAGATTGTATCTCTTTTCCTCTATTTCAGTCTACATTTAGTCAAGGCTGAGTCACTTCCCTACCACGCCATTGTCCCTGCCATTCAGCCTATGATTACATTCCTCTCATCTACTTTTTGTCAGTCCAAAGCTAAGCATCAATTTGCTCTGCCTTTGTCCTTTCTACACAAGAACTTATTAAAACTGCCATTTTATCAGTGCTAAAGAGTCCTAAAATGATTGGATATTAAGGAGTGATTTTTTTTGTTTGTATATTACTGTATTCTAAACTATGCATTTACCAGTTAATAGTAATTATTGCTATAGATATGTGGTATTATATTCTAAAGGTGGTGTGAAGTGAGCCTCATGCCCTGAATAACATAACAGAGTAAATGACACACTAACCCTACAATAACCTAGTCCTTTTTGAACACTACGAACCCTTCTACTGAAAGAACAAAGATACTTAATTTTTAAAAATTCAACCAATAACCTATCCTCTGATGTAAAATCCCATTGCAAATATCCAAGAAGCGTGAAAAGCCAAGGCATTGTATCTCCTCCAAAAATTACCAGCCCCTCAGTAATGGACCTCATTGGGAATGAATTATATAAAATGCTAGGCAAAAATTTCAAAACTACAAATATATGCAAAGAAATCAAAGAGGCTATATACAAAGAGAATACAAACAACTGAATAAAATAAGGAGAGTCAATATAAAATATAAAAATAGAATTCCTTAAAGAGATTTTTACAAAGCAAACTGAAATACTAGGAATAAAAATATCAGTAGGTCACATGAAAACCCACTGGAAAGCTTCAGCAATAGAGTAGATCATGGGGCATGCAGAATATCAGGGTTTGCAAACAATGTAAAGGAAACATTTAATTCATTCAATCAATGAGGATAAATTAATAAATTGTTTGGATGAAATATATGACATCTTTGGAATGCTATGAAAAAAAACCATCTTAATCATGTACATAGAATTTCATACAAAATGGCACAGAAAATACTTTCAGTAAAATCATAGCAGAACATTTCAGAATTCTACTGAAAGAGATGCCCATCCAGGTACAAGAAGCATTTAGAACAAAGAAACAAAACCAGAAAAGAAACTCCTGCATGCTCTATTGTAGTAGATGTCCAGAACAAATAAAGTATACTAAAAACAGAAGATAGAAACACCACACACACAGGGGTGGCTTATCAGAATAGAAAATAATTTCTCAACAGAAACTTTAAAAGCCAGAGGTTTTTATTATTATTATTATTATTATTATTATTAAGGTGATGATGAAGTAGCTCAGCAGGTTAAGGTATTTGCCATGAAACTTCTTGACCTGATTTCAATCACTGGTATCTACACAAAGGTGAAAGGAGAGACCACCACAAAGCTCTTCTCTGATGTCCACATGTAAGAGTTCCCACACATACATTACCCCTTCCGTGATGGCATGCAACAGCCCCCCTCCCCAACACACACATTTTTTTTTTTTTGAGACAGGGTTTCTCTGTGTAGCCCTGGCTATCCTGGAACTCACTCTGTAGACCAGGCTGGCCTCAAACTCAGAAATCCACCTGCCTCTGCCGCCCAAGTGCTGGGATTAAAGGCGTGTGCCACCACCGCCAGGCATACACACAAATTTTTTAAGCCATAGGTCTTGAAGTAATGTATTTTAAGTTCTGAAAGATCATATCAGACAAAGCAGACTACTATACCCCCAAAAAACGATCTGTCAATATAGAAGGAGAAAATTAATGCTTTCTGTGATAGAATCAAGATAAAGAAATTCCTTACCACTAGGCTATCTTTGCAGAAGACACAAGAAGAAAATTTTCAGATTAAAGAAAAGATAAACATATCTAGGAGGCTACAGGATGTAAAACATGTTACTTAAGCAAAGGAGAACTAGGGAAGCACAGAGACTACAAAAATTAACAAAGTAACAATAACTTTCAAAAGGGTCTGTTTTTCCCTTGCCTTCTAGAACTACAAATCACCATCAATGTTAAACATTATCATAGGGGAGATATTTAGGAGAAAGATGGACAAAATATTGCCATGGCTAGAGAGATTTCTCTGAAATGGAAAATTTAAAGGTTTCTTTGGAAAGTCAGTTGTGTCGGATGGTGTTTTGCTGAGGTAAATGTGAAGGAATGTTTCTATGAAGCAGACACAGGTGAAAGGATGTTTTCTAAAGCAAGCATGTAACATGATGAGTGATGAAGGATTCTTTGATAACAACACATGTGTATTGGTCCACCTTACATTGCATGGTTGAGCTCTATTTGTTGTGTTTCCATAGAAAGAAACACACCCAAAAAACTTCTGGTGGTGTGCTGGCAGCTTCTTGCTGCCTCCATGGACTCCAGCCAATTGGCAGAGTGGTGTCAGCTGATACAGGCTCATGTGGAGTTTTGCTAAGTCGGACTCAAATGCTGAGGCAAGACAGGAGGTGAGGCAAGATATTCTCCAGAGGGCACATGATATTTGGAGGGAGTATAAAGAGGACTCAACAGACTGAGAGGGGCTTGCTTCTAGAGCTAGCTGGGCAACACTTCTTTGTCTTGCATCTTCACTGATCTTTGCTTTGTTAAGAGAGGCACAGCCTGGTTCTTTTTGTTTCTACTTGGTTGATTTCAGCCCTGAGTTTCATTATTTCCTTCTGTCTACTCCTCTTGGGTGAATTTGCTTCCTTTTGTTCTAAAGCTTTTAGGTGTGCTGTCAAGCTGCTAGTGTATGCACTGTCTAGTTTCTTTTTGGCAGCACTCAGAGCTCTGAGTTTTCCTCTTAGGACTGCTTTCATTGTGTCTCATAAGTTTGAGTATGTTGAGTCTTCATTTTCATTAAATTCTAAAAAGTCTTTAATCTCTTTATTTCTTCCTTGACAAAGGTATCATTGAATAGAGTGTTATTCAGCTTCCATGTGAATGTTGGCTTTCTATTATTTATGTTGTTATTGAAGATCTGATAGGATACATGGGATAGTTTCAATATTTTTGTATCTGTTGAGGCCTGTTTTGTGACCAATTATATGGTCAATTTTGGAGAAGGTCCCATGAAGTGCTGAGAAGAAGGTATATCCTTTTGTTTTAGGATAAAATGTTCTGTAGATATTTGTTAAATCCATTTGTTTCATAACTTCTGTTAGTTTCAATGTGTCTCTGTTTAGTTTCTGTTTCCAGGATCTGTCCAATGAGGACAGTGAAGTGTTGAAATCTCCCACTATTATTGTGTGAGGTGCAATGTGTGCTTTGAGCTTTACTAAAGTGTCTTTAATGAATGTGGCTGCCCTTGCATTTGGAGCATAGATATTCAGAATTGAGAGTTCATCTTGGAAGATTTTACCTTTGATGAGTATGAAGTGCCCTTCCTTGTCCTCGATATTAGAATGCCTACTCCAGCTTGTTTCTTTGGACCATTTGCTTGGAAAATAGTTTTCCAGACTTTTACTCTGAGGTATTGTCTGTCTTTGTCCCTGAGGTATGTTTTCTGTATGCACAAAATGTTGGGTCCTGTTTATGTAGCCAGTCTGTTAGTCTATGTCTTTTTATTGGGTAATTGAGTCCATTGATATTAAGAGATATTAAGGAAAAGTAATTATTGCTTCCTTTTATTTTTGATGTTTGATTTGGGGTTCTGTTCTTGCAGCTGTCTTCTTTTAAGTTCATTGAAGGATTATTTTCTTGCTTTTTCTAGGGTGTAATCTCCCTCCTTGTGTTGGAGTTTTCCCTTTATTATCCTTTGAAAGGCTGAATTCATGGAAAGATATTGTGTGAATTTGGTTTTGTCATGGAATACCTTGGTTTCTCCATCTATGGTAATTGAGAGTTTTGCTGGGTATAGTAGCCTGGGTTGGCATTTGTGTTCTCTTAGGGTCTGTATAACATCTTTCCAGGATCTTCTGGCTTTCATAGTCTCTGATGAGAAGTCTGGTGTAATTCTAATAGGTCTGCCTTTATATGTTACTTGACCTTTTTCCCTTACTGCTTTTAATATTCTATCTTTATTTAGTGCATTTGTTGTTCTGATTATTATGTGTCAGGAGGAATTTCTTTTCTGGTCCAGTCTATTTGGAGTCCTGTAGGTTTCTTGTATGTTCATGGGCATCTCTTTCTTTAGGTTAGGGAAGTTTTCTTCTATAATTTTGTTGACGATATTTACTGGCCCTTTAAGTTGAAAATCTTCATTCTGATCTATACCTATTATACTTAGTTTTGGTCTTCTCATTGTGTCCTGGATTTCCTGGATGTTTTGAGTTAGGATCTTTTTGCATCTTGCATTTTCTTTGATTGCTGTGTCCATGTTTTCTATGGAATCTTCTGCACCTGAGATTCTCTCTTCCATCTCTTGTATTCTGTTGCTGATGCTCGTATCCATGGTTCCAGATTTTTTTCCTAGGATTTCTATCTCCAGAGTTGCCCCACTTTAGGTTTTCTTTATTGTGTCTACTTCCCTTTTTAGGGACTGGCCCATCCTGGTATCCATACCATAAACAACCACCAAATGCAGACACAAATTGCATATGCCAGCAAGAATTTGCCAACAGGACCCTGATATAGCTGACTCTTATGAGGCTATGCCAGTGCCTGGCAAATACAGAAGTGGATGCTCAGAATCATCTATTAGATAGATCACAGGGCCCCCAATGTAGGAGCTAGAGAAAGTACCCAAGGAGCAGAAGGGGTCTGCAACCCTGTAAGAGGAACAGCAATATGAACTAACCAGTACCCCCTGAGCTCGTGTCTCTAGCTGCATATGTTGCAGAAGATGGCCTAATCGGCCATCATTAGGAGGAGAGGCCCTTGGTCTTGCAAACTTTATATGCCCCAGTACAGGGGAATACCAGGGCCAGGAAGGGGGAGTGGGTTGGAGAGCAGGGTTGGGGGAGGGTATAAGGGACTTTGAGGATAGCATTTGAATTGTAAATGAAGAAAATATCTAAAAAATTAAATTGAAAAAAGGAGAGAAAAGAGAGAGAGGCACAGCTGAGAACTATTCCTGGCATTCCTGTTGGCTGTGGTCCCTCCTGCCAGCTTGTGCCAATTCAGCTGAGGCTGAACTGTCTCTGCTAGGTCATGCCACCCCTGCTGATTTGTGTTTACTATCCCAACCCTACTGAACTGGACTCTGGTATATTTGTGAAGTGTTGGGGAGTGGATCAATCTGCTCTTGCTAACCTGTGAACTGAACTGCTCATTTCCTGACAACACAGATGGGATATGCACCAAAGAATAATTTCTAAACAAGTCTACTTCCCCCATATCCTTTCTTTTCCACTACCTTGGGTGCGTGGTGGGCAGGACAGGAGGTTAAAGCATTTAAGAACCATTATTAAAAGTAGGGTTAAGAAAAATTGAAGTTACATTGCTCAATGATTAAGAGTATGGGCTTCTCTCCCAGACAACAGAAATTTGATTCTTAACTCCTACATGGCAACTTACAACTGTCTGTAACTCCAGTGCAGTGATCTAATGCCCTCTTCTTGCCCTCTTGGGCACCACACATGCCAGCTACTGGAATACAGACCTGCATACAGGCAAAACACCTTCATATAATTAAATACATTCATATATTTTGTTTTGTTTTGTTTTGTTTTGTTTTGTTTTGTTTTGTTTTGTTTTTGAGACAGTGTTTCTCTGTATAGCCCTGGCTGTCCTGGAACTCACTTTGCATGTGGGAGAAAAGGGTATTTCAAGCAAGTGGAATTGGAATGGAGAAACAAGCAGGTGTTACTGTCCAAGCATCTGACACAATAGACTTCAAACCAAAACCAGTTAGAGAAGAAAAGGAAGTTGGGCAGATGTGGCACACACCTTTAATCTCAGCATTTGGGAAGCAGAGGCAGATGGAACTCTGAGTTCAAGGCCAGCCTGGGCTACAGAATGAGTTCTAGGATAGCCAGGACCACACAGAGATAGCATAGCATATCTGGTAAAAACAGAGAAAGTGGGAGGAGGGACACCTCATTCTATTCAAAGAAAAAACAGAGTCTATTACACTTCTAAAAACACACCTAACACTGGTGTACTCAATTTTATAAAAGAAACTCCATTACATTTAAATTCACATACTGACCTTAACACAATGATGGGAGGTGACTTAAAACAGTCATAAAAGTGAAAACATCAGAGTGATATCAAATAAATTACTTAAGCAAGAATACAGCAAACCCAAAAACAGTAGAAGAAAGGAAGTAATAAAGATCGGGGCAAAATTAATGAAATAGAAATAGAAAGCAAAAACAAAAGAGTCAATGAAACTAAGAGTTGATTGTTGGAAAAGATAAACAGCATTGTCAAATATTCAGCCAGACCAAAGAAAGAAAATATTTGGAGTAATAAAGTTAGAGATGCAAATATAAAATTATAATAAATATGGATGAAATTCAGAAAATTATTAGGCTATTCCTTAAAAGCATATTCCACTAAACTGGAAAATCTAAAAGGAGTAGGTAAATATTTATATGTGTATGACCTATCACAGCATTAAACCAACATGAAATTAACAATGTAAGGAGATCTACAACATGGAAACGATAAAACAACAACAAAAACAAAAACACTCCCAACTAAAAGTCCAGACTCACATGGATTCACACATAATTTTAACCAAACCTTCAAATAATAATTATCATCAATTCTTCTCAAACGATTTTATAATATAAAGGAGAAAGAAATTCTACCAAACTCTTCTATGAAGCCAGTATTACCCCGATACTAAAACACAGATAAAGATACAACAACAAAGAAAATTTAAACTACTTTCCTAGTCTCAATAAAATGCTTTTGAACTGAATTCAAGATCCCATGAAAAATATCATTTATCATGATTAAGTTGTTTTCTTCATAGAAATACAGGATGTTTCAACATAGGCAAATCAGTACATCAGTACAAATGTAAGATATCATATAGATGGACACAAGGATAGAAATAACATGATCATCTTAATAGATGGGTAAAATCCATCGTGATGAGAGCTCTGAGGAGACCAGGAATCGAAAGAATGTATCTCAACTTAATAAAAGCTATATGTGACAAGCATAGAGCCAACAACATGCTGAAAGGAGAGAAATTCAAAGCATTTCCACTAAAAATCAGAACAAAGACGAGGGTGTCATTTTCTCCACTCTCATTCAATATAGTGTTTAATGTCTTAACTAGACCAATACGACAAGAGAGGAATACGAAGAAAGAAGAAGTCAATGTGTAAGTGGCAGTACTTAGCAAAGAAGGCTTTTCTGATATAGTCAGTGGGTATGAAAACCAGGCTGGGTTGGGGGGGGGGGTGTCTCAGCAAGACTGAGGCTGAGACAAATTCATTTCAAGCAAGCAGACTTTTCATGCACTTTTCAAAACAGAATATATTGGTGGTTGCCAGGATATGATAACAGGTGCCAGTGAATGGGGACCACAAAATTAATGTCTAAGACTAATTGTTCTGACAGACTTCTATACGTTTTACTGATGTCTGTGGAATTCAGAGCTACACAGGTGGCCTAAATATTTCACTGCTTGAGGGAGTGCCCCAGTTTCTCAGGAACCATAGATTCTATCATAAAAGAAACTTATGATATTATGCCTCTAAGGGAGCTAGACCGGTCCAACTCTGCGACTCCCTGCAGTTCCCTCCCTTTTATGTTTTAATTCTAGAGTATGCGAGCCAATCTTCAAAGCAGACATAGTGTAGAAAATTAGTCTTAAGGCCATTATGCCTCTCAGTTAACAAAGTGAGGCAATATGTCTGAGCAGTAGCAGATGCACTCAACAGAGACAACATATCTAGGAACAGCAATTACACGGTCACACCCTTCCCCTGAAATTTCATGAGCTTTTTCCCCCTCAGTCACTAATGTCTTCAATGGAGTCATTGGTGGTAGAGACACTCTGTTTCTCTTGGTTCAACTACTCCACTGTCCCGAGCTATCATTCTCGCCGGCAAGAACACACTCGGACAACCGGATTCTTCTGCGGCAAGCTTTATTGCTTCTTAAGGAGGGAAGACCCAGACCCTGGAAAATGGTGCTGCTTATATAGCCCTCAGCGTGGCGTTTCAGCACCTGATGTGGCATGTCAGCTCCTGATTTGTTGCTCGCCCATCACCTCATTACTATGCCCCGAGATGGGCAGTGACTAGGCGTGAGTTCACTCTCGCACTTGCGCACAAGGCTTGTTCACTAGTTAGGCACAGCGGAAGCCAGCACCATCTTATAATGGCGATTGCTTGCGGCAAGGCTCTCCACACTCCACTACCTTGTTCATTTTTCTTCAGGTGAAGCCTCTCCAGACGCTCTTGAACCTCTATGTCCATCTTCCAAGTCAATCTTTTACGTATCCACACTGGTTTCTTGGCACCCTGTGAACTACTAGATCCAGGTATTCCATTGACCTGACATAACATGTCTTCAAAGGACTGTTTCTGAGGGGCCCCCAAATTGCTCTGAGATCCTTGCCCAAATTTTAAAAATGTAATGCATATAAAAATAGAAGAAAAATATTATTAGTACCTATATGCCTTAGGGTTAAATACCTTTTTCAGGGAGGAGTGTCTGGGAAGGGGAGTTTATTGGATAAGCCCTTCAGACCTTTTGGTACCTCATTAAAATGGAGATCTGTCTTGAGTCTACATGACCTGTGATCATGTTTCTTACCTGTGGAGGGGCTTGGGGTGTTGCCCTTATGTGACTGATGGCCACAGACCTATGTAGAGCTGCAGTGTCATGTCAAGGGCCTGGTGTCCAGGAACATGGCAAAATGCCTACTGTTCCTTGCAGGGTTATTCCCTGTGGGGTCACCTGCAGGGTCACTGGTGTTTCAAACCTAGCTCAACCAGAAACCAGGCTGCTTTTCACAGTCCCACAATAGTTGAGCATAGGACACCTCAAAGCCTGTCCCCACTGTGACACAGTTCTTCCTATAAGGCCACATCCACTCTAACAAGGCCATACCTCTTAATAGTACCACTCCCTACAGGCCAAGCTTTCAAACACATGAGTCTACGGGAACCATGCCTGTTCACACCACCACATGATATTACCCTTTCCCCCTTCTTTATTTTAAAATAGCAATCAAGTTGTCCATTAGCTCTTTCTAGCTAGCAAGAGATTGGCCTTGAGGTTCGTAAGAAATGATATGGGTTACAGCATACTGTTGACAAATTTCCTGAAAAGGCTTGGCAGCATATGCAGGAACATTGTCAGAATTTAATATTTCACAGAGGCCTAAAATAACAATAACTGCTTCTCCCAATAGGGCAACAGCAAAAATGAGCAACGAGTAAGTATCCACAATGATATGACCATACTTTAACTTCCCCAAACCATGGTGTAAGAGGACAGAGGCATGATATTAACTTTACATATGAAGGGCATTCCTTAACTATCAAGTGAACCTGCTTTTTAGCTAGTAAACCAGTTTTTCCATGCTGAAGCAATTTGGTGAAAGCATGCATGTGATTATTCATCTTTCCTTTAGGTTGTTAGTTCCCAAGAAAAGAGACAGTGTTAAAAGGAACTCTGCCTTTGCTTTTCCCTCAGTCAAAGGAACTGGAAGATTAAAATGTGACCTAATGTGGCCAAATAAACCAGGTTTCCCCCTGTCTACACCTCCTGTTGAATTAATTGTAATAAATCACCAATAGAGGTGGCTGATGAAGGAATTCATGCTTTTTCTAGATGCTGCACTGCCAGGGCTGCGTATTGTGACTCAGAATGTAACTTGGGAAGTTGAGGGTAACATTGCAAAGCAGTGTAAATCCCATGTACTTCCATCCATCGTACAGAAACACCTGAGTGGGCAAATATCTGTGCAGCACCTCTAGAAACCAGGGCACCCTTATGGTCTTCTGTGGCATCTACAAACACTACTTGTGCAGAGGGTATTGACAGAAGTTAGGAAATAAAATAGCACGTTCTAATGCAAAAATCAATAAACTTGATGGAAGGAAAATGATTATCAGTTTGAAAAGGATATACAGCAAAAGTCTGTCAACTGAAGTATTCATCAAAAAATCCAACTTTTTATCATAAGGGATATAATATTTTTGTTGGCTCTTGTCCAAATAATTGCTTTGTGTAAGACCTGCCTAGAATTATCAATTCCTGAACCATATGCCAGTATGGAGTGATGACCTTTTTTGGACTGATAGAGAGATGTATTCATTCTAGTGGTTTCTCCACTCGGAGCAACCCTGTGGGGATGTTGAAAGAAGGTGTTACTATTTATGGAGAAACAGCATAGGTATTTAAGATATGCTGAAGTTGAGCTTCCCTAAGTGCATTTGCCACCAGCCGTCATGTTCTATGTGTAGGCTCAGTACATTCTCTAGGGGATGCAGGATCAGTATTCCTCTTAAGAATATCAATTAGGGCTGGAGAGATGGCTCAGCAGTTAAGAGGACTGGCTGATCTTCTAAAGGTCCTGAATTTAATTCCCAGCAAGCACTTGGTGGCTCACAACCATCTATACTGGGATCCAATGCAGGTGTACATGCAGATAGAATACTAGCATACATAAAATAAATTAATCTTGGGGCTGGTAAGATGGCTCAGTAGTTAAGAGCACTGACTGCTCTTCCAGAGGTCCTGAGTTCAATTCCAAGCAACCACATGGTGGCTCACAACCATCTGTAATGGGATCCAATGCCCTCTTCTGGTTTGCCCTAAGACAGTGAAAGTGTGCTCACATACACCAAATAAATAAATCTTGAAAAAAAAATTGGAGGGCTGGAGAGATGATGGCTCAGCAGTTAAGAGCACTGACTGCTCTTCCAAAAGTTCTGAGTTCAATTCTCAGCAACCACATGGTGACTCACAACCATCTGTAATGGGATCCAATGCCTTCTTCTGATGTGTCTGAAGATAGCAGCAGTGTGTTCATGTATGTAAAATAAATAACTAAATTAAAAAAAATAAAAACAAAGGTTGCAGTTGTGGTGTGGGAAATTCTAACCTATGTCTAGCCCAATCTAAATGTTTTAGCCATTTTTGAAAACCATTTCAAGTTCTTAAGGTGTCCTTCCTAGCTTCCACCCTATAAAGACTTTATAAACTTTCCTAAATATAAAATTGGAGTAATATGATGATTTTTATGGGCCTGTAATCAATCCATGAGTTAATCTATTTTTTTAACTTCAGCAGACAAACCTTCCAGAAATCTGTTATTTTCAGCAGGAAGCAGAGCAGCATCCATATAATGTATAACAAAAGCATCAAGAAACATCAGTTTCTTTTTAAAGCAATAGCAACAAATTTTTGACATAGTTGAAGCACCTTCTGCCCTTGAAGGGCCACATCCATAGATAGCCCCTTGAGTATACGAAGGTCTAATATCAGCACAGAGGTAGATGTAGTCATTAATCTCTCCTTTCTTTCAAAAGGGATAGAAGGTAGTCCGGCAGGGAGCATTAGCATTCTCATATGCCAGTTGCTTGACAATAAGACCTCTCCTTCCTGTCCACTGACCATTCGGTGACTGACTGGGAAACAAAATCTTGATATGACTCATCGAGCCTCTGGCTAATTTTAGAAAGTTCCTCTGCCTTCCTCCAGGTTCTGGTAACTTACACGGTGCTTGCAGTGCCAAAGCACTAAGCCTCAGAGGACATGAAATCGCCTGTTGAGCATTGCTATCCATGTCTTCTCCTGACATCTTAAAAGTTATAGGCACATTAGTTTGCTCCTTTCTAATAGCTTCGTCTTGACATCTCTCGTCCTCCACAGTAAATATTCACCCACTAAGACAAGCTTTTGCTATGATCTTCCAGTCAGAGGGAACAGAGACAGACTCAAGGTTATACAATCTATAGGGAGCAGTTAACCCATATTGAGAGTAGGCCTACCTAAGATCTCTAAGAGTCTTAAATGAAATGGGTATATAATGTTTAACTCGCTGTTCTGCATTATTAGGATTGCATATTTCAATCTCTGGGGAAAAAAGAGAATCCCTCAAGGTCCTCTCCCATCTGCAGGGCTTGATACTGAGCCTCTTGCATCAGAGACCTATATGATGGTTTAAAAGGAACTGACTGTCTCATTGAGTTCACACATTAGTGAAGGTAGGGGTGATGTGGGTGTTTCCGTGTTATCAGGAGCTGCACTTGATAGATCCGGGTTAGGAGGGGAGGGAGTTGGAGCAGGAGGTAAAGAGGCAAAGTCACCAAAAGGAGAACGACAACCAGGTTGAACTTCAGGTTCTAATTTTTCTTCTATTCTCGGTGTTAGTTGGCTTTTTCCTAGTCACCTGCCACGCGCTCTGGTCGAGTCAGCTTGACAAGCCGAGAGGCTTGGAAGCTACTCACTGAGGCAGAAGAGTTTCACAGAAACTCATTCCTGGAGTCTGGCGTTCTCTCTAACCCATACATTAATTTTCCATTCCTGTGTTAGTCTAGTGTATAAATCCACGTGCTCTCTCTTAGTATTATCCTATTATAAGTGCCTTTTAAGATTGAATTGTGACATAGCTAAAGCCAGTGTTCCAACAGTCCTAGAATGTCCTTGAGCAAGACCTTGGGCTTGGAATTCAGTACTGCCCCTGGTATTACACTATCACTTTGAATAAAAGTTAGGTCACTGCCCTTCACAGGAATCTACCATCACCAAGGAAGAAAGAAGTTTCTGACCGTAGGAGAGACCAGAATAGATACTTAGAACTATAGCTGAGTTACACCCATATACAGGAATTTACAATGGTTTAGGAAGTAGATTGGGCTGTGGTTTTAGAGTACTGCATTATTCATGTGATGGTTAGCTAGAACGGAACTCCCTAGTTAGAACCATGACTTGGGTGTGAAAGCCCTTGCCCTAGGAGTGAAAAGATCTCACACCTGGCTTCTAAGACTATAGCTGACCTTAGATAGGGCTGACTTTGTCTCAGTTATTTTATTGCCCAGTTCCTACCAGTCTTTGCGTTTTCATTCCTCTGTTCTGTGTAAGAGTCATTAAGCATCCGATTACCTCTTTGTACCTTGCTGGTGTGTCACCCAACTTCCTTATTGTCTTCTGCATAAAAAGTCCGATGCTTGATTTGACAAATTACATTCAGATCCTACACAACCTCTCCTGTGTGCATCTATCTGTCAATTCATCCGACGCTTTGCCCACCCGCGACTAGAGACCCGTTCCACGCAGACAAAGGGGCCCAGAGGGTCTGCGGCAGTCACCCTCATCTCTCATTTAATTGTCACTTCTATCAGCTACTGTTTTTATTTCTTTCCAGAGCTGAAAAGCATTGCTAGGAATTTCCTCTGGTTCTCTTGTATCTAATCTCCCTGAGCTGCTCATTGGTCCTACTGGGATCAAGTTCTGGAATCCAGAGATCCCTCCTCAGAGACAGAAGCCTGAAGTTTGCTGATGAACTCCACGAATTTCATCAACTGATGGTGTCCTGATTTAACTTTTCCAGCAACAAAGCCAGGCGTGATGGTGCATGCCTTTAATCCCAGCATTCGGGAGGCAGAGGCAGGCGGATTTCTGAGTTCGAGGCCAGCCTGGTCTACAAAGTGAGTTCCAGGACAGCCAGGGCTATACAGAGAAACCCTGTCTCAAAGAAAATAAAAACAAAAAAACAAAAAACCAACCAACCAACAAACAAACAAAAACTTTTCCAGCAACAAAATTCACAGAACTGCAAACAAGTGTCGTTCCTTTGACCTTGCCTGACCCGTTTGTACCTGCAATGCCTTCTGCCTTGTTACACTTGTGTGTACACCACGACCAGGAGGTCTTCACCTTAAGTATTTGTTATTCTTAAATTTCTGTATTTCAGATCCCCGTTCTAGAGTCACTTGTAAACACCAGTGTTTACTTACCAACCAGGGTCTCCTGATATCATGAGTGGGAATGAAAACCAGACCAGATTGGAGGGGTCTCAGTAAGGCTGAAGCTAAGAAAAGTTTATTTCAAGCAATCAGACTTTTTATACACTTATTGAAAACAGAATATAATGGTGGTTGTCAGGAGATGATGACAGTTGCAAGCAAAATAAGGTAGAGAAGATTCATGTCTAACTCTGTTTGTTGTGCCAAACTTGTAGATGTTTCACTGACTTCTAAGGAAACAGAGACACACAGGTGGTCTGAATGCTTCGCTGCCCGAGGGAGTGCCTCAGTTTCTCAGGAACCAAAAGGCAATGTCCCCGGAGCCCTGAACTCTAACATCAAAAATCTATGATGCATGCTTCACAGGGCAGTGAGACCAGGCCAACTCTGATTCACTGCCACAAAAATTATTTGCAGATGCTGCTAAGAGCCGGGCGTGGTGGCACACGCCTTTAATCCCAGCACTTGGGAGGCAGAGTCAGGCGGATCTCTGAGTTCGAGGCCAGCCTGGTCTACAGAGTGAGTTCCAGGACAGCCAGGGCTACACAGAGAAACCCTGTTTCAAACAAACAAATAAACAAACAAACAACAAGAAGTGGTGAGCATATTTCAGGCAAGTGGCAAGCTAAAAATAAAAATGAAACAGAATAAATGGGTAAATAGTTTACTTATATCCCAACAACAAACTTGCTGTAAATGAAATGAAATAAATGATTCCATTCACAATTGCCTTACAAAACCTATAATGAACCTAGTCAAGGGTATAAAGGCTTCTACTTTGAAAAGTTTAAAATATTCAATGGAGAAATTAAAGAAGACTCTAAGAGGAACGAAGACATCTCATGCTTGTGGACAGAAGGGCAGATAGCAAGAAAACCAAAAGCAATCTATAGACTAAGTAAATCCCAGTGCCATTCTTCGCAGAGGTAGAAACCAAAATCTTAATTTCCTATGGAAGCACAAAACACCTCAGACAGCAAAAGCAATCCCAAGCAAAAAGAAGTTGGTAATGGTGACATTATCAACTTGATTTCAAGTTATAGTACAGAGTCATAGTAACAAGTGCACAAGTGCAGCTCAATACTGCCACAAAAATAGACATGTAGATCAATGGAATAGAATAAAGGACCCATACATAAGCATACATATCTGTAACTACCTCCACCTGATCTTTGACAATAATGACCAAAGTCTATTAAAGAAAGAATGACCTTTGCAACAAATGTTTCTGGGAAAACAGACATCCACAGGTAGAAAAAAAATGAAACTGTATCTTACTTTTCATAAAAGTATAAATATAAAACACAGAAAAATTTAGAGGAAAAATCAGGGAAACAATTCAGAATAGAGGAGTAAGCAAGGACTCCAGTCACTCAGGAAACTATGTCAACAAGTGACAAACGGAAGGAACCTCATAAAAATAAGTCTTGAGCTAGCAAGATGAATCGCTGGATAAAGAAAGGCACTTGCCACTAGGCTTAACAACCAGAGTTAATTCCTAGGACCTACATGGTGGAAGAAGAGAATCAATGCCCATAATTTGTTCTCTGACCTTCACATGCATATTGTAGTACTCATTATACGTGTACACACACACACACAGACACACACACACACACACGTAAAAAAACACAATTGAGTAAAGAGACAGCTTGAAGAATGGTAAAATGCTTTCTAACTATATGGCTGGAATATGATATATATAAGAAAATATAAAACTAAACAGTAAGAAATTAAATAACACAATTAATAGGATAAAGCAATAAGCAGTTGTTGAAAGATGAATTACAAATGGCCAATAATATGTAAAAATGCTTAATTCTTCATCAAAAGAAATGTAAAGCAAAATTACATTAAAATTCTATCTTGCCATCAGAATGGCAGTCATTACTAAAAAAAAGTACTCAATTTTCATTTTTTTAATGGTTTACTTTTTTTTTTAAAGATTTATTTATTTTATCTATGTGAGTATGCTGTTGCTGTCTTCAGACACACCAGAAGAGGGCATCAGAATCCATTACAGATGGTTCTGAACCACCATGTAGTTGCTAGGAATTGAACTCAGGAACTCCAGAAGAGCAGTCTAGTGCTCTTAACCACTGAACCATTTCTCCAGCCTCAAATTATTTTCAAAAGTATAAACATATGGAACTTTTCCAAACTCCTACAAATCCCGCAATTTCTAATACTAAAAGGAAGTAAAGACACAACAACAACAACAACACCAATACAGGCCCATATCCTGTATGGGAATTTACATACAAAAATCCTCAACTAAGTACTTAAAAACTGTGTCAATACATTTTCTAAAAATGTCTCTGGCTTTATCAGAGACTCATTTGAGATTATACTTAACCTGCTGTCTTACTGGGTACTCAGCCTATTTAAGATTTTCCTGCCTTTAAGAGGACAATGTAAGCAACCTTACTATTCCTAGATTTTTCCATGCAATCAGTTTTACAGACTAAGCCAAAGGCATAGCTTTAATTTATGCAACTTTCCATGTCCCTGGCCCAGAACAGTGTATTGTGTGTGTTGTGGTAATCATTTGCTGAAAGCAGCCGATAGGCTTTGGTTTTTTGGATTTGTTGTTGTTGGTTTTGATGTTACTGGTTTTTTGCTTTGGTTTGGGTTTGGCTTTGGTTTGGGAATTTGTTTTGTTTTGTTTGTTTTGTTGTTATTTTTTGAGACAAGGTTTCTCCCTGGCTGTCCTGAAACTCACTCTGTTGAATAGGCTGGCCTTGAACTCTGAGATCCACCTGCTTCTGCCTCCCAAGCTCTGAGATTAAAGGCATGCACCATCACAGTCTGGAGGTTGAAATCAATCTTAGACAAGACAAATATCACTTAAATGTTGGAAGAAATATTTGCATATAGGTTGATAGTATCTATCTGCAGCTTTGAGTGCTGTTCTGGGACAGTTGGAATAGTAAAATAACTACTTCCCTTGTAAAACTCTTTTTGAAATCCATGTAAAAAGGCATCCCTAATTTTTTACCTATGCTGTGTTTTTAGTGATGGTCAATCAATATAAAGGCTCTTTGTTAGGGACAGGCACAGACACAGATACACACTGGCAGATATAGAGCAGATATAGGCACAAGAGACACACAGGCACAATAATACATCAGACACAGGGACTAACAGATGACACACACACACACCAGGCAGTGGCAGAGCAGAGCAAACTGACAAATGACTCAGGGAGAAACCTGGGTAATTCATGCTTACACTCGGTTAGACAAACACAAGAGAAGTGTGTGTTTTCATTGTTTAATGCAGCATTCCTGCAGCAACCCCAATACTGACTGATCATAGCCAAAAGATCATCTACCATGATCAAGCTGGCTTTATCCTGTAAATGCAGAGTGGTTCAACATATATACATAAAAAAACCCTACTGTATCATGAATGAGTTTAGAGACCGAAACCACTTGATTATCTCAACAAATGCAGAAAAAGCTTTAACAAAATCCAACATGCCTTCATGATAAAAATCCTAGAGAGAGGAAGACTGGAGGGAACATACCTCAGTACAACAAAGGCTAAACAAAACAAAATAAAATGAAAAAAAAAACACAGCTAAAATTCAAAGTCATCTCACTGAAATGAGGAAGCAGACAGGGCTGACCACTCTGTCCACTCTGTTTAACAGCGTCTGAAGCCCCAGATAAAGCAAAAAGGCAGAAGGAAATGGAAAGAACACAAATAGGAAGAGAAGTCAAATTACCACAACTTGTGGATGACACAATATCATCCATGTTCTACCAGAAAACATCTAGAAACAAGCAACAATTTCCTCCAAGTAGCAGCATACAAAATCAACTTCGAAAAACCAGTAGCTTTTCTCTTCACCACCAAAAACCATGCTGAAAAACAGATTGTGGACACATTCCCACTTATGACAGCATTGAAGAAAATAAAATGTCTTGGAATAAACCTAACCAAGGAGGCGAAAGTCCTCCACAGGGATAACTTTAAATCTCTGAAGATAGATGGAGGAAGACACTGAAATGGAAGAGTGTGCCATGCTCATGGATTGATGGACTAACTGAAGAGAACCAGCCTATCAAAGCCTAGACACAGATTCAGTGCAATCTTAATCAAAATACTGATTTTCTGTAATGTAAATAGCTGACATTCAGGGATCTGTTATGAGCCCCCAAGGGCTGAGAACCCTCACTTTAAAAGTCAAACAACCCAGAGCACAAGTACAACAATGGAGGGACTACTATTCCAAATTTCAAGATATATTACAGAGATATAGTAATAAAAATAATATGGCTCTAATACAAAAGCAGGCATGTGCACTAAGGAACAATAACGTAACTACACATATCTACAGACATCCGATATTCTACAAAGATGCCAAAAACATACACTGGAGACAAGACAACATCTCCAATAAATGGTGCTGGGAAGATTGGATGTTCATATGTGGAATAATGAAACCTGAAATGACTAAGAGAAAACACACCACTATCCTATAATATATAGATGTAGGGAAGAACTTTTTGAACACAACTCCATTCAGCCAAGAATTAAGGTCAACAATTGACACGTGGAACTTCATTGAAGCTAAGGAAACACTCCATTGAGGTCAAATGAAGAGGAAACCCACAGAATGGGAGAAAATCACAGTAGCTACACATCTGACAGAGAATTCATATTCAGAATACATATTTTTTTTTTCAAAAAACAGTCGAGAAAACAAATGACCCAGTTAAAAATGAACTATGCATTCATACATAGGATTCTCACAAAGAGAAATGAAAGTGGCTAAGAAGTATCCTAAAAAGTGCTCACCATCCTTTGTAATTAAAGAAATGTGAATTAACACAACGTTGAGATTTCGTCTTACCCTAACCAGACTGGCTAATATGAACAAATCCGCTGACAGCCAATGCTGGTGAAGTTGTGGGAAATCAGGAACTCTCGGTCACTATTAGTGGGATTGCACAGCTATAGCCATTCTGGAAATCACTATGGAGAGGTTTCAAAAAGTTAACAATGAGTCTATCATATGATTCAGATATACTGATCCTTGGCATATGTCCGAAGAACTCAGTGTGCTCCACAGACACTTTCTCAGCCACGTCCTTCAATAGTCTACTCACAACAGCTAGGAAGTGGGACCAAACTAAATATCCTCAACTGACAAAAGCATAATGACAAAGCAGTACACATATATGATGGAACACTATTCAGCTGTAAAGAAAAATGAAATAATGATATTTGCAGTAAGTGCTCGGAGCTGGAAAATATGATATTGAGTGAAGTAGCCAAGGCCCAGAATGACAAACACCACATGAAGTCTCATCTGGGTTCCTAGCTCCAAGTCTTCACCTGTGAGCATATAGCTTGGAGTAACCATAGAAACCAGGATGGTAAAGAGGGATCATGCTGGTAGTCTAGAAAGGGGGATACGGGAATAAGAATTGGTTCCCCTAGGTTCATATATTTGAGTGCTTAGTTATCAGGGAGTGGCATTACTTTAAACAGATTAGGGGGTGTGGCCTTGTCAGAAAAGGTGTGGCCTTGTGGGGGAAATGTTACTTGGAGAAGGCTTTGAGGTTTCAAAAGGTCAAGTCAGGCCCAGTGTTTGTCTTTCTGATGCCTGTGACTCCAGTCTCACCATGTCATAAGGTAATTCTTTCCCTTATAAGAGTTACCTTGGCCATGGTGTCCCTTCACACCAACAGAAGTCTGACTAGGACAGGGGCTTTAATGCTGGAGTGCTCAGGGAAGAGAAGACAGACAGAGACCGAAGGAGGAGCAATACATAAAACTAAGTATACTTGAAGTTTTTCAATACAGGGAATCACTTTATATTTATCTAAAATTACATAAAAATCATGCAAGTGTAGATGAATATGTGCATGTGTACATGTATGTTTATGTGTATATGCACATATGGTGATAGTAAACCTGCTAAGAGAAGGAAGCAATCAATATTCCTGCCCAACTTATGAGCCACAATAATGATTAAATGGCAATGGAGCCCTAAAAGTGTAACAGGGGTACTTCTATCCTAGTGGTAACCAACAGCAGTCTAATTGGACTCAAGACCCGGTACTATAAATCCAGTGAGCCACATGTGACTAGTAAGAACATGTATCCTAGCGAAATTGCTAAAACCACTTTACTAAAGCAGACTAATTCCTATCTGCTCGAGAAATACTTATCATTATACTCAGAGATAAGTGTAGAGAGATCTCACCTTTCTCAAAGGTTTTTTGTTTATTTATTTGTGGTTTTGTCTTTTTTTGCAGAAGATCATTACAGAAGCCATAACTTACCAAAAAGCAGCAAACAACTGTTTGTGGAGTTCCCAGCCCGGTGGATTCATCTACACTACAACTCCTACACCTAAGGGGCATGGAATAGTAGAGCCACTATAAAAGTCGGTGAGTTTTCTAGGAATTTGTCCCGTTAAAATACTCGTGGGTATTTACCAAAGACCCCAACTTGACAACACATCGCAGATGCTTGCATGTCAATGTTCACTACAACGCTATTCACAACAGCCGACTTAGATAACCAACCTAAGTATCCAACAACAGAGGAATGCATGAGAGAAATGCTGCATAGCTACCCATGAAGAAGAATTAAGTTAGGTCATTTGTAGGAAAATAGACAGAACTACAGATACTGTGTCTTCAATCGATCACTGTTAGGACAGCTACCAAAATGGCAAGAGGTAATAGAATTTCATCATACCACCCAGAATTATTGCTTCTCAGAGTCAGTAAAGTAGGCCAGCAGCAGTCTGACACAGTGTCAGAATGCCTCACATGTAAGCATTGTGCCATCATAAAAAGGGGAAATATGATATTCTGGGAGAGAAAGACCACATATCTTATATTGTAGCGTATTTCCCTAATTATGCTCTTAATTGATATTTTGCTATCACTATTTTATTGTGTTTATTTCTTAACATCATACCTTACAGAGATATATACTGAGAAAGGAAGTGTAAACAAGGCTAGACCTTATCTGCGGTTTCAGGTATCCCCTGGAGATCTTGAAAAACTTGTGCATGTGCATGTGTGTGCATGCATGTGTGTGCATGCGCGTATGCGTGTGTGTGTGTGTGTGTGTGTGTGTGTGTGTGTGTGTGTGTGTATGTGTGTGTGTGTGTATGTGTGTGTGTGTGTGTGCTATAATGGTCATTGACTTCATAGAGTAACTGTTTTCAAGCAGTAAGCTTTCTCTTTAACTTGGTATTTCTATCCCACTCCTTTTGGATTTGCTTTGCCTGGGAACTGATATTTGCTCCTTGCCCAGGTAAGTGGATCTGGAAGAGAGCTGTGTAGTGAAGAGCTGATTGTGGGAGCACTTTGAACCTTTGGGCAGCATCTGCCAAAGAGGAAGAAAGAGAAGGTATAGGTGAGCCCTGAGGAGCCTTCTCTGCCTTCTTTAATTTTGTTTCAGTGCCACAATTCAGTAAAAGAAAGTCACAGAAGAACCAGCAGGCAGGACTGAGAATCGCTAGTGACTGTGTTTGTGGCTAATTACCACATCTCAGTTATGATTGATGGGTGCTGCTGTGTTCCAACCTCACCTTTGTGTTCCACTCATTCTAAAGCTGCCTTACAACACCAAAGTTTTATCTGCAAAACTAATATTTGAAAAAATATTTCAACAAAGACATCTGGATTATTTCCTCAAAAACATATATTATAACAAATCCTTCCTTCACATGAGAATAAGAACTTTAAACATGTTATTATTTACTTGTATATATTCATATGTGCATATTTGTATGTTTATGTTCTGTGAGTATGCATGTGTATGTGTGTGCACGTGCGTATTGTTC
This sequence comes from Mus musculus, assembly GCF_000001635.26. Taxonomy (NCBI): domain Eukaryota; kingdom Metazoa; phylum Chordata; class Mammalia; order Rodentia; family Muridae; genus Mus; species Mus musculus. Next base: position 45,226,984 of record NC_000076.6, read on the forward strand.
ACGTGTGTGGGAGTGTGAGTATTTGTGTGTGTGATCATGTGGAGGCTGAGGTCAACAGAGAACATCTCCTCAGTTACTGTCTATATTATTATTATTATTATTATTATTATTATTATTATTATTATTATTTATAGGTAGGGTCTTTTAGTGATGCTGGAGCTCACTGATTGGGTAGACTGGCTGGCCAGAGAGCTCCAGGGGTCTGTCTTTGTTGCCTAGGGATAGGTTACAGGTGACCACAGCTATCCCTAGCTTTTAAGTGGGACATAGGAATCCAAACTCAGATCTTAATGCTTGTGAGACTGGTACTCTACCAACTGAGCCATATCTCCAATCCAATAATATCTATTTTTATAACATATGTTTGAAAAAAAAAACTTTTATAGGCCTAAATTCACTTGGGTAAAAGCCCTTCAAGGAAGGCAAAGCTGATGCTAATGTGGTAGAAAATCAGTCAGGATGGTGAGACCTCAGCAGTAGGTAGAAAATAGAACAAAGCTTGTGGCCATGGACAGGGAAGAAGGAATAAAGTGACTTGTGTTGAGCTTTGGCTTGGCTCAGGTGGCATCTTATCCACACATAAACAGAAGAAGGCTGGAAGTCTCCAGAAGATGGCCAAATTCAGGGGAAGATGGGGACGGAGGGAGGGCAGGAGGGAGGGAGGGAGGTGGAAAGGAAGAGAGGGTAGGTGGAAGAGAGAAAGGGAAGGAAGTCCCACCACTAGCTGTGGCAAGCTCTGATCCTGGATGGAATTCTTACCAACACCAAGGGAGAACACTTTGCCTGAGTACTCTTTTCTCAGATTATCATAAGAACTAGAATTCAACCTCCCAGAGATCTCCGTACACACTAGTGTAGACACCTGGAGGGGCAGCGCCTAATGATCACTCCCAATTTTATTTGTTTCCCTTTTTAGCTTTGGAGACTGGAGCAAAGGCCATGGACATACCATGGCGAGCTCCCACAGAGCCACACCTGCTGGCCTTTCTAAGTGACTTGTTAAAGATGGACTATTAGCCAGACAGCCTCCTTTCAAGCTCAGGTCCCACCTCCAGCTAGGGCATAAGTAGTTCTTGAATGTGATAAGTTCCCAGAGTTCTTTATATTTTAGCTGTCTAGTGTGCGAAAGAAGACGTTCTGGTGGATGGAATGATTCGTGGACCATAGCACCTGTCACCTGTGGCCCCCTCCATCCCCAGGGCCATTTGTAGTCGTATTTACAGCTGGCAGAAAGAGTGTAAATATGCAGAGGGCCATTTTAAAGTTTTTTTTTTTTTTTTAGTTTGTTCTTTTGTATTTAATTTGACATTATTTTTTTCCATTTTTTATTAGGTATTTAGCTCATTTACATTTCCAATGCTATACCAAAAGTCCCCCATACCCACCCACCCCCACTCCCCTATACACCCACTCCCCCTTTTTGGCCCTGGCGTTCCCCTGTACTGGGGCATACAAAGTTTACGTGTCCAATGGGCCTCTCTTTCCAGTGATGGCCGATTAGGCCATCTTTTGATATAGCACTGGCTCACCTTACTATAAAAAAGGCTAGAAAATGCTTCTTAGTGATACGTCTAAGGTTAGAAAAGAAAACATATCCTGTGTGAACACAGTCTGCTAAGTTAGATGGATTTCCTTGAGAGTGGCTTTCAGCATCTTTCTGTCTCATTGTTTCTTTGACTATAAAATGAAGCTTTTGAATGGAATATAGCTTGGTGGTATAGTGCTTATCTAGCAGGTGTGGAGCCCTGGGTTCGATCTCTAGTTCTGTGGGAAGAGGGAAGAGAGATCATCAATAATGCTGCGCCATCCCAGGAGTTCTGCAAGGATGGTATGGAACCCGGGATGATCCTTGAACAGTGTCCGGTTCTTAGTCAGCCCACCGTAGATCAGGGCCATTGTTGCTGCTGCCATCCTTGCCCCTACTTTTCTCACCACCATGATTATCTGAAGGTCAAGGAGGAGGGACTTATCTACATCCTTTGATTTGGAATCCTGAGAAAATGTATCCTACCTTCCTACAAGGCTGCTACCTTCATAAAGCATCTGCATGAAGAGCCAATTCCCAGCTTCCCTCCCTAAACATGAATGTTACGTAAAATCTGCTTAGGCTAAAAGGAAGGCTTAATTTCAAGTTATATTCAAGCTTTTTTTTTTTTTTTTTTTTTTTTTTTGGTTTTGTGAGACAGGGTTTCTCTGTGTAGCCCTGGCTGTCCTGGAACTCACTCTGTAGACCAGGCTGGCCTCGAACTCAGATATCCGCCTGCCTCTGCCTCCCAAGTGGTGGAATTAAAGGTGGGCACCACCACTCCCTGCCCTATATTCAAGCTTTATCTTACATTAAAATTCTTCATTTCAATGAAGGTGTAAAACTGCTAGACTGAGCCAAGGTCTACCTGGAAAATCATTAGTCCCTAAGCTCTGGGGGAGACACTGAGGGAGAATACACACATGTAATTTTTCTCAGAGAGCTTCCTCATATATGCATCTGTTAAGCAATACTGAGCCAGACCGCGTTTTTAGTGACCTCTTGCCCTTCTATCCCGTTGGCTAAAGCAGAGACTATCATTCTAGTTTGAGTGAATTCTGTTTATTTACTAGACTATTGAGAAGAATGAAGGGAAATGAAATTTTCCTTCAGTGAATAAGCGGCACATTTTCAGTCAGGTAAATAAAAATGGAAGAGCAAATATCATCAGTCAAGAACTGTAAGATTTCAGTCAGTATTCTTGAGCTATTTGACCACCTAATGCTGCTATTTGTCTGCTTAGTAAACTAGGGCTTTATCGTGAATGTACTGGGATCATTATTCAACTCCCAGACTGCCGGTGCCTGCCTGGCCTTTATTTAAAGTGACACAATTATCAGATTGGAGAATCTGCCACGCCATTGACTCAGCCCAGCAGAACACGAAACTGAGTTACAAGCATTAATTTGCTCTCACCAAGAGACAGGAAGCATTAAACAAGTCGAGTTCGAAGCAACATAATCTAGTCATCTCATTCACTTCAAAGTCAGCAGAATGGAAAGAGAAAGTCTGCGACTGACCACTAAATAGGCCACCTCTGCACTCAGAAATTCCTGGAGAGCGTTTCAAGTGTTCTCTGAAGGAAAGAATGCTGTGAAGTTCAGCTCTGGAAAGCCTCCGGGACACTTCTGAATGCACCAGACTTGATTGGGTGACACTAGAGGTCCCCCAGAGGCATGTGAGGAGGTTCAGAGAGATTAATGTGCAGGGGGCTGGGATGTGTCTGCCAACATCTGCTTCTCACTCTTGATAGTAACAGTTTGTGACTGTATCCACTGCTGCCTGGGGAGATCACATTTCCCAGCTGCCCTTGCAGTTTGATGTGGTCTTTGAAGTTTTTAGAGGAGTAATGTGAGGAAAAGTGATACTTACCACCTTCAGGTCTGGGACTGAAGACATCAAGAGGAAATTCTCAGATTCACTCACAGTTTCTAAAGACAAGAACACAATGACAGTCCTAACTATAGCAATGCAGAAGATGGGAACACCTTAGGGTCTCACGACTTCAGGGTTCACCCAGGAAGCATTAGAAAGACACAATAAAAGAAAGACTTTACCCAGGACCTACTAAAGCAATCTGCATTTTACTTAGGTCCTTATGGGAATCCAATATGCATTCAATTCTGAGGCACACAGGCCAGAGGATGGCAGAGCTGTCATGAAACTGGGTCTCCATTTAAGCAGAGATGTACCTCAGAGTGTAATGCTCACTCTGTGATACATGAGAAAGGCGACTGTGAAGTCAATTTGTTGCTGGTGCTTAAATTTATCAGAAACCAAATAGTGTGGCGGAATTCACAGTGTCTTGTTTACCAGAATATACTAGCAACTTCCCATGGGATACCTGTCCAGAGCTAACCAGTCTGCTGAAGTTCTGCCACTATGTGAGGATTCTAGAAGGTTCTGCTGCTCAGAAGTCATTGATAAAGTGGGGAGCTGGGGATGGGGACGAGAGTTCTGAATGGGTAGGTGCTTGACTCCAGGCTGGAAAACTAGAGGAATTAAAATAACTGAGAATCAGCTCTGCTCCCAGAATGCCCCAGCCATTCCTGGCAGCTGCAACAAAGCTTCAGGCTCCTTCTCTGCAGCCCTTGCCTGCAGCCAGCCCTAGGGCTCACTGGCCGAGTCAGAGCACTGCCCTTCCTATCCTAGCCCAGAGTGGAATTACGATCAGCATTAACTCTGTGAAGGAAATGACAAACTTACATTCCTAAGAATTCCCACAAGCTCGGTTACCTGGGGAGGTGCATGAGTTCATCAGACACCTGCATGTGTGCCAGAGATGTTCAAGGTCCTCTGTCACCCAGAAAGCAAGGACGTGTAGCATCACATCAGAGACAGGCAGGGGCATCTCCTACTGACAATGCTGAGGACAAGGCAGATATTTATTATAAATGCATGTTTATGTGCCAGGTAAACTTCAATGGAGTAAAATCAATTGAGCTCTTAAAAGTCATGGTTTCAGGGTGTTCACATGCATGAGGTTGTGCCTCCGGTGTCTTTCCTCAGGCAGTGTCCTCTGTTTTTTGAGATAGGTCTCGTATTGGCCCGAGGTTCACTGATTTGGTTAGACTGGCCCGGCCAGTGAGCCCTAGAGATCTTTCTATCTTTGCCTCTCCAATGATAGGATTAAAAGTGTGTGCCACCGTGCCAGGCCTTTTTATGTGGGTTCTGGGGAATCGAATTTGGGTCCTCACGCATATACAGCAAGCACTTTACTGACTGAGCATCTCCTGAGCCCTGAAGCCATGGATTTGTGATACTAGGCCCAACTCCCCATAAAACAGAAGCATTTTTATTGATCAGCCTCTGAAGATCTAAGGCAGCAACCTACTATTCTTTTGAAAAATTGATTGTTGATTTTTTTTTTACTTTCTGTATATTGATTTATAAATCAACTTTCAACCTTAAAATGATTCAAATGGGAGAGTTAAAGGAGAAAGAGTCAACACTTATTCTGTCTTCCTTCTGTGAATTATAAGTATAGAAAGCGCATATGCAAAGGCATAGTTCTGTATACACTCACTGCAAAGGCTTAGTTCTACATACACTCTATGTAAAAGCATAATTCCTGGGTCTTGGCACTTACCTAATGAGCACCTGCCTCTGCCACTTCGCTAACATGAGAAGCCATCTTGGACTTCCAAGGTAAGGCTGTGCTGAGCTGGTATGCCCAGCCTGCTTGTCCTTCAACTACCCAGGTCCAGATCCAGCCTGAGGTGCAAGCACAAAAGTTGTGGTCTCATTCATTTGCTCAGGCTGCAGACAGAGTCCTTACTCTCAGAGCAAAGGGGCTGCTGCCTCAAAATCTGCCCTAGGCAACCTGTAGTCAGCCTTGGAAGAGAACAGATAATGTTTCTCCGGGTGAACTTTTATGAGTGAAATACTACAGGGGCTTGCTTTTATATTACCTCTGGACATTTCCAAAATGTATGGTCTATAATGGCCCCAGGAAGGAGTTCTATGGGACCAAAGAACCAGGATTTTTGTGAGGCAGTGCGAGCTCAGCCTCTCCTGCATCATTTCCCTCTCTCTACAGTTCCCATAATGAATTGCTTCTCAATATCTCAGCACACAAAATCCTGCCCTGGCTTTGGGGTCGGGGAACTTAGGCAGATAACTAAGTGCTTAAAGCAGCAAATTGTCAAAGCATTTCAGTTAATACATGGTGAGATTTTAGAGCTAGACTAAACTAGATTCCTCTTCTGGTTTTACTTTATACCCACATTCAATAGCTGGTAACGTAGACAAGAGAGAGATAAGTAGTTATAACCCCTCTGATGGCACATATAGGACCAATATCTACATACAGGTTTCTGTGCTGGGCAGAAAGTTCTTTCTCCATTCCAGCACACCTACTTCCCCATTACCCCAAACACATCCACTGTCTCTAATTAATTTCTGTATCTGCCAAAGACAGGTGACAGAGCAGAGCAGATGTGTTTGTACATGGGTAAACACACACACTATATTCTTATGCTTTTCCCTTATGCTAATTAAAATTTGCATTGCTTGCATCTAGAAATCTTTATTTCCTCTTCTCCTCCCACAGAGCACACAAAGCAGGATACTGTAGGCCATAGGTAAGCTAGAGGTATACAACAACAAGTGTCATTGTTTTCTTCGTTCTTCTAGGAAACGGACATTCAGAGCTGCTGCCTCTCTGAATCTCACAGCATCCAAATCCCAATATAATTCTTCAGACTTAATGATCAGAAACAAGCAGTACATTTGAAAGATTATATTTATTACATGAAACAATTATTGCATGTAGAAATTCAATTTTGCTATAAGAGCTGTGAAGAGTCCATATGTATGTCAACACAGATCAGCACAAGAGTTGGTTGTTTTTTTTTTTTCAAGTTGACCTAGGCATTATCAGAATCCAAAGCAGGACAAGGAAGCAAGCCATGGCCTATTAGAAGATAAAGTGTTGACCTCTAATGGCCAAGCCAACTCTCATGCATGCTGCTCACAGGAGAACAGGCTGTACCCGAAGGCTTTCTTTTGGGAAGCACTTTGGACTTTTGCCATAATGAGGACCTATGAAGTATGTCAGGTCAGCGAGGGCTCGCCACAAGACCCAGTGCCGTCTCCGAGTCACTTGTAGCTGACAGAGTTGCAGGAGGGCTATTACACATACAGCAGCCTCAGAAGAATTACAACTAATGAAGAAAAATAATGGCTTTCTCATTCGAAGCTGGGGGTCAAGGGCTTTGCTAACAAGCTGTGCCCAAGCTGCTGGCATGGCTCATAATCTCCGATAGAGCTCCGAGGGAGCAACTCTCTTCTTTATTGTTGGCCGATTGTGGGCCTCGTGTTAATTAAATGCTATACCTCGGCCTCAGTTGGGCTTTTTCTGCTTTTCTCCTGCTTATCATATTTTGTTAATGTAATCCCAGTACCTAGCTCTAAGAGGTTATGTTCCATAGAGTACTAGGTAATACCTAAGCTAAGTACACAAAATGGGGGGAAAAATCACCAATCTACTCCTCATTAATGCAGCTTAACTGGATAGATAAGAAAATTATTAAATCTATGGCATCCCCCTTTGACTTCTTACAAGTGAGAAGAAACCAATAAGGAAGAGTTGGCTGGAGTCTTCCTACAGACCGTAGATCAAATGTGTACATCGTGTTTAGCAGATCCTAAAGATGTTAACGTAAGAACATGACAGCGATTCAGTAAAGTATGAGTAATAACATCTTTGTAAAACTATTTATGTGTATGTGTGTGTGATTGCATGCATATATATACATGTGTGCAGGTACATGCACTTGTGCCTAGAGGCCAGAAGAACATATCAGATCCCTGAGAACTGTAGTTACAGGTTTGTTTGATGTATGCTGGGATCCAAATTTAGGCTCTTCTGATTATTGCACAACAAGGTCTTTAGCCTCTGAGCCCATCTCTCCAGTCCTGAACAGTCATTTCTTATTGCGAGTGTGAATACAATAAATAATATTTTCAAGGGGCTGTAGAAATGGCTCAGTGGTTCTTCCAAAGGTCCTGAGTTCAAATCCCAGCAACCACATGGTGGTTCACAACCATCTGTAATGGGATCAATGCCCTCTTCTGGTGTGTCTGAAGACAGCAACGATGTACTCACATATATAAAATAAATAAATAAGTAAATCTTTTAAAACTTTTTTCAAAATATTTTATTTGTTTACTTATTTTTGGGTAGATGAAGTGTTTTGCTTACATTTACTTATTGCCCCCAGAGACCAGAGAGGGTGTAGAATTCCCTGGAACTGAACACACAGGCAGTTGTGAGCTTATGAGTGAGTGCTGAGAACTGACCCAGAGTCCTCTCTAAGAGAAGGTAGTACTCTTAACTGCTGAGTCACCATTCAATCGCCGAGAACCTATTTTTAGCTGGTAATGTAAAAACCCTTGCAATTCATGAGGTTATGAGTTGTTTTGATGAAAAGAGCAGGTAGGGTACTAAAGGTTCCAAGTCAACTTTAAAGAATAATTTTACAGATAATAAAATGTACTCAAAGATAAATTTTGAACAAACCTATCAATGTGGCCATCACCGTAACCAAGGCTAAGCCATTTCTATCACATAGATGAATCCCCATAGCCATCAATGTAATTAATGTGTATTAATTGAAGTACTGCTTCACTGTGACATTTTACATGGGTACATCATGCTTTAGTGACAGTCATTCTCCCTAATGCTGTCGTGCCCTCCCCTTTCCCTTCCTTTGTCCATTCACTTTTTCCTAGCACCTTTAACCTTTCCCATTACTCTTTCCAAGTCAACTTTTAAAATTCCATATTCCATAAATGATAAATCATACTTGTCTGTCTGTGTCTAGCATATTTTTTAACATGATGATCTCTAGTTCCATATATTTTCCTGGAAATGATGTCATTTCTTTTTCTTCAAGGCTAATTATCAATTACCCCTTTGAACATCCATATTGCACTTCATTCATCTGCTGAGAGACCATGGTCTGGTTGCATATGGTCACTGTTTATAAATGGTGGCACACTTAAACATAGGTGTGCAAGTATCTATCTCTAGTATATACTTCATTGGCTTTAAACTAAATTCTTGTTCCTCACCCTATGCAAAAATCAGTTAAGAAAAAACATATCAACTATCTTAGCATAAGACCTAAAGGACTGTAACCATTAGATAAAACCCAGGGAAGGCACTTCCAGAATAGAACCCTAAAGCTATGGAAATAAAGGGAGGAACTAACAAGCTGGATGACATATTACATCAAATCAAAAGGCTTCAACACAGCAAAGGAAATGGAGTGGAGGGAAGTCAGCCATTAGTTTGAGGATTAACAGCCATGGTGTGCGATATAAAAACTCACAAATATAAACAAAAGGTTATGTACCCTATAACCAAGGCATGGGCAAATGATCTAAACAGATGTCTTATAAATATATGAAAAAGCACACGTCTTCGGGCATCCGGGAAACGGCACTCAAAACCACAATAAGTTTCCACTAATTTGAATCAGAATGATTATTAACCAAAACAAAACTAAGCTCCTTCCTTCCTAATCCTACCCTACAGACTCCCCCAGGGTATGGATCTAAAGAACCCTAGTTCTTCTGGGTAGCCCCATTCAGCATTTCCTTCTAGCACATATCCAGTTCATTGTGACTCCAACAACTGGCAGGTTCTCCCTACCAGGGACCCAGGGATGCTGTCTGCTTGGACTCTGATAAGGACCCTTTATCCTTCATCTTGCTGCAGTTTGCCTGCTTGAGGCCCTCCCAGTCCATCTCCATCCTTTTGGGATTCAGCCTTTCTGTGTGGACTAAAGGCACCATTCTTTGCCACAGCCTCCCTTGGCCCTTTGCTTCTAGTTCATATTAATTCTTTTGAGACCCCCTGCTGACCTGCTAACTAGCTCTCTACCAGGGACACCCCGCCCCAAGTATGCTTGACTGGGACTCCAAACTGCTCTCTAAAGGGGCTCCACAGCCATGACACTTGAATGGGACTCGAGGACCTCACAGCTGTCACACTTGGCTAGAAACCAGATAAGGAAATAGCAACCAAAGAACAAACCACTTATCCAACAAAGAGATCAGATATCAACACCAAGAAACACCACAAACATCCTAAGTCAAAGTGCTTGGATCCCAGCACAAAACACAAACATAAACAACCAAGACAATATACCATTCCTCCCAAAGCCGGAAACCCTACTGTGCTAGATCCTGCGGAAAGCAATGTGGCCAAAGCACAAGACAAAGACTTCAAAACTGAGTATGTTCAAAGACCTTAAAGAAGATATGAATAAATGCCTAAATGAAGACTGTGAAAATACAAACAGTTGAATAAAATAATGAGAACAATTCAAGATGTTAAAGTAAAATTTAACAAAGATATAGGCTCACTAAAGAAAACACAGACTGAAACAAAGCTTGAAATTACAAACTCAGGATGTCAAACACAAACCTAGAGGTCAGATTCGCCATCAGATTAAAACATAGTCAAAGAAGAGGCTCTCAGACCTTGAAGACAAGATAGAAGAAATGGATTTAGCTAAAATGTTAAATCAGAACATATTGTATAAAAATTGTTTTCAATAACAAAAGTAAAAAGAAAAAAAGAGAAGAGAAAGAAAAAGAAAATGGCAGAGAAATGGATGGAACCAGAAACAGTCATTCTGTGTGTGGTAACTCAAACCCCAGATGACGAATACTGCATTTCTCTCTTATATGTGAATGCTACCTTTTACCATATATAACATATGTATATGAAATATGTATATTTCAATGCAAATACCCTCAGAGGTTAGGTGGCTACTAAGGGACAAGGGGGAGGAGGGAAAATATGGTGCAGTCTTATTTTAAAAAAAGATAAAAGGGGAAAAAAGATAAAAAGGTAAAAGGGAGGGGGAGGGAAGGGTAAAGAATGGACTGCAGGAAAGACAACCGAGACTAAAGGCTTTAATAGGCCATATGGAAACCAACTGCTGTAGACACTTCCTAAAGAATATATATGTATGAAGGGAACCTAAATAGACCTTCCAACTAATAAAGAAGAGAATACCTCAACTAGACATCTGTGGTGGTTTGATCAAGAATGGTCTCCTTAGGTTTATATATTTGAACGCTTAGTCACCAGAAACTCTTTGAAAGGCTTAGAAAGATTAGGAGGTATGGCCTTGCTGGAGTAGGTGTGGCCTTGGAGAAAGTCTGTCATTGGGTGTGGGCTTTGAAGTTTCCAAAGCCTACACTAGCCCCACCCCTCTCTGTAGGCATAATGTTATTGTGAATTGTGTAAAGATTATCCTTCTATTATTCAAGTGCTGATTTCTCTGCCCCTGCCGCCCCCCCCCGCCCCCCCCCCCGCCCCCGCCCCAGACCTGCAATCCATCCATGGCATTTTAATGCTTATTCCAAAGATCTCCTCCCTCAATGCTGTGTAAGCATTGCTCTCCATTTGTTCTCTGATTTGTCAATAAAAGCCAATCAGCCAGTGGCTGAGCAGAGGAGAGAGTAGGACTGGACTTCCTATCCCAGCCTGGGGAAGAGAAAGAGAAAGGAGAAAAGAGAGCATTAGCCAATGAGGAGAGAGTCTAGGAGATATGTAAGGAACAACATGTAAACAACTTAAGAAAACACAAATGAATGTAACCATGGAATCCAAGCCTAGAGTGTGTGTGTGTACGTATGATAAAGCTGAAGTAAGGTAAACGCCCGATGAAGTAATGTGTGAACACATTAATTATGATTGGCTAAGTGTAGCTTAAATGCCCTGGTCTGGCCACCACAACTCACTCGCTCCCAGAGTCCCAGGGACGAGCCATTGTGCTGAGAGATCGAGTCCACTGACCCAGATGCCTTCGGCTGAATGAGACAAGGCCGCACCACGGACTGAGCTCCAGCTGAACCCGAAAACAGAAGGACGCATCGCAAACCTTACCTGAAGTGCCAGCTCGCTCGACATCAGGCCAGACCGGAGGTTAGTGAAGTGTGTGTGTGTGTGTGTGTGTGTGTGTGTGTGTGTGTGTGTGTGTGTGTGTGTACAAATGCATTCCCACTTCGCTACTTATTGCTATTTATGAGTAAACAAGTTGTTATAACCTGACTCCAAGTCTCAGGCTTCCTTTCACCTCAGTCCTCAATCCCGATTTGGGAAAATTGGCATAGTAGAGACTGATCCTCAGGAAACAAACTGGAGCCCCGCTTAGCAGCAGCGCTTTACTAGATGTTTAAATTTTGGGCCTTTTACTGGACTATTGGGATATACTCCTTGTCTGAGCATGAGAATCCTTATTCAGCAGTCACTGGCCTCCCTTGAACTCGAATGTCGAAGACACCTGGAAGCCAACTCTGAGCTGAAGTCCCCGAGAGGACCAGGCCAGGAGGAAGAGCCGGCAGGCGCAAATAAGTAGTCGGGGAGCCAGGGAGGACTGGAGCCCACCCTACAGTCAACTCTGACCCGAAGTTCCTGATTTAGCCAAGGTAGGAAGAAGAGCTGAGGGTGAGGGTAGAAGTTCGCAAGCCCTATGAGAGAGTGGTTGGCGAAAAGACTAGTAAGACGGACAGACAAATTATTTAATGAATTATTGAACGATTTACCAGGAGGTAATATCGCCTGGTACTTTAAAAAGAAAGCAGTAAAGGCACTGTACCATGTAGCCTATAAATTAACACCATGAGCAGACTAAAAAGACTCATCAAGGCTATGAAAAAGATAAAATTAGAAGACGAAGAAACCTCTGACTCAGCGGAAAGAGCTTGGCAGGATATTAACCGCATAAAGTATAAGACTAAGTGCAAGGAAATTAAAATTGATGTCCCATTGAGCAGTTGGAACCCATAATAGAGAGCATCACAAGAAGTGCCTAGTAAACTCATGAAGACTATAGTTGATTTGGATAAGGATAGACTAGTGGGCAAAAGGCTAGACATGAATCACGAGACGATGGAAGGATTCCAATCCTTTCAAAAATGTCCTAGAGTCAGAATGGGTCCTGACACTACCAGTGACTGCCTCCCAGCTTCAGACACCGGTAAGGGGTTCCAGACATACGAGCTCCACGGAGATGATAATGGAAACCAGAACATATACCCCAAAGGAATTTAATACACTCAGAAAGGATTATGCCCAAAACGGCATGAAGGATGCATCCTACATAGTAAAACTGTGGGAGAAGGGAGCAGATACAATATTGTTATCAGATCAAGAGATTCACAAAATTAGAAACATGGTGGAAAATCCCACCGTGTTCAATGCTCTAGAGCACGTTTTTAGACAGCTCCCACTGCTTGATTGGATAACTGCAGTTTGGAGATATGTGTTCCCCTCCCTAGATTTAACTCAGTTCAAGGCCTCAGCAAAATGGAATAATTTACAGCAAGCAAGAAAATTGGGAGTACTATTCATTTACAGCCAGGTACCCACCCCACAGGCAGCACCAATGTTGGCCCAGTTTAGGAAAATCCTGTTAAAGCTCCACAACAACCTCTCGGGATGACCCCAGCCGAACCATTGCCAATATGTCAAGCTGTGGCAGATGCCATAGACTTCTGAGAATCATACAGAGAGTTAAACTCAGAGAAAGCGGTATCCCTACCCATTAAAAGTAAGAAATTTAATGGAATGAGGAGACGGCTTAAAAATATAAGGCCATTTGGAAGACCGAATACCAACCTCCCAATTAGATCAGGACCAAGCAAACCATGGAATCCCATCACATGCTTGTTTGGGCAAGCTCCTGGCAGATCTGTTTTAGGGCAAAGAGGGCCCAAAAGCCGAGGACCCCCAAACCTAGGATTCAACAACCAAAGGATGAACATAGGGGCAAGACCTATGAGCAGGCTGCAACTCAGGAACAACCTGAAAGGATGAGGACATTCCTTTCAACCTCAGGGACACAGCATCTAAATCCCAGAATAACATTACTTATCATACTGCCTGACAGCACCACCAAAGTGGTTAAATGGCGGTTGGACGTGGGTAGTGAAATTAATGTATATACCCTAGGTGAAGGACAGATCCTGAACACAGGCAAGATTAAAGGCTACAGTGAAGAAGAGGGAATCGGAGGCAAAGTCAGAACCCTTATAACTAGAGTAATATTGCAAGTGCCCCAGAAAATATCACAGGACTACGCATGATACACAAATTATTCCCAAAATTTTTGAATTATAAAAGAATACCAAAGATACTACTAGCTACAGTCAAAATTCCATAGTAGAACTACCTAAAATATCACCCTCCTTCACACCACAATACCCCATAAATGTGGGATGGAGGAAGTAAAGAATACCATACAAATGTTATTAAAAGAAGGTATTATGGAACCAACACAAAGCTTTAACTACAACAGCCCCATTTGGCCAGTAAAGAAACCCAATGGCAAATGGAGATTCACAGTAGACTACAGGAACATAAACAACCTATCAGAGCAGATGCCTGGACAATTACCAGATGTAGAAGATATATTCCTGAGAATCAGGCAGGTGGCACCTAAATGGTTTGCCACCATAGACCTAACAGACATTTTCTTTGGCATCCCCCTACATCCCAACTCTAGAGAAATCACAACATTCTCATGAGAAGAAAAATAATATCAATTTACTAGAGTTCTACAAGGATACAAAAACAGCCCAATTTTATAGCACATGATGCATTGAGATGGACTTTAGATTCATTCTCCACACCAGAAAAAGTAGCAATATTCTCATATGTAGATGACCTCCTATCGATAGCAAACAACAAACAAATACTACACAAAACAGTAGCAGACTTAATTGCACACCTAACAAATGAAGGATGGACCATTAATAAAGACAAAGTAAAGGGACCAGTAGAGGAAGTTAAATTTCTCCAAGTATACTGGTCAACTAGAGGAATCATCCTTTCCCCCCAGAAGTCATTAACAAATTAAGAAACTTACCAAGACCCCAGAATAAGCCAGAAGCCCAGCATTTAATAGGTTTATTTGGGTGTTGGAGGCGACATATACCATACCTGCAATTGTTGCACCAACCATTACACAGCATAGTGAAAAGCATCTGATTTCACCTGAGGACCACCCCAGGGAGAAGCAGCAAAAATTATATTAGAATATATAGAGCAATTTAGTGATTTAATTTACATCAATGCAGATGACACAGTCATGATAAATATCCTCTTTATAAAGGGATATGGCAATTGGAATATATTTGTTAAACAACCACAGACTTTATATGTGTTACAGTCCTGTTGTGTCTTGAAGATTCCATTTCCTTGAAGCCATCAGTCTTGGCTTTTACAGTCTTTGAGCCTCCTCTTCCACAGGGATCTCTGAAGTTGAGGGGTTTGATGAAGACATCTCATTTAGGACTGAATGCTCCAAAATCTTCTATTCTTCACATTGTTAAGTTATGGGTCTTGTTGATTATCCTTTATTGCAACAAGAAGGTTCTCAGTTGTGGGCTAAATGAGACACTGATCTATGTTTTTAGTAGTATTTTGACTCATGACTCATGATTCATTTTGTTGCTATTTCCCTTTAGTAGATTAATAGTAGTAGATTTTTCCCGTAGTCCCATGACCTCTCTAGTACCAGGTTCTTGGCCACTTTAGCAGTGTCTGGTATGAGTTCCATCTGAAGGAGTGGCTCTTAAATCCAGTCAAAAGGTGGTTGGCTACTCCTACAAGCCATTATTGGACCAGTATATCTTTCAGGCATGTCATAGTGGATTGCAGGTTTTATAGCTGGATGTTATTGATGACTATGTTTCTAGTCTAATAGCATGCAGAATAACTTAGAGCACCATTAACACTAGTTAGTAGGAGCAAAGCTACTAGGTGGAAATCAGTGTTATTGTAACATGTTTGATAACATTAAGTGTCTTCAGCAATAGGACCTTCCCATCATGCTATGGAGAATAACCAATTGCCTTGTAAGGTTTGGTAGGGTGGCTATGAGACCCTGTTGGCCAATGACTCAATGAGATGCAACCTATTTTTGCCCCTGGAAATCTTACTTTGTGTCATAAGATGTTGTCTTAGTCAGTGGTCTATTGCTGTGAAGAGACAACATGGTCATGGCAACTCTTATACTTGATCAACAGGCAGAGAGAGAGAGAGAGAGAGAAAGAGAGAGAAAATGAATTTAAAAGTGATAATTTTTCTTTATCCCAGCTACCTCTCAAATAAATGAGACAGAGACTATAAGATTTATTTAATAAAACTTTACAGCACAATAGCTGAGCAGTATTAATCTATTTTAATCCTCTAAACCAATTTGGCTACCTCCCACTGTCTCTGTTCCAGGTATGTTCTCATGGTATCTTATTGTGAATCAGGATTGAGGACAGAGGTGAGAAGGAAGCCTGAGACTCGGAGGTCAGGTTATAACAATTTATTTATTCATAAATAGCAATAAGTCATGAGATGGGATTGTATTCACACACACACATACACACTTCACTAACTTCCCATCTGGCCTGATGTTGTAGCCTGGCTTGATGGCGGTGCGTCAGGTAAGGTTTGAAATGTGTCCTTCTGCTTTGGGGTTCAGCTGGAGCTCAGTGGCAGGCGTCCAGGTCAGTGGACTCAGGGCATCTCCATGGGACTCCAGGAGCGAGTGAGTTGCGGTGGCCAGACCAGGGTATTTAAGCTACACTTAGCCAATCATAATTAAGGTGTTCACACATTACTTCATTGGGCATTTACCTTACTTCAGCTTTATCATACTCTCACACAGACTCTAGGCTTGGATTCCATGGTTGCATTCATCTGTGTTTTCTCATGTTGTTTACATCTTGGCCATAATTTAATAATGTATAGAGTGGAAGACTTTGGAGCATTCAGTCCTAAATGAGATGTCTTCATCGAAATCCTCAACGTCAGAGATCCCTGTGGAAGAGGAAGCTCAAAGACTGTAAAAGCCAAGACTGATGTCTTCAAGGAAACGGAATCTTCAAGACACAACAGGACTGTAACACATAGAAAGTCTCAGAGACTGTGGCAGCACACACAAAACTTACATGGGTGTTCAAGCTAGATGGGATCCCAGTACTGAAATAGACAAGTAAGTGGGCATAAAGTCCCACTCCTAACCAAGTAATTATTTACAGTTGATACCTGTTGACAAAATGAAAATCATCTTTTTCCAATGGAGTGTCACTGTGTATCAACAACACTATGGGGCAAGCTCCCTGCTCAGGAAAACTTGGCCAATACAAAATTAATTCAAGGTGTGTGTGTGTGTGTGTGTGTGTGTGTGTGTGTGTATGAATTTTGTGTGTATGTGCATGTGTGGTTGTGTGGTTGTGTGTGTATGTATGTGTGTGTGGCTTTGTGTATGTGAACGTTTTGAGTGTGTGTATGTGAATGTTTTGTGTGTGTGTGTGTGTGTGTGTGTGTGTGTGTGTGTGTGTGTGCAAAACAAGTGTATATATGTGAATGGTTTAGTGTGTGTGAATGGTTGTGTGCAAATGGTTTTATGTGCATATGTGAATGGTTGTGCGTGTGTGTATTTTTGTTTTGGCATTGTCTTATTGGTCTTTTGATTTTCACTTTTGTGATTATTTTGGTGGCTTTTGTTATCTGAAAGAGAGAGAGAGAACACAAAGCTGGGCGATGAGGGCAGAGGGGAGTATCTGAGAGGAGTTGGAGGAAGTAAAAGCATGATCAAAATAATCATATGAAAAAATAATTCAAGCAAAACATTCATTAAGTTTCACACACAAACATATACTAGTACAATTGAAGCAATATTGTGGAAGTAACCAGCCACTTTTGGTTGGATTTAAGGCCTGCTTCATGTGATGAACCCGTATCTGACATTGCTAAAGCAGCCAAGAACCTGAACCTAGATAAATCATGGGATTAAGAAAAAATCGACTACTATAATTCTGCTAATGGGGCACAGCCATAAACTGATTACTAATGGCGTAGTGCTGTACCCATAGAGCAGATCGTCACTCAACCCTCAATGGCATAGTGCTATCCCCATAGAGCAGACCCTCAATGGCATAGTGCTATCTCCATAGAGCAGATCATCACTCAACCCTCAATGGCATAGTGCTATCCCCATAGAGTGGAGCTTCACTCAACCCTCAACTGAGAAGCTTTGTATTTCAGTAGCTGGTAATTAACAAACGGATCCACAACTAAACTTAAACACCCCAACTAAATGCTTCCTTTAATAAGAGTAACTGTGATCATGGTGTCTCTTCACAACAATAGGACACAGATTAAGATTGTGTGTGTGTGCGTGTGTGTGTGTGTGTGTGTGTGTGTGTGTGTGTGTGCGTGCACTTTTTGTTTGCCCTTTTAAAATCTGCCATTTTACATTATTTCTGCCTTTCCTACATGTCTTAGTTACTGTTCAATTGCTCTGAAAAGACACCATGATTAAGGCAACTTAAAAAGGAAGCTTTTGTCTGGGACTTGCTTACAATTTGATAGTCCATTATCATCTTAGTGGGAAGCATGGAGGCAGGCAGGCTCACATCTGATCTGCAAGTTAGAGAAGGAGGGGGCAGTGAAGGGAGGGCAGAAGAATGTTATGGGCTTTTGAAACCTCAGAGTCCACCGCTAGTGGCATGCTCCTCCAACAAGGCCACACCACACTTCCTGAAAGTCCACCAACTGGGCAATAATCATTCAAATATACGGGCCTTTTAGGGGTTATTCCCCTTCAAATAAGCCCAGTTTAGTTTCATATTCACAATATGATGGCCTTCTTTGGTTCTGCCTGATAGATTTGAGAGTAATATGCTTTTACACGGAAAAATTCTTAATTTCCTTTTATTGCTGGTTCCCATTAGGTGTATCTTTCTAATCCATCTAACCAATTGTTTCAGATCCATCCTATCAGCCAGTGTACTCTGGTTCCTCCTACTTTATTGACAGCTGCTGAGTGTTGACTAGTGGGAACCAAGTGACACCACTGTAAATATGTCCAGATGGCTGAAATGACTACAAACTTGATTAAAATGGCAAATGAAAATGACATTTAAAAACTTACAGTAATTGGTAAAGTTGGACGTGGTGTGACAGTCAGAGCCAGTAGCATGTCACTACTGTTACAGCAGGTGCATTGTTTCAAGAGTCGTTCCTTCTGTAAAATCATTCTATTATTTCCCCTCATAGATAAAATTTCCTCTTTGGTATTTTCCATGCCCCATTGGTGAATACAAAGTGAGGTGATGTCACCTCTGGCTTTTCAAACATTCCCTGGCCTTTGCAAGTTGGCATGGTACTGCCATATTCTATGGGACATGAGAGTTTTGGTTAAAAAACATTAAGGATTTATCTTCTACTGGTTAAAATATTTAAAAGATTAAATATAGAGAACATTTTAAAAAGAAAAAAAGAAGGAGAGGGAGAGGGAGAGGGAGAAGAAGAAAGAAGAAGAAGAAGAAGAAGAAGAAGGAGAAGAAGAAGAAGAAGAAGAAGAAGAAGAAGAAGAAGAAGAAGAAGAAGAAGAAGAAGAAGACCACTCACAATGCTACTTAGAAAACCTATAAGAGCTAATTGCCAGCTCACTATCAGAGCTCTGTAATTGACTCATCCTCATAGATCAGAACTGAGGAGGAGCAGACATATAACAAAAGAATCAGTAATGCCAGATCCAGCATGGCCTTGGTAGGGGTGGAATGTCATGGCTCCTGCCCTGGGACAGGCCCAACAGGCATGGGCCTCCATGAGTGTCAATGGTTGCTTTGCCTGTAAGGCTTGTTTGTATAATAGTGTGCATATTTTTATGTTCCCCCTTCAAGGAATATCCTTCCTGTTAATGTTAATGACTCCACAATAATCAGAGCCTGCAGGAGTCCAGGAGGCAAAGGTGTGGCTAATGTCTCAGCAAAATGGTAAATGCTGGGACTTTCAGAAAAACCCTTAAGGCTGTGGGAAAGCACTCTCAAAACATGAGTTAGAAAATATATGAGATATGGCAAAAATATATGGATGCAATATGAATTATATAAGGATATTCACATATCTAAAGGAACAAAGGCAGTTACACTATGAGCCAGCTTGTCGGAAAGATGCAAATTGAGAAAGATTCCTGAGTTCAGGTCAGGAATTTAGATCCAGGCATAGTGGGAATGGTGATTCCAGGGCAGCATCCCACCCAGCTATCTTATTATCTATGCTTATAATTACTGTCTCATCCTAGGAGTCAAGGGATTAAGATAATGGAATGCTGATCCAAGGGATGGTCAAGAGGGAACCTGAAATAAATAGCTGAATTGATATGTAATGAAAACAAAATAAAACAAAACAAAACGGGGGCTGGTGAGATGGCTCAGTGGTTAAGAGCACTGACTGCTTGCTCTTTCAGAGGACCCAGATTCAGTTCCCAGCAACCAAACACAACCAGCACACAACTCTCTGAAGTACACATATTCATGCATGCAGGCAAGACATCAATGCACATAAAACAAATATATATATATATATATACATACATACATACATATATATATATATATATATATATATATATATATATATATATATATATATATATATATTTAAAACAGGCTTGTGGCCTACATGAGATGAGCTAGGAGAAAGTAATCGCAGTTATTAGAATTTTTTTCTGTAACAAGTGTTGAGCTGTCTAGAGATCTTTGGAAAGTGAACACAGCTCTTTTAGGATTTTCCTAATGGAATTTCTGACCTTGGTTGGAAATCCCAAGAATTACTTAGAGAAGCTCTGCTAAGGATTTTTTTTGGCTTTCTCAGAAAACTCAAGAATTACTTTTAGAATTGCTTAAACAGGATTTCTGATTTGGTTAGAAGATTCAAGAATTTTTTTAAAGCAGCTTTTCTGACTTTGGTCAGCCCATGAGCTATCTAGAGAGCTTTTAGAATTTTTACTAGGAGAGAGAGAGAGAGAGAGAGAGAGAGAGAGAGAGAGAGAGAGAGAGAGAGAAGAGCTGTCTCAACCAGAGAGTTTTTTTTTAGAATATCAAGAAAAGGTTATGCTGAGCAGAATGGGGGGGGGGGGGGGAGGAGTGCAATTTGAAAAGCTATCTCAAAAAAACTGCAGAGCCAAGAGCTATCTACAGAAAGCTGTCAAGGAAGCCATCTTGAGCAGAACTTGGGCTGCCATCTTGGACGAAGATTTGACTTTGAGTCTTTTGTTTTCACTGCTCCCAGACACCCTTCCTCTCAGGAACCTGGACCTAGCCAAGGCTGGTACTTGGTAAATCAGTTGGGAAGAAGAGCAAGTGTTGACCTCCTTAATTAGAAGTCTGAAAATTTGAAATTGGGATTAAAGCAAAGGGGGGACACTGGCACAGTCAATGCCTTCCTAAATATGGGGGAACAGTTTACTCTCAACTTTTATAGTACCAAAAAGTTCATGTAATGAGCATATTGTTTAAAATGCACCAAGATAAAAAAACAGAATTATCACCCTCAAAAAGAGTATAAAAACACGGGAATCCTCACAGTTCCATAGTTATTTCTTTGCACCATCTTGGGATGTGGCTGTCTCATCAAGCTAACTGAGCCTAACAGCACAACTATGCATAAAGAAAATATGCCTATAGGAAAAATTGCCTATAGGAAAGAGTAGAATAGAAGATTCACATCCAGGAAGTAGAAAAAATTCTGGGATAGAGGAAGGTGGGGAAAGATTCATTCACCTGGGAAGGTGTGATGAGGTGATGAGAAAGACACATTGTACCAGCCATGTGACAGAATTTAGGTTAGAATAAATGGGTTAATTTAAGTTCTGATCTAGTCAGAGGTAAGCCTAACTATATGGTCAAAGTATTTGAAAATATAGTTTGAATCTGAGTCTTACATCTGAGAGCATGGGGTTGGGAGGAGGAGCCAGATCACAATGTCTACAACTGTGTTCTTTATGTGTCAGGGTATGGTCAGCTGCAGGTGGGCTGCTGCTCTGCCAGGACCAATGGCGGGGCCCATATGGCTTCCCCTGCCCTTCCTGTGGAGCAGGCTGAACATCCTGTCTCTGATAGGCTAAGGAGGAAACCTGGTGATTCTGGTACTGTGCCACCCATGAGGCATGCTGGGGCCCTGAAGCAACTCTATAGCTCTGGTTGCCGCCCAGGTCATAGGCATGGGCTATACTTGATGGAATGTGGGGGAGAAAACCCAAACTCCAGCCACTACCCCTTCTGGTGCACATAAGGCCAAGGAGGCTAAATGATTCTGGTGTCAGCTTCTGTCTCAGGCTCACACTGACACAAACACAGGCAAACACCAGGCCTGCTGCTATCACTCTGTGCCCTTCATTTTGGTGTCTCTGTAACTGAAGACCTGATGCAACCCCTGTAGAAAAGAAGAGTTTATTTTGGTGCATGGTTTCACTCCACTGTGGCAGGAGCTCTCTAGCAGTTGGTATCTTTGTTTGCTACTGGTGGTGGCTGTACAGAAAGCATAGATGAGAGACCAGACAGGATGGGTCAGAAAGGAACAGGTATAACCTTCAAAGGTTTATACCTAGTTGCCCACTTTTACCACCTAGTGTTTACCTCCTAATGGCCCCTCAGCATTCAAAATAGTGCCGTGAGCTAGGGACTGAGTGACCCTCCAAAGTGCAATTCTTTTTATTTTTTTATTTTTTTATTTTTATTTATTTATTTTATTTTATTTTATTTTTATTTTATTTTTATTTTATTTATTTTTTTTTTTTGGTTTTTTGAGACAGGGTTTCTCTGTATAGCACTGGCTGTCCTGGAACTCACTTTGTAGACCAGGCTGGCCTCAAAATCAGAAATCTGCCTGTCTCTGCCTCCCAAGTGCTGGGATTAAAGGCATGCAGTTCCTGCTGTCCTTCACACGGGTACCTGCTATCTAATCATGCACTGCCATAGGGGACTTTGTGGTGGGGCCTGTTTTGGTCATAAAAAAGAGAGAGAGAGCTATTAACATATGTTCTGTAAGGGTGTGTGAGGGAAGGAGGTGTCTTAGCAGACCCATGCCAAGGCATCCCTTCCCCCTGAGGGACCAGCCACAAGATGGTATAGCATGGAATAGAGTTTATTCAGGGCATGGGGAGGGGAGTTAAGAGAATAGTAGAGGCCAAGAAAGGCTGAGAAGGAGAGTAGAGAAGTGGAGGCCAGCCATGACCACATGGGGGGAGAGGGGAAGGGAATGGGGAGAGAGGGGGAGCAAGGGGGTGAGAGGCAAGAGAGAGGTAAGAGAGCAATAGAGGGAGGAGGGGCCAAGCAGCCCCTTTTATAGTGGGCCAGACCTACTTGACTGCCAGGTAACTGTTGGGTGGAGTCCAGACAGAATACCAACAGGGCCCACCATGGCCTTTCTCTCCACAGCTTCTGGACCTGTATAGCTAAATGGTGGGAGGAAGAATGAATACTTCAGGCCTATTACCATTGTGAGGGCTGCCAGTCTCAGAAACCTTACACATACAGATCTAGTATCAAGATTCTGTCAGAAGTGTGTTTACCCAGTAGGAATAGCCACATGGTGAGGATCCCACACCCACACCTGTCTGCCCCTCAAATTGCTCAACTGATAGTGTCCCCATACCTGTGCAGCAAGTCAGGTCTCTCCAGCACCATACACTCTGTTCCAGCTACCAGTCACAGCCCAATAAACCATCAGAAACACAGAGCTGGAAACCAAGGCAACACTGGACAACAAAGCAAGACAAGACGATACATGGTCGGGAGAAAGTTGCTTACTAAGAAAGCCATGTCAGACAAGTGGTAGATATCCCTGTTCCAGAAGCAGAATTGGTAAGAAAAGCAATGTAATGAAGCAGTTCCCCAGCAACTGAGCCCTAAGAAACAGGCATGGATAAAATGTCTGATGAAGGATGTTTAGAGTGATCATAGAAAGGCTAAATAAGACCTCTGAGGGTTATAGAAATGCTAAAGGAAATTAAGAATACAATGCAGGATATGGGTAATAAATCCAGCATGGAATGCAGATTTGGACAAAGAAACAAAAAAACTCAGTAGTGGCCAGGGAGGGATTTCCCACAATTGTTGAAGCTTCCACAAAGTCAACTAGCAGGAGAAAGAAAATATGAACGAAAAGACAATTTTTTTTTTGGAAAGTAAAACGAAGCAGGTCTTTTGAAAGGTCTCAGTTGAGCTAAAGAAGGCTGGAGAAACAGCTCATTTAGTAAAGTACTTGCTGTCTTTACTAAACTGAACTAGAAGGTAAGTTCAGTTCCCTAGAGCTCTGCAAAGATTATAGCATCAAACATCGTAACCCTGGCACTAGAGAGGTGGAGGCAGGGGGACACCTGAGACTTGCTGAACAGACAGTCTAGTTTAACCAACAAACTCTGGGCTTAGAAAAAGACTGTCTCAAAAACTTAGGTACAAGCAATTATGGAAGACATCCAAAATTGACCTCTGGCCTCCACAAATGCACACACACATGCACCTTTCCACATGTCCATCTGTACATACACATAAACATATACAAATACACGCATACACAAAAATCAATGGAGAGAAAATGTGATCATGATACACAATGGAGCTTTATTGACCGTAAAGAAAAATTGAATCCTGCCATTTGCAGCAAAATGGATGAAGAGGGCATTCCCTTACATGAACAAGTCCAGACTAAAAATGACATGGACCACACAGCCTGTCATAGGACGAATTAAAGAAAGTTGACCTGAGAGTAGAATAGTAACTTCCAGAAACTGGGGGCTGTCAGTTTAACACTGGAGGCTAAATTGATTAGCTCATGCTATATGCAGGTATGGCAATTTCACACTGAACCCCATTAATACTTAGAATTTTGAAATTTCTATAGATGGCACTGCCAGGTACAGCATGGCCTCAGAAGGGGTGTAATGACATGGTCCCTGTCCCTGGAACATAGCCAACAGGGCAGGGGTCTCCACAAGTGTTGATGACTGCTGTGGACATATGGCTTATTTAGATATCATAGTTTAGATTCCTTCTTTAAGGAATATACTTCCACATTAACAACTCCATGATAATCAGAGACAACATGAGTCCAGGAAGCAAAGGTGTGGCTAATGTCTCAGCAAAATGACAAGTGCTGGGACCTTCAGGACAGCCATTAAAGCTGTGGGAAAGAACCCTGGAAACATGAGTTTTAAAACATATCATTTTTCAACTATGCAAACTATAAGAATGCAAAATTAATTATATGATGGGCTTCACGAATCTAAAAGGAAAAGGAGCTGCACTGTGAGCCAACTTGTCAGAAAGATACTAAGGAAGGAGATAAAGAGATTTAGGGAGTGGTGATCACAGGATCCCACTCAGCTAAGTTTTTTGTTTATGCTTATAAAGGCAGACAGATTCCTCAGTTCAAGGTCAGTTTGGAAAAGTGGAAGCTCAGGTTCAGGCCCAGGCTTGATAGAAATGGTAATTTCAGGGTGGAGTCCCATCCACTTAGTTTACCATTTGTGCTTAGCAAAGGCACACACAGATCTCTGAATTCTTTTGCAATGTTTAAAAAAAAAGTGTTGGCTGTCTCCTGAGAATCAAGGGGCTAAGATCTTGAGATGCTGAATCATAGGATAATCAAAATAGAATCTGAAGTAAATGACTTGATATGTAAAATAAAAGACAGGGCTTCTGATCTGCAAGAGATGAGCTATCCAGAGAATTTTCTAGTCTAGCAAGAGAAAACTGTTTGGAGAACTGTCTCAACAGAAAATAGAGATCTCCAGAGAAAGCAAAACAGAAAGAAAGCAGTCTGGAATGCAGTCTCAAGCAGAATATAGGCTGCCAGTTTGGGCCCACAATTTGACTTTGAGTCATTTTTTTTATCACTCTCAAACACCCCTTCTCTCAGAACCCCTATCCAAGCCAAGCCTGGTTATATTCCTCAGGAAGACTAAGGTATTGTTACAGCAAGTGAAAGAGTAGTAAACTCAGTGCTCCAAGGTATGCTAATCATAAAACAGATAGTGACATTCCTCCACCCACCCACTTCCTGAGTTCAAGGAGTATTCATTCAAAGAAAGTCACCCTGACCATTACCTGAAGCTGCAATGCAAATGTGCTATTGTTAGGGGCTCTTAGAAACTGTCTTGAGAGTTATCAATTACCAGGTATTCCTTGTGACACCTGTGACTTTGTACTTCCTTGTGACTCTTATCTGGTAT
Source organism: Mus musculus (assembly GCF_000001635.26). Taxonomy (NCBI): domain Eukaryota; kingdom Metazoa; phylum Chordata; class Mammalia; order Rodentia; family Muridae; genus Mus; species Mus musculus. The sequence continues at coordinate 45,252,556 of NC_000076.6, forward strand.
TTTTGGTATTTTCCAACAACGCCCTTCCCACCTCCTTGAGTTGTGGTTTTTTCCTTTAAATACCCCCTTACTCAGCTACTCGGGGCTCCACGGTCCTCTACCCCTGCGCGGTGTATGACCGTGGGCCCGAGAGCGCTCTTGAATAAAAATCCTCTTGCAATTTGCAGCAAGACCGTTTCTTGTGGATGATTTTGGGGTGTCGCCTCTCCTGAGTCAGAACGTGGGGGAGTCCTCACGTTGTGAGTCTTTCACAAGCAGACACCTGCAACATTACTAAAGACAGTGCTGAAAGGAGCATAAGATAAAAAATTACTGTTAGGGTCCAAGAATCGCAATCTACAGCAAACCAGTAGCCAACATCAAAGTAAATGGTGAGAAGCTGGAAGCAATCCCACTAAAATCAGCTAGACAAGGCTGTCCACTCTCTCCCTACCTATTCAACATTGTACTTGAAGTCCTAGCCAGAGCAATTCGACAACAAAGGAGATAAGGGGGATACAAATTGGAAAGGAAGAAGTCAAAATATCACTTTTTGCAGATGATATGATAGTATATATAAGTGACCCTAAAAATTCCACCAGAGAACTCCTAAGCCTGATAAACAGCTTCAATGAAGTATCTGGATATAAAATTAACTCAAACAAGTCAATGGCCTTTCTGTACACAAAGGATAAACAGGCTGAGAAAGAAATTAGGGAAACAACACCCTTCTCAATAGTCACAAATAAAATACCTTGGCGTGACTCTAACTAAGGAAGTGAAAGATCTGTTTGATAAGAACTTCAAGTCTCTGAAGAAAGAAATTAAAAATCTCAGAAGATGGAAAGATCTCCCATGCTCATGGATTGGCAGGATCAATATAGTAAAAATGGCTATCTTGCCAAAAGCAATCTACAGATTCAATGCAATCCCCATCAAAATTCCAGCTCAATTCTTCAATGAATTAGAAAGGGCAATTGGCAGATTCATCTGGAATAACAAAAAACCTAGGATAGCAAAAACTCTTCTCAAGGATAAAAGAACCTCTGGTGGAATCACCATGCCTGACCTAAAGCTGTACTATAGAGCAATTGTGATAAAAAACTGCATGGTACTGGTATAGTGACAGACAAGTAGACCAATGGAATAGAATTGAAGACCTAGAGATGAACCCACACACCTATGGTCACTTGATCTTTGACAAGGGAGCTAAAACCATCCAGTGGAAAAAAGACAACATTTTCAACAAATGCTGCTGGCACAACTGGCGGTTATCATGTAGAAGAATTCGAATTGATCCATTCCTATCTCCTTGTACTAAGGTCAAATCTAAGTGGATTAAGGAACTCCACATAAAACCAGAGACACTGAAACTTATAGAGGAGAAAGTAGGGAAAAGCCTCAAAGATATGGGTACAGGGGGAAAATTCCTGAATAGAACAGCAATGGCTTGTGCTGTAAGATCAAGAATCGATAAATGGAACCTCATAAAGTTGCAAAGCTTCTGCAAGGCAAAAGACACCGTCAATAAGACAAAAAGGCCACCAACAGATTGGGAAAGGATCTTTACATATCCTAAATCAGATAGGGGACCAATCTCCAATATATATAAAGAACTCAAGAAGGTGGACTCCAGAAAATCAAATAACCCCATTAAAAATGGGGCTCACAGCTAAACAAAGAATTCTCACCTGAGGAATACCGAATGGCTGAGAAACACCTGAAAAAATGTTCAGCATCCTTAATCATCAGGGAAATGCACATCAAAACAACCCTGAGATTCCACCTCACACCAGTCAGAATGGCTAAGATCAAAAATTCAGGTGACAGCAGATGCTGGCGAGGATGTGGAGAAAGAGGAACACTCCTCCATTGTTGGTGGGATTGCAAGCTTGTACAACCACTCTGGAAATCAGTCTGGCGGTTCCTCAGAAAATTGGACATAGTACTACTGGAGGATCCTGCAATACCTCTCCTGGGCATATATCCAGAAGATGTTCCAACCAGTAAGAAGGACACATGCTCCACTATGTTCATAGCCGCCTTATTTATAATAGCCAGAAGCTGGACAGAACCCAGATGCCCCTCAACAGAGGAATGGATACAGAAAATGTGGTACATTTACACAATGGAGTACTATTCATCTATTAAAAAGAATGAATTTATGAAATTCTTAGGCAAATGGATGGACCTAGAGGGCATCATCCTGAGTGAAGTAACCCAATGACAAAGGAACTCACACAATATGTACTCACTGATAAGTGGATATTAGCCCAGAAACTTAGGATACCCAAGATATAAGATACAATTTGCTAAACGCATGAAACTCAAGAAGAATGAAGACCAAAGTGTGGACACTTTGCCCCTTCTTAGAATTGGGAACAAAACACCCATGGAAGGAGTTACAGAGATAAAGTTTGGAGCTGTGACGAAAGGATGGACCATCTAGAGACTGCCATATCCAGGGATCCATCCCATAAACAGCTTCCAAACGCTGACACCATTGCATACACTAGCAAGATTTTGCTGAGAGGACGCTGATATGTCTCTTGTGAGGCTATGCTGAGGCCTAGCAAACACAGAAGTGGATGCTCACAGTCAGCTATTGGATGGATCACAGGGCCCCCAATGGAGGAGCTAGAGACCAAGGAGCTAAAGGGATCTGCAATCCTATAGGTGGAACAACAATATGAACTAACCAGTACCCCCTGGAGCTCATGTCTCTAGCTGCATATGAATCAGAAAATGGCCTAGTCAGCCATCAGTGGAAAGAGAGGCCCATTAGTCATGCAAACTTTATATGCCTCAGTATAGGGGAACGACAGGGCCAAGAAGTGGGAGTGGGTAGATGGGGGAGCGTGTGGGGGACTTTTGGGATAACATTGAAAATGTAAATGAAATAAATACCCAATAAAAAAAAGAGAAAAAAAAGAATGATACCTGTACTGGCCTGTTTTATGTGTCAACTTGACACAGGCTGGGGTTATCACAGAGAAAGGAGCTTCAGTTGGGGAAATGCCTCCATGAGATTTAGCTATGGGGTATTTTCTCAATTAGTGATCAAGGGGGAAAGGCCCCTTGTGGGTGGGACCATCTCTGGGCTCGAAATCTTGGGTTCTATAAGAGAGCAGGCTGAGAAAGCCAGGGGAAGCAATCCAATAAAGAACATCTGTCCATGGCTTCTGCATCAGCTCCTGCTTTCTCACCTGCTTGAGTTCCAGTCCTGACTTCCTTGGTGATGAACAGCAGTATGGAAGTGTAAGCTGAATAAACCCTTTCCTCCCCAACTTGCTTCTTGGTCATGATGTTTGTGCAGGAATAGAAATCCAGACTAAGACAATACCCCAGACTCAAATAGTATGCAAAAGCAAAGAGCATTTATTCAGCTGAATTTCCTGCATGCAGGCATCTCCCCATTTGGGAATGCAGACCTCTGGTGGACTTGCAGGCCTAGGTTGTATTGTCAGTTAGGGGAATCCCAGAGAGGAGTATGTGCTCATTTACTTTGATTGGTTAGCTTTATCTCTAGAAGGTCTGTCTGATTCTACAATTGATTAGGCTCTGGAGACTTCCCAGGGGGTTGCTTGCTCGTTCTAGCTACCTGTTCTTACTTCAGGCCAGATGACAAGGTATCCTCAGCTTGGCTGCCTCAGGCTGTGATTGGTTAACCACAGGTTCCTGGATCTGGGTCCTTATTTCTAGGAAACAGAAACTTAGGCCTAGTCCCCCAAACTGCCAGTTTGCAGCCTGTCATGGAGTTGGCCTGGCTCTGGCTATGTCCTCTTATTACAAAATCTGAACAAACAGCCTAGGTAGATACTACACTGGCTATAGAGGAATTTTGATCCAGCAACATGCTTTCTCTGGCAAGGGATCACATTCAAAGACCTCCTAGGTCTATGTGATCTAGCTGGAATGCAGACACACCCTGTATTGCAGTATGATCTGGAATACAGGCATGCCCATAGTATACATCTTTAGTTCAAAACAATGAAAATACAGTTTACAGAAATAAACAGCCATGTTATAAAGTAACTAGTTAAGGGGCAGACAAAATAATGAATCAGTGAGAAATTTGACAGAACGGGTCATAGATTGGATACCCCTAGCTCACATGAGAATGGCACAGGAAAAAGATGACTTAAGAGAACAGCTCAGGGAGAGAAAGAGAGAGGAGGCAGTTTTACCAGGACGGTTATACAGGACAGGTTTCAGATGAAGACAGAGTGAGCTGGAGGATGAGAAGGAACCAGAAGATTAGAACATATTGCCAGAGTTAGTATGAGGCCAAGCAGAGCAATTCAGTGAGAAGCCAAAAGAAGTCAGTTTGAATCAGTCAGCTTGATCCAGAAAAGCTGAGTTGAACCAGCCAGCCAAAGTTCAGAAAGAGCTAGAAAGGGTGAACTTATTCAGAAGTAAGTCTCAGAGGCAACAATTACTTCTGGGAATAAAGTCACTTTTACAAATGGCTCCTTACTTCTGACAGTTGCTGACCGTCAGGGAAACTCAGGCTAGACTAAGTAGCACCTTTGCTTACCTTTACAACCTTCTGTGTATCTTGAGCAATTTTGAAAGCGAATATTAATTTTTAAAAGGAGGAAGTCTGATGATTTAAAAAATAAAAATTTTAAAAACGATTTATTTATTTATTTATTCATTTATTTTATGTATATGAGTACACCATTGCTCTCTTCAGACACACCAGAAGGGGCATCAGATCTCATTACAGATGGTTGTGAGCCACCATGTGGTTGCTGGGAATTGAACTCAGGACCTCTAGAAGAGCAGTTGGTGCTCTTAACTGTTGTGCCATCTCTTCAGCCCAAAAATGAAATCTTTAAAATACCAAGTACCATGGTACCTACCTACAATACTGGGTGTTTGGTATAGTGAAGTATAGGATGGTGGTTTGAAGCTACCCTGTTTGAAGGCTAGCCTGGGAAACAAGCAAAAATCCATCTCTAAAATAAATAAAATAAAATAAAATAAAATAAAATAAAATAAAATAAAATAAAAGACAGATGCATGTGCCCTGATCTCCAGGCCCTGGCTCAAAGGATTCACTTTCCTGTGCTGGTCTCTAGATAAGAATTTTTAAATTTGATGCCTTCTCTTTTGCAGTAATTCATTTAAATTTGATTTTAAGTTCTGAGTTTGTTTTTCCCCAAGTTTTTGATCTGTATAATGAAAGTGACGAGAGATAGCATATGAAAAACACCTCAGGCAATGCTGAACAGGACATCTTAGGTTTGGGAAATGGCCTCCGAGTTTGTGCTATGATTTGGGTATGACATCAATGTGCAGCAGATTGGTCTCAGTGTAGAAATACCAGAAGATGGTAGAGCCAGCCTCAAAGAGGTCAGTACCTAGTTGGGGGTTACTAGGTCATGGGGTATTACACATCAAAGGGATCAATGCTGGTCTCACAGGGTGAGTTAGATCCCCTGATTGTGGCTTGTTATAAGACACAGTCCTGGGCCTTGCACCTGCTTGACTTTATCCCTTACTTCACCATTTCCCCTGGCACATGCTGTTTTTTATTGTTTGTTTGTTTAATGCATTTGGGTGCTTTGCCCATACATAAGTCTGTGTACCACATGCATGCATGGCTCCCATGGAATTCAGAGAGTACTGGTTACCCTGGAACTAGAAAGTTACAGTTGTGAGCTGCCATCTAAGTGTTGGGAACTGAACTTAGTGGTCCTCTGAAAGAGCAGCCAGTGCTGTTAACTGCTGACCCGTTTCTCCAGCCCTACTGTGATATCATCTGTTGTGCCCTGATGCAGCCAGAGGCCCTCACCAGCACCAAGCAGATGGTGATACCAGCTCTTAAATCTGTGGATTAATTGCACTTTTCTGTCAAAGCAACATAAAATGAATTAAACAACTGGACTGTTATTGACATACTAAACTTTCAACATTGTTAGGCAAACTGGCTGTCCATATGTTTCTTTTTAATTTCCCTGATTTGACTGTGTCTGATGTTTTGCCTGTGTGTATGTCTATGCATTACATGTATGCAGTGCCCTGGGAGGACAGAAGAGAGTGTTAGATGCCCTGGGACTACAGTTGCAGATGGTTTAGAGTCTCAGTGTGGTGTCTGCAATCAAGCCTGGTTCCTCTGGAAGAACAGCCAGTACTCTTAGCCACTGAACCATCTCTCCAGCCCCTGTGTATACTTCTCATAGAAAGTCTAAACGAACCTGCCTTTGAGCACCTCCCTCATTAATTTGACTTTAGGGCAGCCATCCTGTCTACTCATTACTTGAATCTTCCAGATAACATTGCTATTTTGTAAGAAGGGCTCACAGAACTGTTACAAAGCCTTGTCAGGGGATCGTTGGCTTTTCTGTAGGACACATAGCCTTTTGTCTTTGAGTGTCATGCAAGGTAAAGGGGGCGTGGGGGGAGGGCGGAATCCAGCAAGTGGCAAAGGAAGAGAAGCAGAAAAATGTCAAACTAGCACTAAGAATGGTTAAAAGGGGCTTATTGTTTTTTCCGCCTTGAACAACTTCACACGTGGATTTATCTTCTATGGATAGGAGACAGCATGCAATTCATCAAGGACACATATGAAAAGCCACAGTGCCTCATGTTGTTTCCTTAGGAAATGAATACCAACATATCATGCAGAGGCATGAGAATAACAAAGATGGAGGTATGCACCTGCTTTTAGCCCAAGGAAGTAAAGACTGGAGGGAGGGAGGGAGGAAAGGAGGAGGGAGAGAGGAAGGTGCAAATGTGAAAATGACAGTCCTGATTGTCAGAAATGTATGACTAGCACACTAGAGAAATCCAGAACAATGTACTCCCAAGGGAAGAAATGGTCTGAAATTTATGCAGAGGAGAGGAGATTTAACACCTTCTTCACCTGAAGGTTGTTCCCACTCACTCTTCAGCATCGACAGTGTCGAGGGTCTGCAGAAATCCCTACTATAGAAGCTGTGGTCCCAGGTGAAAGCCAGGGAGATGAGCTGAGGCTTGCTTTCACGGTGTCATTTGTAGTTAGCAGCCTTGGAAGTCATTGGTCAGATAAGGCCTGCAGACTGTAAAGAACAGGAGACAGAGGAGGAGGAATAGAGGTCTGTCTGTCCGTCTGTAACAATGGTTTCCAGACTTAAGAGCTATGGCAGCACAGAGGTACGTGGAGCATCTCGTCCAGGTCGTCAGCTGGAAAAGTTGGGTTCAGTCCTAAGGGCAGTGCCCTCCACGAACCAACTTTGTGATGTAACTTTGGATGTTTAGGCTCCAGATGAACTGGGCTACCTTTCTGTATCTCTGTTTAAATCGAGGGGTGCTAGCTTACTTCTCCTGTAAGCATCCTAACTGAATCAGGAGTGGTTGTCAGCAATGGAACCCTGAGAGGAACAGGGAGGAATCCGAGACTGGTATCACAACTCAGTAGAGGCAACGGCAATGAAAATCCAGCCAGAAGTAAAATTTGGAGATGGAGAACCCCAGCCCTCTCCAGCTTAGTCGAGGTGAAACCATTTCTTTGCTTCCCTTGGCCATCAGCTGACTTGAACATTAAATGCTTATTGCCCTGGGCAAGGTTTCCACAGGCTCAGCTCTACTTACTGACATTCTTTGTGGTAGGGTTGCCCTATGCATTGTCAATATTTTGCAACATCCCTGGTTTTGTCCCTAGATTCCAAAAGTTCCTCTCCTGCTCCTGGTTCAAAACTACTGCTATGAAGAATATAAGGAACTTGATGATTCCCAGGACTTTGAGGTGTGTAGCTTAGTAAGGGATAACAACACTCCTGTGCTAGTCTGAGGGACAGCGAGAACCAGTGACTCCACTTAACTTGGCTAAACTCTTTTACCTCCCACTGTACAGAGCTGTAAGCCAAACGCCCATTTCTCACCTCAACCTGGCTCCTGCACAGTGGAGCCTGAGAGTCAAAGAGCTGCAAATGAGAGGCCCACCGCCACACTTCTGGGGGAGGGCTGAGCACTGCTGTGCAGCTGTCTAGCCTATAACAAGGGCACATCCACATCCAATGTCTGCTGGTGTCTGGACACTCACTTCCATCTCAGGACATTTTAAAGGGCTTCCCCAGCCTCTCAGCTCTCTGCGGGTTCAGCTAAGGCCATGCTTGATTGCACTGCAGCTAGATATGGATTGGAAAGTGAGCTCTCCAGAGGAGGAGGGAAACTGACTTAAAACATTTACCACTTCCTGTGGGTTCCCAAGCCAGATGAGGGATGGAGGAGCACTGCCTATACCCAGAACTGTGCTCAAAACAGCTCTCAGAAAACATTGCAGGAGTGGAACCATTCCCTATCCAAACTCAACTCCATAGAGACAAAGGTCCCAGCATGACAAAGCTGGTTAGGCTTCTGTTTCCCCACCAGAGAACTGGCTTCTCAGAAATCACATGATCAGCAATCTGCTATCCTAGCTGATATTTTTGACAGGTACCGACCCCTGTTGCAGCACTTCCTCCTATGTCCTACCCCTCAGTCCCCACACCAATTTGAGCTATATAAACTAGCCCTACTATTTCAACAAATGAGCTGTCCTCTGACGCAATCTCCAGGGTTGTTTATACCCACCATTCTAAACTCTGTTAGAGACCCTGTTCCCCAGCTCCTCCATATCCTTAGACTGCCAATACCCAATAGTTGATTGGGTGCAGGACCCACAACTTTCCATACATGCTAGCTCTCTATGCCATGTACTGAATCTTTCCTTCAGCTCCTCTCCACTTTCTTCCCTTCTATTGGATTTTGTTCAAGCATGACCTAATGAAAGCCCTGCTTTCCAATCTCTGTCTTGGGGTTGGCTTCTAAGGTCTCCAACCAGCAATGCACATCAACTCAAAGAAATGGTTAAGTGCTAAGAGAAGGGAATCTTTCATTGAGGGGGAAATTTGTATTTAATGTTCTTGCTGGGAAAACCCTTGTTTGGCATTCCAAATGTTTAGAATTCATCAGCGATGACAGTGAAACAGTGAAGAGTTTAAAGCAGACTCAGGTGAAATTGAGCATAAAACCTTTTAGGGAGGTTTTCTGAAAGCAGAACACAGAATAAACCAAAGTGCCAAGAGATTGTTCTCATGGTCCAACTCAGTACTCAGTAGATGTGGTTACTAGTAAAGAGATGGGGCTGCAGGAGAGATGGTAGTTAGGCACAGGGCTATAGGAAAGATGGATAGTTAGACAAAAGGCTGCAGAAGAGATGGTAGTTAGACACAAAGATTCAGGAGAGATGGTAGTTAGACACGAAGCTGCAGGAGAGATGGATAGTTAGACGCAGGACTATAGGAGAGATAGTAGTTAGACATGAGGCTGCAGGAGAGATGGATAGTTAGATACAAGGCTGTAGTAGAGATGGTAGTTTAGATACAGGGCTGAAGGAGAAATAGCTAGTTAGACAAGGCTAAAGGAAAGGAAAGAGCCCAGCATTGAGATTCCTACTAGTTTGGGAGGCTGTTTTAATACTAGTCCGTGACAGAGAATTAGAAGGAAGATGGGTTTTGATGATGACAATTTTAAAACATACTTACATACCCAGTTGATGGCTTTCAATTGAGATAAGTGGCCAGGATGCATTTATGTGAATATGGCACATTGTGGTACTTATGCCCTGAACAAGTCTAAAACAGAGCTATATAAATAAACACATTACAAGAGGACAAAAAAGACGAATCTTTCAGTTGAAGGGGATTGTGAGAGGCAAGTTTAATGCACCAAAGGGAAGCTAACCAACAACTAGAGAGTGGGTGCCAAATCTGCCTGGTTTTGTCAGCAGGGGGAAATTGTTGTGGTTTTTACCATGGTGGTTTCTTTCTACTCTGCTCTCAGGCCAGTTGGCCCAGGGTCTACAATTATTAAGGAATGCTCTAGGGTACTGCGGATCGGCTCATTTGAAGGAAACCAGTTTATGCAAAGGGATGAGAGCATAGTTTATTTGGGTCTCATGTTGGCCATTAAGGTTTTATGGTAGCTTAAGAGTGAATTAAGCAGGGCCCTGGGATGAGGGGGAGTTTTAAACAGTGTGCCAGCTGGTGGAGCTCACCAGTAATCCCAGCACTGAGGAAGCTGAGGCATGGGGATCTCACATTCTGGGCCATCCTGGGCTGTATAGCAAGTTTCAGGTTAACCTGGATCCCATGGCAAGACCCTGCCTGGAACAAGAACATCAAAAACCAGAAAGTTAAGTAAACAACTTGATATCAGGCCTAAATGCACGTCAAGGCAGCAGTCTGAGGGAAACACAACCAAGCACAAAGTTCACTGAGACTGGACTCAGTCAACAGGAACCAGTCTCTTCGAGAATCACCTGCTGCTGGAAGTGAGCGCAGTGAGCCCGGGGGAGGGGGGAAACTTTAATGTAGAGAAAAGAAGGAAAATGGCAGCACAGATGGTCAGGGCACGGCAAGAAGTGGAACCAGAGAGAGAAAGGCAGTGATAGGTATGGGGGCGGGGGGACAAAGAAGCATGGTATTGGTGAGGAGGGCTGGTCTGTGCCACCAGACACTGTTCAAAGTACCTGCAAATGACTGTCATAATGCTCTTGTCTGTGGAAATGACAGCAGAAACCATAGTCTGCTATGAAAACAAAACAAAACCAAAAACCAACCCACAGTCTTCAAAAGCATGACTTGGGGCAAAAAAGCTCAGCAATCTCTTTGTTTGTGTCTTTCTTTCTTTCTTTCTTTCTTTCTTTCTTTCTTTCTTTCTTTCTTTCTTTCTTTCTTTCTTTGTTTCTCTCTTTTTTCCTTTCTCTTTCCTTCATTCCTTTTTTTTTAATCTATCAGGGACAGAACTGCTTACAATGCTCATTAACATAACCCAAAATGCAAAGGACTATGAGTGCATATCAATGATACTATTATGTAACTATACATATAATTATGTATATATAATCAATAATACTATTATGTAACTAAAGTAATATAACTAGAAACCTTCTTTGTTCCATGTCCTGAGTTCTGAGGTTACAAGCATGCATTACCACACTGAGATCTCAGAAAAGAATCACAGTTTTTAAAACAAGTTTCTCTGGTCATCCTGTCTTAAATGCATAAGAGTTTTGTCCATTGATTTTTATTTGCTTTGCAAATAAGTCTTTTCTTTCCTACCATAGCAAATACCGCTAGGTTTATCTGTGGATTAGCTGATAAATGAAATCAGGTTGTCTGTGTCCCAAGGACACGGCAGAGCCACATGATCTCATGAGAAGGCAAGCTTGAAGGAATGAGTTCAGGAGGTCATGGGGTGCACTGCTCTCCTTTGGTATGAAGAAAAGATATGAAATACTGAGACACCCAAGGCGAACAGAAATGACAGTGTCTCCCAAGTCCATGTAGTGTGTGATATGATAAGTCTGGAGGAATGCCATGAGGAAAGCCACTGTTTTACTTTGGATTTCCAAGGGAAATGGAAAATAGAAGTAGGCTGTGCATCACGTGAAAGAGGAAGGAGCAGATGTGAACAGGCAACCTCATGGGCAGCCCATCAAGGAGAACTAGATGATGAATACACTACAAACGGGCTGGGACAGCATGATTTATCTCCATCTCAGAATGGAAACCCATGAAGCAGAAAATGAGGTTAAAATGAAAAATGTAGGAATCTTGACAAACAGCAGAATAATGGATAATCTATGTCCAAAGTAAGGACATAAATTAAGAGAAAGAGCCAAAATTCTTCTTATAAAGAATGCAAGAATCTTCTAAAAAAAAATTATCCTCCTAAGCAAGCAAGTGGAGTTTGAACACCTTCTCAGAAAATGAAGTCTTTCTTAACACCATAGACCTACAAGGAAATGATCAATCCCCACACTGCTCAGTAAGATGACACTTTATTAGAGACAGAGGCAAGGCAAGGAACGGAAGCCACTAAGACTTTCTTTATGGGAGACAAGGGAATTTTCAGGTTTCCAAGAAAATAGCTGCACTTGGCCAGTGAATCATAGCAGAAATTAAATAAAAATAAATAAGACCAAATTTGCAATCCATCAGCATTCTGATATCAATATTAAAGATCAAAATAAACGATTGCTTACCCAGAGCCAACGTGGTATTGTATGCATCTGCTAACATCAGTGACTATTTGATGTCCCAAGACACAAGAGCAGTTAGCAAAAGCTACTTTGCAAAAAACAATGCAAACTTTGATCTTTCCCGAGGCCAGGAAGATGTGTCACAATTCTCACGATTCTGGACCATGGCAGCTTCTGATCATCCTGGTGAACCTGGATCATCTGCATCTCTAAGTGATGATGTCCTATAGCTCAGCTTCCCAACTAATGATTGGTCATTGGGGCGCCTATTCTGTTCTTAGCTCCTCTGCTGTATCCAGCGTGGGATGCCGGAGACTGAGAACCTGGTATGGGGGCTGCCCCTTGTCCACCCCACCACCCCCCCACTGTGTGAGGTCAGTGGCTTCACACAGCCAGATGCCCACCCGGGCTGAGTGGAAAGCATCCCGCAGTCCTCCCGTGTCCGCCTGCCCAGAGCACAGGAACTCTGGCCGGACATGGACTCTCTTCCTACCCCCTCTTCCCCTACACCCATAGCCCCACAGCAGCCCTCTTAACTAATTCATTTGGCACGTGCACATCAGTCCCATGAACTTAGTTTGCAGCCTTTATTCCCTTAGTATGCCACTAAAGCTGGCTTATGACAAGAATCTGTTAGTTTGCAACACTGGGGGATTGAAGCCAGGGTCTTGGGCATGGTAGGCACACACTATACCTCTGAGTAACAACCCCAGCCATTAATAAGCTCTTAGATAAAGAAAATGTAACACAATTAGGTCCCTGTTTTAGTCAGGGTTCTCTAGACTCAACTTATGGAGTGTCTCTATATATTAAGATAATTTATTGGAAGGATTTACAGTTGGCAATTCGACTAACACAACAATGGGCAGCTGTTAATCGGAAGTTCAAGAATCTAGAAGTTGCTCAGTTCCACGAAATTAGGTGTTTCAGCTGGTCTTCTGTATAATCTGGAATCCTGCAGAAGTAGGTTCCAACAGATGTGCTGGCAGTAAGTGCAAGAAGCAAAGAAGAAGCCTTCCTTCTTCCATTGTCCTTACGTAGGCCTCCAACAGAAGGGAGGGCTCAGATTTAAGGTGTGTACCACCACGCCTGGATCTAAGCTGTTCTTTACCAGGCTGGCCTTGAACTCAGAGATCTGCTTGCTTCTGTCTCCTGGGATTAAAGATGTATACCATGCCTGGCCTAAGCTTTACACAGCCACTGTGTCTCTAGATCCAAAGCATGTGTCTTCCAGTCTCAAGATCTGGATCACAAATGTGCCCTCCATTTCTGAATTGGAGTTCATTCCAGAAATAGTCAAGTTGACAACTGGGAATATCCATCACAGTCCCCAAAGACTTCTGTGCCTATAACTAATACAATAAATTAGTTAAGTCTGTTTTTGAGACCCAGACTCACACAAATGTATACATTATTGCATTGAATGTCTCTTGTTCAACAACACATGTAGGAGAGCCATTCAAACAGGCCCACCTGGTTGTAATTTGTTAATTTTCACTATTGCATAGAGTTCCACTGGTGATAGATATCTGTTGTTTTCGATTTTAAAAACCTTTTATTGTTTTTTGTGAACTTCACATCATGCACTCCAATCCCACTCATCTCCCCTTCCCCTCGTGTCCTTCCTCCACCCATGCAACCTGTCTCCCCACAGAGGAAAAGAAAATCTCATTGTGGAAGCTAGAATGTGTCACACTGTGTTCCATAGTATACTCTTTTATTCACACTTCTTTGCTTGTAAATGCTCATTGCAATGAGTTGTTGGTCTGGTAAGAGGTAAGACCCATTTACCGTCAAAGACAACCCAGACCAGCGGGAGGAAACTCAACCTCAAGACTCCCTCCTGTCTCCCACTGATGGGGCCCCTACCCACGCCCCAGGGACACCACAAGAACTGGACAGTGACAAACCTGACCCCCTCTAAACTACAATGGTCCAGTCCTTTCAGGTCACCAACACAACCTGGCCTGAGTTAACTGAGTCATAAAGACATAGCCCTGTTAGCTGTTTTCATGAGATTAGGTATACTACCAGTCCCTCCATAACAAAGCCTAGAAGCTTCAGGAAGTCCCACGATTGGGCCTTCTAGTTACCAGAGAAAGGTTGGGGGATGAGAGGCCAAACCTACTCCATCTTGGAACCAACCTCCATCTTAAAAAAAGAGAAAAGCCTGAGAACCTGACCTGAAGCTAAACCCATGGCTTGTACCAGGAAGGACCCCATGGCTTGTCCTTGGCCAGAGTTACTCTCTAGCTACTCCCTAGCAACAGTTAATCAAAGATTAGTCTGATTGTTTCAGATGTACCTTCAGACCATTCGTGATTGTATGCTGTCTTGCTTCAGAGCACCCACCTGTTGGCTTACAATCGATGTCAGCACTCAGCTAGATGCTTCCAGGTTGGACACTCCCTCACTTGCTCCCATTTTCCTATAAAACCTTGTCCCAATGATAGTTTAGGGCTAAGCTGGGCATGGTGGCACACGCCTTTAATCCCAGCACTCAGGAGGCAGAGGCAGGCGGATTTCTGAGTTCGAGGCTAGCCTGGTCGACAAAGTGAGTTCCAGGATAGCCAGGGCTATACAGAGAAACCTTGTCTCGAAAAAACAAAAAGAAACAAAAAACAAAAAAAAAAACAAAAAAGAGAGTTCAGGGCTGCTTCACCATACTGTCCTATGTATGGGTCAGTGGTGAGTAAACCCAAACATGAGTTTATAATAAAGAGACCCTAATGTGATTACATTGGAGTTGGCTCCTTGGTGGTCTTTTGGGGTTCACCAACACTTCCTGGCACAACAGTCTCTGGCTTCTGCTACACTATCAATATTAGAACCTGGGACTCCTCTCAGATATCCTGTTGTTGACAAGAGGCAGGGCCAGTTCTCCTATGCTTGTGCCCTTGGAGCTGGCTTACCTACAAACCCTACAATCCAGGGCCAGCTCTACTATGCTGCCCAGGCAAGGTACAAGGCCCACTCCTATGAGTTTTGGAGTAGGTGAGGGGCAGGGGCAGGTATCCTGCCTGCCTGCCTACCTGCCTGCCTTAGGTGGCAAGGGGTAAGGGAAACATCTCTTCCTTGCCCATGTCACCACATAGCAGACAAGTGGCAAGGCCAGCTTTCCCTTCAAGGCTGGCTTACCTCAAACCCCCACAACCAGGGCCAGCTCTACTGTGCTTCCTGGACAATGTGTAGGTCTCTCTCCTGAGTACTGCAGCTGACTAGGGGTGAAGTCAGCTTTCCTGACACAGGGCCAGCTCTTCCATTATGACCAGGTGAGGGGCAGGGCAGTTCTGTGCAACACTCAGACATCAACCCAGAGCAGGGACATCTGCCTGGCCTGTGGAGCTAACAGACCTCTGCTGCTGCAGGGCCATGGCCCCAGTCATGGCCTCCAGTGGTAGCACAGAGGAGGACCTTACCATGGTCCCAGGTGGCATCACTTGCTACTCACATTAGGCTGTTCCTCTCTACCCTCATGACTCCAGTTCTGCCTCTCTTTGTTGTGTCCACATCCTCCTGTTTCTCTTTTCTTCCATTTTCCACCACTTATTTGTTTCTCTTACTGGCACCCAGGGACTCTGAGTGTCTGGTGTCGTCTCAGAAGTGCTATGGCCAACCTGTTGTCGTATGCCACTGGGCAGGGGGCATCTCAGTCATGGTTTGCGCCCCCCAGGCCTGTCCAGGGTTGGACTGGTAGTCATTGTAGGCTAGCTGACTACCTGGTCTCCATGGCACCAGACTGGTGGTCATCTTGGGCTCTCTCCTCTCCCAACCCTAATCATATGGCCTCATGTGGAGGTCATCTGTGTCAAACTCACTCCTACCAGGGCCCTTGGTCCCAGGCAGGTTTCTTGTAGTCTCTGGCTTGCTCCCACTGGGCCCCACAGGCCCCAGGTTGAGTTCAACTCTTCTCCAGCTTGCTCCCAGCCCTGGGAAGCCATCCAGGCCCATGCAGAGGCAGACTGGTGGCTGTCTCAGGCTAGCTCTCTGTCCAGGCCCTCTGCCAAGGGACTGGTAGTTGTCTCAGGCTTGCTTTTTTTTTTTTTTTTTTAGGAAGTGTTAGGCTACTAATCATTCAGATGTTCACACATCAGATCGCCAAGTGTAGACATAGCCTCTCTCCTCCCTGCCACCTACTGACATGCATGTCACACAACCACACCTGCAATGCCCCTAGGGTTAGGGTTGTTTTCAATTTTTGACAGGAAAAAAAATGTTGCTATATTTACTCTTTTGGTGGTCATGTGGGAGTTATTTTTGCACTTATTCAGGTTTATTAGAAGCGTTTTTGAGAACTCTGGAACTCAAAAGAATCTTTTTTTGGGGGGGGGGAGTGTATATCCCTGATGTGGTCTATACTTTGACAATATATTCTTTACATGTTTTAAGCACACGTTAGTATTGTATCTACTGTATAAATCTAGGAATAGAGCTATCAATATATATTGATTAACAATTCAATGTTTTAATCATTCATTCAATTTCTTTGAGACTTATTAAGTACTTCAGTTCTTTGTGAATCAATTTTATTATCAGATACACATTGTCAAGAGATCATAATTTATGGTTTAAAGCTGACCACTATGACAGAGCTGGGTGTGGATGGAAAGAGGAATTTGGCTTATGATTTGTTTCATTGCTATGAATATTTGCAATTCTTCCAAACATAATGTTAAGCTACTAGAGTTGAAAACCATGACCTGCATATCTGTTAGTAATATATTTTTACCTGCCCAATGTTTTCTTAAGAAAATTAAAAAATGAATACATTACCACCAACATAAATGAGTGCAAGTTAAATCCTACTTGTGTTTGAAGGGAAATGAATGTGCTCTAGTTTTATCTTTGAAAACACTTCCAATGCTCTTTTGAATAAAGCGACTGTGAAGAAAAACACTCATGCCAATTGCTCAAACATATAACATTTTAAGAGTATAAAAAGCGCCAGACTCACCTTCTATAAAAGATCGTATCTTTAAATTCCTTTTTAAAATCTTAGCCTGTTCCCAGAATAAATGGCAGCACTAACAATAATCGCATTGCCCCAGTTCCCATGCAACACACCATGAGAGTGCATGGCACTCCACCAGATATGGACTCTTGGATTTACCGTGTGCTCAGGATGCTAGCCAAATGCTGGCACATGTGCTGAGCTCAGGAAATAAAATAGTTACACATTGCATTACGGCAGTTACTAGTTCCCTCACTGACTTATGGCGAGCGTTAAAGAGATAAAAGTCAAAGCCTTGTAAATTGAATATTTACCTGGTTGGTCCTCTTCCCCAGGCAATAAGTCTCTCCTGAATGTAAGGAAGAGGCTGAGTCAGAAGCGCATAAGAAAAGCCACGTCTCACTGCTGGCTCACAGCATAGCTTTCTCTGCAGGGACACGTTGTTCTGGCTTAAGTTCAGGCACTTTGATTACCTCAAGGGAAGGATGGTGGGACTTCATGGTGGGGCAAGTTATAAGGACACAAAGGAATTGGGATTTTTCTGGATTACTCTCTAAGGTCTTCCTTTTTTTTTTTTTTTTTTTTTTTGATGTCATAACTGTGAATTTTATTAGCAATCAGCTTACTGCATTTTTTCAATTTTTATTAGATATTTTCTTTATTTACATTTCAAATGTTATCCCCTTTCTTGGTTTCCCCTCCAAAAATTCCAATCCCCTCCCCCTCCCCCTGCTCACCAACCCACCCACTCCCACTTCCTGGCCTTGGCATTCCCCTACACTGGGGCATAGAGCCTTCACAGGAGCAAGGACCTCTCTTCCCATTGATGACTGACTAGGCCATTCTCTGCTACATATGCAGCTGGAGCCATGAGTCCCACCATGTGTACTCTTAGGTTGGTGGTTTAGTCCCTGGGAGCTCTGGGGGGGTATTGGTTAGCTCATATTGTTGTTCCTCCTATGGGGCTGCAAACCCCTTCGGCTCCTTGGGTCCTTTCTCTAGCTCCTTCATTGGGGATCCTATGCTCAGTGAAATGGTAAGCTGTGAGCATCCACTTCTGTATTTGTCAGGCAGAGCCTCTTAGGAGACAGCTATAACAGGCAAGCACTTGTTGGCATCACGAAAGTGTCTGGATTTGGTGAATGTATATGAGATGAATCTGTAGGTGGCACAGTTTCTGGATGATCATTCCTTCAGTTTCTGCTCCACACTTTGACTCTGTAACTCCTTTCATGGTATTTTGCTCCTCTTTCTAAGAAGGATCAAAGTATCCACACTTTGGTCTTCCTTCTTCTGAGTTTCATGTGGTTTGTGAATTATATCTTGGGTATTCGCAGCTTCTGGGCTTATCACTTATCAATGAGTGCATACCATGTGTGTTCTTTTGTGATTGGGTTACCTCACTCAGGATGATATTTTCTAGATCCATCCACTTGCCTGAGAATGTCATAAATTCATTGTTTTTTAATAGCTGAGTAGTACTCCATTGTGTAATTTTTTTTTCTGTATCCATTCCTCTGTTGAGAGACATCTGGGTTCTTTCCAGCTTCTGGCTATTATAAATAAGGCTGCGATGAACATAGTGGAACATGTGTTCTTATTACATGTTGGAGCATCTTCTGGATACATGCCCAGGAGTGGTATAGTTGGGTCCTTAAGTAGTACTATGTCCAATTTTCTGAGGAACCGCCAGATTGATTTCCAGAGTGGTTGTACCAGCTTGCAATCCCACCAGCAATGGAGGAGTGTTCCTCTTTCTCCATAACCTTGCTAGCATCTGCTGTCTCCTGAGTTTTTGATCTTAGCCATTCGGACTGGTATGAGGTGGAATCTCAAGGTTGCTTTGATTTGCATTTCCCTGATGACTAAGGATGTTGAACATTTCTTTAGGTGCTTATCAGCTATTTGGTATTCCTCAGTTTGGGAATTCTCTGTACTCCATTTTTCAACAGGGTTATTTGGTTCTCTGGAGTCTAACTTCTTGAGTTCTTTGTATATATTGGATATTAGCCCTCTATTGGATGGATGATTGGTAAAGACCTTTTCCCAATCTGTTGGTTGCCATTTTGTCCTATTGTCATTTGCCTTACAGAATCTTTGCAATTTTATGAGGTCCTATTTGTCAATTTTTGATTTTAGAGCATAAGCTATTGGTGTTCTGTTCAGGAAAATTTCCCCTGTGACCATGTGCTTGAGGCTCTTCCCCTCTGTGGTCTTCCTTAAATAGATCACACCCTAATTAGAGATACTATGAATCCCAATCTCCTGATTCTCTCTGCTTTTGACAATGAGAGGACTTTGTGAGATCACTTACCATTTGTGTGATTTCCCCCTCCTGCCCAGTCTTGTGGTTTGCAAGTGGAATGTCCTCCACTGGCCCATGTGTTTGAATACATAGTCTCCAGTTGGTGGCGCTGTGTGGGAAGGTTCTGATGCAGCCTTTAGGAGGGGGAGCCTTGTTGGAGGGCTAACTTATGGTGAGGGTTAAAGAGACTCCTTCTTCTGATTCCTGACCATTGATGCAATGTGATTAACTGGCTCATGCTCAGGCTGCCCACCCCCCCTCTTTTCCTGCCATGATGAATCATGTCTGTTTGGAACTGTAAGCTAGGGGAAACCCTTTCTTCTCTACATTGCTTGGATCAGGTATCTTGCAGTAGCAGCATGTTACAAAAACAGATACGTGAGAGAAAACATGAATATGTGGTATAATTAATAATAATACTAAATAATAAATGGCCTCCCTCCCTGTTACTTCCAAAATAAATATATTACATATATTAATTATATAATACTATAAATAGTAAACATAAGTATATAATTTGTAGAATTATGGAAATGTTAAATTAATCTTGGGATTGGTATTAAATGTCAATTCATCATTTAAGTTACCTGTTCTGTGCAAGTCAAGAGAGTTTTCAAAATGAACCTTAATGAAACTCAGTAAGTACCAATACATGGTGGCTTTCTAAGTGCTACCATTAGGATGGGTGACACATACACGTTGGTCTAAGGTAGGCTCAGTGAATTTTTATCATCGCTCCTTTGTCTGACAGGTTCTTGCCCTCCTATATGGTAGAAGATGAATGAATTTTGGAATTTCATACCCAGAACCAGCTGAGAACAATTTTCTACTTGACTCTCTTTAAGGTACCATATCTCGTTCTCTCCCTGTCACCACAACGACTCCACTTCTCATCTCTTACTGTGTGACTCTGACCAAATTTTCCCATCCTGCCAGAACACAAGGATAGATATCAGCCAACCCTAGTGCAGAGGAAGCAATAATCAATCCACCCCTATAGCTTAGAATGGTGTTCTAGCTGCTGGAGAGAGGCTCCCTCCCTGTTACTGTCAAAATCAGTTTACTGTTTGAGTCAAGAATCCCTAGTCCTCCGGAGAGTCCTGCACCAGACCCACATCATACCACTTCCCTCACCATCAAGATGTTTTATAGGAAATGTGTGTGCTGTGTTGCTGTGCATATGTGTTTAGGTAATTTAGAGAAGCATATTGTCCTGGAAAGATGGGCCAGTAAGTACCCGGGAGAGATGTCTCATAATTCTGTTTCCTGTTGTGTTGAGCATCTACTCCTGTCATGTGCTTGTTAGTGGCCAACTGAATTCAGAAACCAAGCATGCAAAGAAGAGGCTAGTGGAGCCCTTTCCAGACCTGGGAACAGCTAGGGGGTGATTGTTTCATCAAAGGAAACCTGGATCCTTTGCTCATTCTCCTGATGAATTAGTTGTATTAGCATGTCAGAAACAAAACAACAATCTGGGAATGATTTCTATAAAACTTGATATGTCATCCGAACATGATTAACACAGCCAAGGATTCCTGCCCTTGCTGCTGTGAAATAACTCAGAGCCACAGGCTGAGTTAATCAGAGCTAATCTTTTGTTCCGTTTTGCTGTGCACTGTCAGCCAATTTCCTTTCCTTTCTGGATATCAGTGTTTGAGAGTCATAAATAAGCCTCTTGCTTTCCTCATAGGAAAATAGAAATTTTTTTGTTTTAAGTGAGACTCAGAATATGAGATCTTCCAGGACAGAAGTTCATCTGGGGATGCAGAGTGCTCAGGAGAACTATTCACACTTTGAAATGAAATACAGATTAGATAGATACTGGCCTTACAGATGCCAAGTGACAAGCCAGGAATGACAAACACAACCTTGTCTTCAAACCTTGCGAGTAATGGAGAAGTGCGCATGGATATCAATATGCACAGGGACATCAGAATGAGCCTGGTTCAGCACTGTTCCTGTTGCTTTAGGTTATGCTGTGGGCTAGAACTACTTGCTAGAGCCTGTTTATACCTCAATGTCCCTGTAACACTAAATAACTGCTTGACAAATGATGGCATTGCTACCGGCTACTTTAACTCTCCAATGGAGATAATGATGAAGACCATGCACCCAACTGGAAGAAGTGGTGGGAATGTATCTCATTTCAATTAGTGTTTATTTCAAGAGTTAGTACACTATTCGGATCTCTTCATAATTCACACTGCCTTATTCATGCATACTTAGACGAGAAGTTTTAAAATACTGCTTATGGACCAGTGAATAGTGCAGGGGATAAAAGTGCTTGCCACCAAGCCCGACAATTGGAGTTTGACCCCACGGCCCACATGGTGGAAGAAAAGAACTAACTCTTGCAACCAGTCTTCTGGTCTAGACATATATGCTATAGCACACACACACACTCACACAGGCACACACACATATACATACGAGTGAACACACATACATGCAAGTACACACACATACATGCATACAGACATACACATATGCACATGCATACAGATATATGCATACATACATACATACATCACAGAGGCAGTAAGTATTTTTATAAAATACTTTAAAAAAATAAAGCCACATATTGCATTTGGGACAGCTGGTCTACCAGAAGATTTCTGAATGTATGAGGATACAGTGAGTCAGAAGGTGGCAAACAACCCAGTGTTTGGATACAGGATATGTTTCTATTTTAGACTTCCGAGGCCTTCAGACCCTGGTTTCTTTACCAGCCATGGTTTGAGATGTAAGGAGCAGGCAAAGGACCTCACAGAGGCTCTGATATTTGCCAGTATTAAAAGGTGACTTTAGAAGGCACAGTGGAGGCAGGAGAGGGAGGAAAGAGTCATAGTGTGTGTGCATATGACTAAAGCCCACTACGCATATGTGGAAATATTACGATGAAAATCACTCTTTTGTACAACTAAAATATGTTAACAGAATGACAAATCATTTAGATATCAAAGTCTGTGCTTCCAACCAACTATATTATACAGCTTCCTAGGTTAGAGCTGCTCTAGAAACTCCCAACCAGCAATACCAAAGAGAAGTGACTCAGCACAGCAGCTACAGCTACAGATGTAGCCTGGGTGGAAATCCTGCTGACAGGTGTGCTATAAAACCTTGGGAGTCAATGCCCCCACACCTGAGCATTTCTGTGGGAATCAGACAGGGAAGCAATCACTGCTTACAACTTCATAGGAAGACAAAATGTCCTCATAACAGGGACCTGCTGACAGTGCCACCCAGGCTTAGAAGCAGTGGCCACCGTTCTTGCTTTGATGGGTGGGAAATAATCCGAGGTTTTGTTTGTTTGCAGGTTTTGTTTTATCATTAGGTCTCTTGTTTGTGATGCCTCTATTTTGTAAATTTGGTCCTAATAAGTCTGAGTGTGTGCCTTTTATCTTTTATTTTCTAAAGTTTTCTACTTCACAAGGATTTGTAGAGATTAGAAAAGGTATTTCTAAATCAAGAGTATAACATTTAAATTATTTATCTTTGGGGGTAATATTCCTAAAATCACTGTTTTTTCCCATTGATTTATTTATTCACTTTACATCCCAATTGCAGCTCCCCCTCTCCTCCCAGTCCCCCCTTCACATGACCCCTTTCTCATCCTTCCCTCCACTACATCTCTGAAAAGGGTGAAGTCCCCCCTAGGTACCAACCTACCTTGGCACCTCAAGTTACTACAGGACTAGGTTCATCCTCTCCCAGGGAGGCCAGACAAGACAGCCCAGTTAGGGACAGGATCCACAGGCAGGCAACAGAGTCAGGGTAAACCTCAGCTCTAGTTGTTGGGAGACCCACATGTAGACCACGCTGCAGGTCTGCTGTATGTGTGAGCTGTGGTTGGGGAGTTAGGTCCAGCCTTTGTATCCTCTTTGATTGGTGATTTAATCTATAGGAGACCTCATGAGTGCAGGTTAGTTGACTCTGCTGGTCTTCATGTGAGTCCCTATCCCCTTCAGGGTCCCTCGATCCTTCCCCCAACTCTTTCACAAGACTTCCTGAGATTCATCTAATGTTTGACTGTGGGTCTCTGCATTTGTTTCAGTCAGCTGCTGAGTGGAGCCTCTTAGAGGACAGTTAAGCTAGGTTTCTGTCTGCAAGCATAACAAAGTATCATTATAGTGTCAGGGATTGGTTCTTGCCCATGGGGTAGATCTCACGTTGGGTCAGTTGTTGGTTGGCCATTCCCTTAGTCTCTATGACATCTTTGTCCCCAAACTTCTGGTAGGCAGGACAAATTTTGGGTCAAAAGTTTTGTGGGTGGGTTGGTGCCCTTCTTGCTCCACTGTTAGTCCTGCCTGGCTACAGGGCATGGCCACTTCAGACTCCATGGCCCCTACTGCTTGGACCCTAAACTTTTGTGTGTGTGTGTGTGTGTGTGTGTGTGTGTGTGTGTGTGTGTGTTTAAATGAGTTCTAGAAAAGGTTTCATAAACTGTGGAGATTTTTTAATTTAAGCTACACTCCCTAGAGAAATTGGTTCTGATCATGAAGCTAACTCAGCATCTAAGAGAAAGATTAGAGAGTTAAATCACCCCAGAAAATTCTCTACAGTCCAGAAGAGTTGTTTTATATGAAATCTGCTAAAACCATTTCCCCTCCAGTTTGGACTTCCCATCTCTTCTAGTAAACACCCAATAAAGTCACTGGCTTGCATTGCAGAAACTTTGTATAAAAAATAAATACAGCACAGAAAAACAGAAGACAAAAACCCAGCCTTTCACTTACTCCCCATAACGACCTTGTAACAGCTATGGCTCCTTGTTCCTTTCTCACCCACGAAGGCTGGGAGCAGGGGAAAGACCACTGTTTGCCAGGGTTCACTGGCAGGCAACCTCTGCAGCAGAGCACTGACGTTGGTTTCCTTAAATGCCAAAGCCCTCATTCTCCCTCCACATACTTCCTCCAGCTCCACCCAGATTCAGTATGACATAGCATGGAGGAACCCAGACTGCCTTCCTCTCAAGATCCCTTAGTGTCTGGCAGAGGAAAATGAATTTAGAGTGCCTCAGGGTCATACAAATTTGAAGACACTGGAGACTGCCCAGTGAAGACAGGGGGTTTGGCTTAGGAGTGGGAATATTGAGAGAGGGAGAAGAAGGGCATTCTTGTTTCTGCTGGGTTTTAAAACCATGAATTAGTGATGCTGAGAAGCCTGGAAAAAATCAGTCATCCTTAAGATGGGGCTGGGCGGTGCCCGGAGATCCTTTCTATCTTACAATTCCAAGAATCCACCCTGCCATCACCAGTGTAGCAAAGAGGGACCTGAATTCTCAGAATGCCTCAGTAAAGGGAAACAGATATGACTGCCTGGCTCTAAGATGAGGAAAGGAAACCCGGAGAGATGATCCACAGGAAGTGACTGTCAGTGGGCAAGAAGCTCTAGAGGGCCCGCCTACATTTCAGTTTCCCATGACATCACTGAGAGAGGGCACTGCCTACTGGGTGTAAAACATCCTCTATGCCTGGGCCAGAGGAGATACATGGTGGGTACTTAGTGACTCCTGATTGGTGGTAGGTGGTGTGATGAGAGGGAGAGGCTGTCCAGTATGCTGGCCTGGGACTACCTACCTGCGGCAGTCTAAGCGCATCTCTTCTCTATAGAAAAGCTCTGGGAATACCTGGTCCACACTAAAGGCAAGGTTCTCCTCCTAGAACTTTTGTTATTCTTAAAGAGTTCTTTGGTTTTTAATTACTTTTTAAAAAAAAATCATACGTACAATTTATAAAAGGGAAAACGTGAAGATAAACATGTCTCCTAACAAAATTCATAAATACACACACATACATTTTATAAAAGTATATATACTTTTTAAAAATATTTTTAAAGATTTTGTGTGATTTGGGGTGGGGGAGTAGGTGCCACATGAGTGTGGGTGCCTGCAGAGGCCAGAAGAGGCTTATTTCCCCTGGTTTGCTCAGCTTGCTTTCTTTTTCTTTTAAATTTATTTATTAAATGTGAGGACACTGTAGATGTCCTCAGTCAGACACTCCAGAAGAGGGAGTCGGATATCATTGTGGATGGTTGTGAGGCACCGAGTGGTGGCTGGGATTTGAACTGAGGGCCTTCGGAAAAACAGTCAGTTCTCTTAACCACTGAGCCATCTCCCCAGCCCTCTCAGCTTGCTTTCTTATAGAACCCAAGACTGCTAGCCTAGAGATGGCGCCACCCACAATGGGCCCTCCTCCCTTGATCACTAATTGAGAAAATGCATTACAGCTGGATCTCAAGGAGGCATTTCCTCAAGGGAGGCTCTTTTCTCTGTGTCACTCCAACTTGTGTTAAGTTGACACACAAAACCATCCAGTACAAACATAATATGGGATAAAGACTGAATGAACATCTCCTGGGCCTCATTCCAAAGTCTGGGTTCATCTTTCAGCAAATATCTTGAGATGGATGTTGAAAAGCAATAAAACTCCAAACCAAGCAGAGGCACATGAAGATGCCCCTAAGGTCCTGACAACTTTAATCCCCTGCACGTGTTAAATGCCCCTGTGATCCCTAGCCCACTCCCAGCCTTATGCCTATTGATAAAGGAGAAAGCCAAGGGCTTGCAGAGGGAGAGCACTGAGTCTTCATTGTGTGCCACTTCACGTGAAATCTGGGAGTTCTCAGGCCTCTTGAAGGAAAGGATCAGATGGAACAGTCTCAAAAAGCAGTGGGGGAAGCTGGAGAGATGCTCTGCCATTTAAGGGCACTAGCTGCATTTCCAGAGTACCCTGGTTCAATTCCTAGCATCCACAGGCAGCTCACAACCATCTGTAACTCCAATTCCAGGGAATCTGATGCCTTCTTGGAGCTCTGCCTGAACCAGTAACAAATGCAGTGCACAGATATACATACAGGCATGTTGGGCATTGGGCTATACACAGTCGGCCTGGTCTCCAGTTGAGCTAAGGTCTGAACCCCAGTACCTGGTAATGATAATTCACCTACATGGGATGGAAGGAGTTCTCTCATGTCTCCTGGAACTCTGGCTCCCGTCAAAGTTACCACCCCCCCAGAACCCCCACAAGAGAAGCATGGCTTTTAGTCACATAGGCAATGTCCCAAGCTTCTGACCTTCAGGCTAAACTCCTCCCCAGTTACCTAGCAACAGAAAAGATAGCAGCATACTTTAAGAGGGGCTGTTTGGCCCCACCTCACTCTCTTACTTCTTACTCCTCTTCCTCTCCTCTCCTCTCCTCTCCTCTCCTCTCCTCTCCTCTCCTCTCCTCTCCTCTCCTCTCTCTTCCTCTCTCTCCCTCATATACTAGCCTTTCTTCTCTCTCTCTCTCTTTCCCCTTTCCTCTTGGCCATGGCCGGTCTTTCTCTCTTTCTACCTTCTCTCTTTCCCCCTGCCTTTCTATAATAAAGCTCTAAAACCATAGACTCCTCTCTGCTCATCAAGGTCTGCAGCACTTGGAGGATGGGATAGGCTTTCTCCTAATGAGCCCTTTCTAATCTCCCATCAGAAGGCCTTCCTGTGCTCCAGTCAAGGCCTGCTGTGCTTAATCTCACCTGTGTGGGAACCTCTCTCCCTCAGCCCTCTCTCCTATAACCCCAGGGCGACAGGGTGTCACCCCAGGGCCCTCTAGTTTCTGAGGCTGCCCCTTGTCTATCCCCTAGGGGTCAATGGCTTAGATGCCCACCCAGGGCTGAGTGGAAAGTGTCTGGCAGCTCTCCCGCATCTGCCTACCCAGACCATAGGTGGAACTCTGGCCAGACATGGGCTATCCTCCCTCCCCCTCCTTCCCCTGGCCCCTTTAGTTCCCACACAGGCATATTATCCATAACCATAAAAAATAAAATGTTTTTAAAGGCAGTGGAGAACCAATAATAATAATAATAATAATAATAATAATAATAATAATAACCAATCAATGAATAGCCTAGAAACACAACACAAGGGCTGGAGAAATAGTTCAGCATTAAAAGCACTGGCTGGTCTTCCAGAGGCCCCAAGTTCAATTCCCAGCAACCAAATGGTAGCTCACAACCATCTGTAATGGGATTTGATGACCTTTTCTGGTATGTCTGAAAGAAGCTACAGTGTACACACATACATTAAAAAAAAAAAAAAACCTTTAGAAAGAAAGAAAGAAAGAGGGAGAGAGAGAGAGAGAAAGGAAGGAAGGAAGGAAGGAAGGAAGGAAGGAAGACAGAATGAAAGAAAGGAAGACAGACAACAGAAATGTACTCAGAGCTCAGTAAGAATGACTTGGGGTTCCTAGCTGCCCCTGGAGAGAGGCAAGTTGGTGGCTCTTCTATACTGCAGTCCTGAGACTTCCTCACAACAATGTAAGACTTGGTAGTGGACTTAGTATTTACACGGGAAAATGTTCAGCTTCTAAAACAAAATTTAAAAATTAGGAAATAGAGACACCGTCAATAAGACAAAAAGACCACCAACAGGTTGGGAAAGGATCTTTACCTATCCTAAATCAGATAGGGGACTAATATCTAACATATATAAAGAACTCAAGAAGGTGGACTTCAGAAAATCAAATAACCCCATTAAAAAATGGGGCTCAGAACTGAACAAAGAATTCTCACCTGAGGAATACCGAATGGCAGAGAAGCACCTGAAAAAATGTTCAACATCCTTAATCATCAGGGAAATGCAAATCAAAACAACCCTGAGATTCCACCTCAAACCAGTCAGAATGGCTAAGATCAAAAATTCAGGTGACAGCAGATGCTGGCGTGGATGTGGAGAAAGAGGAACACTCCTCCATTGTTGGTGGGATTGCAGGCTTGTACAACCACTCTGGAAATCAGTCTGGCGGTTCCTCAGAAAATTGGACATAGTACTACCGGAGAATCCAACAATACCTCTCCTGGGCATATATCCAGAAGATGCCCCAACTGGTAAGAAGGACACATGCTCCACTATGTTCATAGCAGCCTTATTTATAATAGCCAGAAGCTGGAAAGAACCCAGATGCCCCTCAACAGAGGAATGGTTACAGAAAATGTGGTACATCTACACAATGGAGTACTACTCAGCTATTAAAAAGAATGAATTTATGAAATTCCCAGGCAAATGGATGGACCTGGAGGGCATCATCCTGAGTGAGGTAACACATTCACAAAGGAACTCACACAATATGTACTCACTGATAAGTGGATATTAGCCCCAAACCTAGGATACCCAAGATATAAGATACAATTTGCTAAACACATGAAACTCAAGAAGAATGAAAACTGAAGTGTGGACACTATGCCCCTCCTTAGAATTGGTAACAAAACACCCATGGAAGGAGTTACAGAGACAAAGTTTGTAGCTGAGACGAAAGGATGGACCATGTCGAGACTGCCATATCCAAGGATCCACCCCATAATCAGCATCCAAACGCTGACACCATTGCATACACTAGCAAGATTTTATCGAAAGTACCCAGATGTAGCTGTCTCTTGTGAGACTATGCCGGGGCCTAGCAAACACAGAAGTGGATGCTCACAGTCAGCTAATAGATGGATCACAGGGCTCCCAATGGAGGAGCTAGAGAAAGTACCCAAGGAGCTAAAGGGATCTGCAACCCTATAGGTGGAACAACATTATGAACTAACCAGTACCCCGGAGCTCTTGACTCTAGCTGCATATGTATCAAAAGATGGCCAAGTCGGCCATCACTGGAAAGAGAGGCCCAAAGGACACGCAAACTTTATATGCCCCAGTACAGGGGAACGCCAGGGCCAAAAGGGGGGAGTGGGTGGGTAGGGGAGTGGGGGTGGGTGGGTATGGGGGACTTTTGTTATAGCATTGGAAATGTAAATGAGCTAAATACCTAATAAAAAATGGAAAAAAAAAAGAAAAAAATTAGGAAATAGTATATGAGCACTGACTGCTCTTCCAGAGGTCCTGAGTTCAATTCCCAGCAACAACATGGTGGTTCACAAACATCTGCAATAGAATCTGATGCCCTTTTCTGGTGTGTCTGAAAAGAGCAATGGTGACTACATAAAATAAATAAGTAAATCTTTTTTAAAAAATTAAGAAACAGGATGAAGGGTACCAGGGGAGTGAGCAAAAGCAAGCCCCAGGAGTGAATCTGCCCAAGAACTAGATTCATACACTGAAAACTATAGAATAATGTAGAGGGAAATTACAAATGACCCAAAGAAGCAGGTGGACACCTGTGTTTGTGCATTGGGAGACTTCCTATCATGAAGGTGCCATCCCTAGGCGGGTGGGTCTGAGCTGTATAAGATAGCACATCACACGCCTGGGAGCGCCCAGGAAGCAGTGTTCCTGTATGATCTCTGCTTCAGCTCCTGCCATGGCTTCCTCTGATATTAGACTGTAACCTGTCTGTAAAGTAACCCCCCCTCCCAAAGATGATGACAATACAACTGAATCATAATCACATTGAAATTCCAACAGCCATTTGGCAGAGATGAAAACCAAGAGACATAATGATAAAATTCGCAGTCATTGAAAAAAAAAAAAAAAACAAACCCAAAAACCAAAACCAAAACAAAACCAAAAAAAAAAAAAAAAAAAAACAACAACCAACCAACCAACCAAACAGACCCAAAGCACCAGTTACCAAACCCGTGTGCTGCAGATAAAGATCTGCATATGCATTAATGTATGTAATAAGGCTGAAAGTCCTAATTGGTCAACTGATTTCAATAAAAGTGACTGACCAACCACTCAATGGAAAATGCAGACTGTCCCAACACAGCACTGGGACACTGGACATCTACCTTAAAGAACAAAAGTAGCTTGTTCCCTCACAAAAACTAATGAACGAACCCCCAATGTTCACTAGTGAAACACTTTCTGGTACGTGCTCGGCTCTGAGTTCAGTCCTTAGTGCCCCCCAACCCACAAACTAAATCATTATAGATCAAAACCAAAAAAAAAAAACAAAAAACAAAACCCTCAAAACAACAACAAAAAAAATGTGATCAAAAAGGAGTGAAGCCACCAACTCCAAAAATTCTCAAAAAAAACATGGATAACTCTTCATTACATTAGACTTGACAATAAATTCTTGGATACAACTCAAAAGAACAAAAGAAAAAGGCATGTAAAGAAAAATTAGATGAATTAGATTTCTGTAGAATTTAGAACTTTCACATATCTAACATCAATGTCAAGAAAATGAAAACACGACAAAGAATGAAGAAAATATCGAAAGGTAAAGATAATCTGGTGTCCAAACTATGTAAAGGTATCTCACAAACCAACAATAACAAGCAACCCAACTAGAAAACCAGCAAAGGATTTGAACAGACATTTCTGCAGCAGACATATACAAAAGCCCAATTAGCATATGAAAGAATATAACATAATGATTAATTACAGAGATGCAAATCATACTATCACCTGTTCATATTCCCTAAGACAGCTTTCATGCTTTTAAAACAGACTGTAATAATAAAACAGACTAAATAAACAGTCAGGGATGTAGACAAATTAGAACCCTAAGGTACGGCTGGCGGGATGAGAGATGGTGAGCAGCACAGAAAAGAGGCTGTGTGTCTAAAACAATCTCACGTAGCTCTCCACTGGACGCAGCAATCCCTTTCCTATGTATCCACCCATTCTCCATTGAAGGCTGCTATTCAAACAGAAGTAGGTGTGTTCAAACGCTCACTAAGTAAGTGGATTAACAGATTTTGAGCCATCAATAAAAGAGAATGTTACTCAGCTATGACAAATGAATGACATTCTAGAGGAACATTATGCTCAGTATAAGAAACCAGATCCACCATGTCACATCTTCATCATACATGTGCCCACTGGGGATCATCATAGGAATCACTTATAGGAAATGCTCAGAATAAGTAAATTATAGATTTAAAAAGATTAGTGGTTGCCAGGATCTGGGAGACAGGGAAAGAGGGGAGTGAAGCAAGGTTTTAGGGTACAACATTTCCTTCTGTGGAGACTGAAAGCCTTATAACTGCATAGTGATATTGTTTGCATTGGTGAAAAGTAAAAAAAATGAGAATCACAAACAGAAGAAGATGAAAATGCAAAAGAGCAGGAGAAAAAGTGGAGAGAAAGAGGTAAGGAGGGAGGCAACAAGGAGGAGAAAGAAAAAAATGATAAAAGAAGCACAGAGCAGCAGCATAGGACTTTAATTGGGGATACCAAGGGCAAGTGGGCTTTATGAAGAAAGGATACAAAAGCTGTGCTCTCCCATGCAGCTGGCCCCAGGATAAGCTGTCATGGCTACTTTGGAGAACAGTTTGTCAACAACTGATAAAATTCACGTAGATATACCTCAGAGCTTCAGTCTGGATGTTTGCCTCTGGGGATCATCATATATGTATCCACCAGATCATCATATATGTGCCCACCGGAGATCATCATACATGTGCCCACCAGAGATCATTATACATGAGCCCACCGGGGATCATCATACACGTGCCCACCAGGGGTCATCATACATGTGCCCCCTGAGTCATGCGCACAGCACTGGGCTGTTTCGCTTAAATGATGGAAGGAACTGGGTGATGAAGAGGACAGCCATGCTATGGGGCATTACTGTCTTTTCTTGTTACTGTGATAAAATATGGTGACAAAAGCCAAATGTGTTTGGCCCACAACTCAAGGGTGCAGCTCATCATGTCAGGGCAATCAAGGAAGGAGGAGCTTGAAGCAGCTGGTCACACTACATACTCAACCAGAGAGCAGAGAACAATGACCACACTCCTGCCTGCCCTTCAGCTCTCCAGACAGTCCAGAACCCCAGCCAGGGGAGGAGCACCCACAGTGGGTAAGTCTTCCCTTGTCAATGCAATCAAGATGAGCCTGCACACGCGTGCCCAGAGGCACATATATGACCAGTTCAGTCCGTTAATGGGGTCCTAAGGGAGGGAGGGAGAATGGAAAAGAAAAGGACAATTAGACAACACTATAACATGACTCCAGCCAGTGCTGAGGCTGTTTTCTTTTTCTCCAGCCTGCTTTTATACCATTCTAGTGCATGCAAGGAATAAGATCAGTTCTAGGTTAAGGAACAAACAAGGCAATAAAACAAAGTCCGGTGATCACTGTTTCTGGGGGCTTATCAAGACCAAGAGATCTAAGCCTACTTCCTCCTACTCCAATGTCATATTCCTGCCAAATTCCCACAACATATGTTTTACTCATATCGTAAAACTATGTTGTAATAGAAAGAAGTGAAAGATATAAACAGAACTAGGAAGGATTATTGCAGGCTTAAAAATGAAAGAGATAAAGGAAGGACTGAAGGAAGGAAGGAAGGAAGGGAGGGAGGGAGGGAGGGAGGGAGGGAGGGAGGGAGGGAGGGAGGGAGGGATGGTGTCTTAGGATTTTTATCATTACAGTGAAACACCTTGACCAAAAAAGCAAACTGGGGAGAAAAGGGTTTATTTACCTTATGGTTCCAAATGACTGTTCATCATTGAAGAAAATCAGGTCAGGAACTCAAACAGGGCAGGAACCTAGAGGCAGGAGCTGATGCACAGGCCATGGAGGAGTGTGGCTTTCCTCTCATGGCTTGCTTAGCCTGCTTTCTTATAAGATTCAGGACCACAGTCCAGGGATGGCACCACCCGCAATGGGCTTGGCCCTCTCCCATCAATCACTAAGAAAATGCCATACATGTTGGAAATTGGTTCTAATGCTTTGATTCAATCAGGATTCTGTGTGTCCAAATGCTAAAGGTCTTTTCCCCAATTTTTTGATGTATCAATAAAAATGTCAGCAGCCAATGGCTGGGCAAAGGAAGATGGGCCGGGACCTTAGAGTTGTGCGAGCAAGGACACAGTGGGGAGGAGACACAGAACTCCAGGACTTGGGGAAGAAGGATGGGATGAAGGAGCAGCAGGAGATAAAGCCAACCAGCCATGTAAGATTTTGGGTAGATGGCCACTGGCCACTTTCCTGATTGGGCCTGGGGTAGCAGGGGAAGGTTTAGGAGTGCCTTCGAGGTAGCCAAGGCACTTTAAAAATAAGCTAGTGTGTGTGCACCTTTCATTCAAGAATCCAAAAATAGCTCCGGGGCTGGTGCAGTCAGCCAGGAGCCAAATCGGTGTAGCTAAAAACTCACCCCTACCCCTACCCCTGGATCTCACGGAGGCACTTCCTCACTTAAAGTTCCCTCTTTTCAGATAACTCTAGTTTGTGTGTCAAGTTGGCATAAGATCAGCTGGCATAGAGGGAAAGGGGACACGTTGGGCTGGATCTCATCTGGGAGTCAGGGCATTTAGTGAGCTACTGCATAAGCCTCAAGTGTTGAGGCTAGAGAAAGGACAAGCTGATGAGAGCAGGAAGGCAAGTCTCAAACTGAAGCTCTACCAAGACTTGTGGGCTGAGGTATGATGTAGTATTTTACCTGGGACTTACTCTTTATCATAAATATTCCTCACATCACAGGGCAACTAGTCAGCAAAGCTATCTTCCTGCTTAGCACCAGTACAGGGCAAAGCCCACAGGACAGGACAGGACAGAAGGAAGACTTCTCTTCTTATGCAGCTAGAGGACCCAGGGAGTCCTACACCTTTGAGGCTCCACTGACCAGGTATTTAATCTCAAAGGGACTCTGCTGGTGTCAAGGTAATGAAGTGCATGTGGGGAAGAGAGGAGAACAAGGTTGCTACTAAGTAGTCATGCTTACACAACACTGACTGTGGAAGGAATTGTAGTCTGTGGATGAGTCAGAAGCCTGGCATGGACTTCTTTGGGTTTTACAAAGCTGCAATTGAGACATCACACGGTTGAAGTTCTCACCTGGATTCTTGGTGGGGAAAGAATCAACTTCCAAGGTCACTTAAACTTACAGTTAGAATCCATGTCACTGGTTTATAGACAAGAGGCTGTTGGCTGGAGGTTGCCTCTGGACTCTTAGAGCCTACCACGCCTGCTCACCACAGGATGTCATGGCCATTTTCTTCACCAAGCCAGAAAGGATGGTCTCTACAGAAAGTCTGATGGCTAAAGGGAGCCTTTTATGACAGATTGTGGTCACAGTAGTGGCATCTGTGAGTCAGCTCTGCCACTGTTTAGAAGCAAGCCACAGGTGTTATCATGCAGTACATCCTTGGACAGCCAGAAACTCCTGGACAGACAGACAGCTCCTGGACCAAGAGACAAGACACATCATCTCTAGACAATAGCACCACTCCTGTGTCCATTGCCATGACACCCACTGTACATCCTTTTGCGCATGCGTCACGGTCCAGGTAAAAGACCTGTACTCTTGGTGCACCCAGCACTTGGGAGGCAGAGGCAGGCAGATTTCTGAGATCAAGGCCAGCCTGGTCTACAGAGTGAGTTCCAGAACAGCCAGGACTACACAGAGAAACCCTGTCTTGAAAAACAAACAAACAAACAAACAAACAAAAGACCTGTACTCCAAGCCACAGCCCCCTTTTCTCTTTTTCCCTCTCATCCCCTTGGAGGCTCCTCTACCAATAAAACTTCCTACGGGAGTCCGGCAGCGTGGTGGACCTCCAGGATTGTGCCGCTTATTCTAACAGCAGGTCCCACCTGCACTCCAGAAGAAACATAGAACATAGTAGCCACCAGAATCTGTCACACAGCATAACTTTATTGCTTCTAAGCTTTCAAACTTAACATTATGAATATAATCCCAGCAATTTCAAACACAGGACGCTCATACAATCGAGCACAAATCCAGAATGCATCTGACATAAACTTTCATGGCTTTCTTACTTCTCTAGCCTTCTTTCTTTTCTCCAGATAAATTTGAACACTGGAGCAAATTCCAAAGTGGTGAGTGGGAACAAAGGCCGGGAAGTCAAATGGTTTCCAGCCGTCCATGGTACAGAAACTGGGATGCTTGGCCTTTGTTCTTGTCATCTCTAGTCTTGGTTTCGTGGTCGTTCTGAGGCTTAAAACGGATTCCGATTACTCAATAAATAATGTTTGTCATGGGGACCAAAAAGATGGCCCAGATTGGCCCAGATGGCCAAGCTTGATGATCCACGTTGGATCCGCAGAACCCATGAAAAGGTGGAATAAGAGGAACCTCTTACACAAAGTTGTCCTCTGTCCTCCAGTCCCCTCTGCACAGCAGACACATAAACAGTGATAATACATGTTTTTAAAACTAGAAAAATGAGCTGAGTGTGATGTACACTCCTTGAATCCCAGCACTGGGGAGGCAGAGGCAGAGGCAGAGGCAGAGGCAGAGGCAGAGGCAGAGGCAGAGGCAGAGGCAGAGGCAGAGGCAGAGGCAGAGGCAGAGGCAGAGGCAGAGGCAGAGGCAGAGGCAGAGGCAGAGGCAGAGGCAGAGGCAGAGGCAGAGGCAGAGGCAGAGGCAGAGGCAGAGGCAGAGGCAGAGGCAGAGGCAGAGGCAGAGGCAGAGGCAGAGAGGCAGAGGCAGAGAGGCAGAGGCAGGTGGATCCCTTTGAGTTTGTGGCCAGTCTAAACCATATAGTGAGTTTCAGAACAGCCAGGGCTGTGTGGAGGGACCCAGTCTCAAAACAAGAAAGCAAGCAAACAAACAAACAAACAAAGTAACTACTAAATCAATCAAACAAACAAACAAATAAACAAATTAACTAACTAATAAAATAAATTACCTAATAAAACAAATAAAAAACACGAGAAAAAAAAATGTCCTTCTTGGAGTCATCTCTACCAGAATGGTTATATAAAATGAAAATCAGCAAAAAGGATGGCACTGAAATCTTTAAGTTGTGTGTCTCATTTTTCCTCCTTTGGTCAGGTCCAAAGGAAACTCAGAGTTAACTGCGGTGCTATTAGCATATCAAAGCACTGTCTCCACCTTGCAAGTACCTGCTAGCATCCTGGCTAGTCTCAGCTCTTCTCACCCCACCCTCCACCCTAAACTTCTTTACCCCTGCTTTCCTTCGCCCAGCTGCGTGTTCCTACAGGATCCTGACATTTTGGTCGTTCCTTCTCTTGGCTTTTAGCTCTCCGCGATCTTTATCTACGTCTTCTCTGTCTTCTCTTCTTCTCTTCCTCACCCCCACCCCATGTGCCACCTTCGCATGGCCTGGTTCAGTCTGTGGCTCATATTCAGTGTTCTACAAACTCTCCCTGTTCTAGACTCTTTCAGATGCCTCGGGCTATACTCCCGCTAGTATCTACAGTAAAAACCTCCTCAAACACGACTTGGAAAGGTCATGCCCGTATTTATTCACAGTTACCACGTAGTTTGGTCTACTGAAGAAAATAAAAACCTCATAGAGGCAAAAATGCATGTGACACTTGCTTTAAATTGCCCCTCCCCCCCTTTTTCCTATTATTTGAACTTATGTGGCATTTGTGTTTTGTCTTTTATGATCTATGTCCTTTATCTTTTTTTTCCCCCTTTAACCAACCTATTTACTCACAAATAAACACTGCCCCTTTTCTGCCCAGTACACATATATATCCCACACCTCTCTGGTGATTTTTCTTGTCTGTGGCCGGGTGAGAAGGCAGATAGTTGCTTCCCGTGCTGGTGCTCACCTCCATCACTCTCCACCAAGGGTAGCCCAGGGTCTGGGCCGAAGACTGGTTACCATGAGTCTTTACCAACTTAGAGCCTCGCGAGTTCCGCACCCTGCTGGCACCCGCTGGCTGCCCGCCTGCCTCGGAGCGCGCGCCCGAGCCCGTCCCCGCCGCTGGGAGCGGCTCTGATCGGCTGCGCCCTGCTTGAGCGGGCGCGGGAGGACGCGTCCGGGATCCCGGCGGGTGCGGGCGGGCAGCGGGGCGAGAGCGGTTCGGACCGTGGGTTTTCGAGTCACCAGAGCCGCCTGCCACTGCTCACTCGGCTGGAAAGTTCTACGGGCTCCATCGGGAGCGTCGTGAAGGCCGGGAAGGTAAGCTGAGAGCCGCGCGGGAGTGGCAGCCCAGCAACTTCGCAGGGCTGCCCGGACCGGGAACGGGGAAAGGCTCAGACCCCCGTTGCGCGTCCCCTCTGTGCGCGCCCTGGAGCCCGGTGCGCGCCGCGTGGCTTGCAGCTCCCCTAGGGATCGCGGGAGAGCGAGCGGTCCTCCCCCCAACGAAGCTGCCAGACCAGTGCTCCAGAACCTTCGCGGCGCCCTAGGCACCTGGTGCCCCAAGGAAAATATTTCGAGAGGAAAAGCAGATCCTGGGGCCCTGGCAGGTGTGCGTTTCACCATGGGCGAGTCATGCCCTGTAACACTTTCCTTTCCAAGACTAAGACCCCAACTGGGGTCTGTGCAGTTAGGGCGTGTGGTAGGTGCTGGGGTCAAAGGGCAGCTAGACTCTGACCTGCTTTCTGTACTTGGAGATCCCCTTGCCAGAGAAAGAACGACATTTATACACCCCACATGTCATCTCATCATCAAGATTGGTTTTAGCGGTTTAGTTTTGAGAGTCTGTATTGTAGGAAAGGATCAAAGACAGTGTCAAAATGCAGTACAAAGATCGAGGGGGAGAAATTTCAGCCAGGTAACATCTGGGGAAAGTGAAAAAGAAAAAAAGAAAAAGAAAAAAATACTAAAAGGATAAACATTTAATAAATTAATGGAAAGTAGGTTTAGAATCCCACTTTTAAAAGAAAATTGAATCAAAAATAACAAAATTACCCACCCTCCTGATGTTTCTGTTTCAATTTGCACGCTTGCAAAAGTGCAATTAAACTTAGTGACAGCCTTGGAAAAAGTATTATTGGTGCCTGTTGTTGTTGCCTTTTGTGACTATTTTGTTTCCCTGCTCATTTTTTAATTCTAAAATCTATTGCACGAAATATTTATTCTAAGCTAGTACAGTAATTAGGTGTTGTCCTTCATGGTAGAAAACAACAGCAACAGAGCTATAGACACAAACAAAAAAAATGGACCTCAGTTTCCCCATTTGCAAAAATAAAGGGATTAATTGGTTCCAGTTTCCAAATAACCCGAGGTTCTTCTGTCCTGGAAAATCTGTGTGTGGTCTTCAATAGTTTGAGATACTAAGCCAAACTGAAATCTAAAGCATTCTCTGTTGTCAAAACTTTATGGTTAAACAGGAGGCATTCAATAGTTAAGCTTATTAATCCAATTAGTTTTTCAAAATAGCTGAATCATTGTGTAGCCTGTGCTTGAGAATGCTTTCGTTCGTTCTATGCTGTTGATGTCACAGGAAGCCAAGATCCCAGAGTACAATCTTCAAGGCTCACGTGGACAGCTACAGCCCCTCTGTCTGCTCTTTCTGACCAGGAGAATCTGGAAGCATTCGCTATGATGTGTAACAAAGCAGATTTCAAAACTGCTTTGGAAAATGTCTATGATGGATATGCAAACCTGTTGAGGGTTTTTTTTTTTTTTTTTGTAATTATACTGTTCAGCTAGGGTTATGAGTGATACAGAGTTTGATTGAATTTACCTGTGGAAAAGAGGAACATATTAAATTACTAATTACATTTTTTAAAGGAAAGAGGGAAAAATCCTCCTTTATCTAAGTATAGAAATTGGGTAAAATATGTTAATGGAAAAATTATTATTGGTATTAACTAAAATAAATAACTAGAACTTGATGGATTAAATCACCTGGAGTACAACCATGGAGAGTCCTCCTCCAGCCCAGGGAGTCCTCCTCCAGCCAGGAGATGGGTTAAATCACCTACAGTATAACCATGGGGAGGCCTCCTCCAGCCCAGGGAGTCCTCCTCCAGCCCAGGGAGTCCTCCTCCAGCCAGGAGATGGGTTAAATCTCCTGCAGTATAACTGTGGAGAGTCCTCCTCCAGCCCAGGGAGTCCTTCTCCAGCCCAGGGACTCCTTCTCCAGCCTAGGGACTCCCCCTCCAGCCAGGAGGATCCAGGGCTAATTCACACAGATCTACAGTGACTTGTTACTTTGTGTTCTTTAACAGAAATAACCCCCTGAGGCTGTCACACTGAGATTGGCCAGGATAGGACTATCAAGGAAAGGGGTGTGGAATACTGTCAGGAGAGAACCAGCAACTTCCTGAGCTTATAGGGGAGTCTCTGGGACCTGAGAGCAGATACTCTCTAATACAAGTTCTTAGAAGGGTCCGTTTTTTTTTTTTTTGTTGTTTGTTTGTTTGTTTTTTTGTTTTGTTTTTGTTTTTGTTTTTTTTTTTTTTTTTTTTTTTTTTGTCAAGTTGGCTGAATAAGGAAGGGCAGGAAAAAGCCAACCTCTGAATGTGCCAGTGATGCCACTCTCCTGGGTCTTGAGAGCTCTGACCTAATGTTCATTCCTGGATGGGTTTGCTGGTGACATTATTGGGAGGTGGTAATGGTAGGAGATTGGCCTAGTAGGACTGTCACCGGTGGTGTGTCCTTGTGGCTGTGTCTTAGCTGGACTCTTCCTGCATTCCCCCTGGATCCTAGTACACCATCTACTTTGTCATGCCACGCCCACTGTAATGGTCTAACACTTCTGAGAACTCTTAAGTTGTTCTCATAGGTAATCTTGTTGTCACAGAGACATAGAAGGAACTCAGACAGCTCTGAAATACTTGTAGTCTTGAGCATTCCAGACAAGTGAACCGGATCTGTGAGATTCTTAGATGGAGAGACTGTTGCTGTTTGAGGAGGGAGGTGTTTATAAAGTCTGATACACACAGAGAGCATGGGCACCGCTCCTCGGCAGGCCTGTCCTCCTCAGAAGGTGTTTGTAGATGAATGCAGGCTAAGTAGTAAGCTCAGGGATGGTTTGAATATGCTTGGCCCAGGGAGTAGCACTATTAGGAGGTGTGGCCTTGTTGGAGTAGGTGTGTCACTGTGGGCGTGGGCTTAGTTGCCTGGAAGCCAGTCTTCTCCTAGCAGCCTTCAGATAAAGATGTAGAACTCTCAGCTCCTCCTGCACCATGCCTGCCTGCATGCTGCCATGCTCCTACCTTGATGATAATGGACTGAACCTCTGAACCTGTAAGCCAGCCCCAATTAAATGTTGTCCTTATAAGAGCTGCATTGATCATGGTGTCTTTTCACAGCAGTTAAATCCTAACTAAGACAGTTTTGCTTTTAACTTCAAAACTTTGCTGTGAAAAACCTTGATACTTGTTGAATCTGGATAATGGCTATGTGGGGTACTAGACTTGTTATCCCCTCCCCTCCCCTCCCCTCCCCTCCCCTCCCCTCCCCTCCCCTCCCCTCCCCTCCCCTCCCCTCCCCTCTCCTCTCCTCTCCTCTCCTCTTTTTTTCCCATGCCAGTGCTGGGAACCAAACCCAGGGCTGTCCACATCTTAGGCAAGGTAGCACCTCAGGCCCTGTTTTGTCTGTTTTTACTTTGTATAAATGATTCAGGCAGGAGCTGGAGTGTTAACTGGATCAGTCAGTTAAGTTCCTGCCATGTGACTATGAGAACCTGAGGTCAGGCCCCAGCCTGTTAGGGACACACGTGTAACCCAGTGCTGGGCACTAGTGGGTTCATGCAGGTCGCCCAGCCTGCTGGCCAGCCAGTCTGGCCATTAGTGAGCTCCGGGTTCAGTATCTGGTCATGTTTTAAAAACCAAGAGAGAACAATAGAGGAAGGCAACTGACACAGGATTCTAATCTCTACATGCATACACATGTGTGCACACTTGGACAAACATAGACATGCATACTTTAAACACACACACAGAACTTAAAAATTATTCAGTAGAAAAAAAAGATGAATTTGAAAAATTGGACAAACATATGCACATATTCTTTAAACACACATACAAAATTTTAAAAATTAATCACCAGGAGGAAAAGGTGAATTTGAAAAAATGAGGTATTTACTAATGGGGCATTTCATTTCAAATTGTATAGGGATTCAAAATGTATTTCGAGCATTTGAATGTAGGTTAACATTCCTTATATATAAGGAATCTATTAGCAGGAAAGGCTTCAGGATAAAGGCCTATGTGATAGTCAATGTCCTGTGGCCTTATTGATGGAAAGATCTAAAGAAAATACGACAGCATTGACTCTTTTTAAGTTCTTGTGTTTATGCATTACTATCTTTACAATTACAATATTTTTATATGTGTATGAGTATGTTGAGGTTTGGTCTGTTGCTGTATACTGTAATGCTAAATTCTATACCCAAAGGTCTAGGCCTACAAGTGACTTCTCCTGTTTCCAGGCTTCTGTTGTACAAACCTTGCTTCTTGATTTAAAACTATTGGGCAAATACAATTGGGTACAGCCAATTACTGGAGGGATGAGAGGTAGGTGGGTTAGGAGTGACCTGGTTAGAACAGAGAGAGGAGAGGAGGAGGAGGAAAGAGGATAGAGAGAGGAGGCCGCCATAAGGGGAGATGGGCCATGAGTACATTGCCAGGAGAAACAGCAAGTATCTGGGGTGCACCACTGGGGAGGTACCCAGGCCAGCAGTTAGAAAAGTAGATTAGGGGTTACGCCCAAGTAATTGTCAAAGCCAAATAAAATAACCATTGTCTGGGTCTCATTTATTTGTAAGCTAGCTGGGGATACGTTTAAATTGGTTGTACTTCATGAATATTTTACCTGCATGTATGTATGTGCACCACATGCATGCTTGGTGCCCATAGAAGTCAAAAAAGGCAGTTAGACCCTCTGGAAATGAAGCTGTGAGCCACCATATGGGTGCTGGGAACTGAACCTGGGCCCTCTGCAAGAGCAGCAAGTGCCCTTAACTGCGGAGCCATTTCTTCAGCCCCTGATTTTTTTTTTTTTTTTAATGTAAAGTTACCTTGTTGTTTTCTAAATTTTGTAAAGAATGCAAACTGAAAGCTGAAAGGAGTTGGATGCCAGACTTGGAGTTATAGAGCTTAGAGTCTGCCCAGCTGGTCTTGCTTTAGTGCAGTATTGCTTCAGTCCAGTGTTTCCTCACTATGATGTTTTGGGATGCTAATGTATATTCTGTGATGTTTAAGGTATGTGATCTGCTTTTTGAAATATAGGGGATTATAGTTAAGGATTATATGAATCTCAGGAGAGACTTTGAACTTCCGACTTTTAAACATTGTTAAGGCTGTGATGGACTGTGGGGACTTTGGAAGTTGGACTAAATGCATTTTGCATTGTGTTATAGCTACAAGCCTATGGGGGCGGTCAGGGAGTGGAAAGTGGTGGTTTGAATAGGTTTGACCTCTATAGATTCATGTGTTTGAATGCATGGCCCATGGGGAGTGGCATTATTAGGAGGTGTGGAATTGTAGGAGGAAGTGTGTCACTGTAGGGGTGGGCTTTGTGGTCTCTATTCTCAATTTCCATCCAGTGTGGAATTTAAGTCTCCTGACTGCCTTTGGATCAAGATGTAGAACTCTTGACTCCTCCAACACCAAGTCTGCCTGCAGAGTGCCATGAAGGGAAAACACAGCACAATGTTCAGAAACAATGGTAACTCAATTGTTGGGTACAGCACCTAAAATCCTAATCTTGTAAGCCTTATAAAATCTAAATCCTCCAGTGGCAAATCCTAACAGATCCTCCATTGAAACCGGGAGACACTTGTAGCTACATCTTGTCCTCACGCTATCCCTGTTCAAACAAACCTAACTCTCTCCTGCTTCCTCTCTTCCACTCTCCAACCTGGAAGCCCCACCTACTTGCCCAGTGATTGGCTCCTTTATTCATTAGAGGATTGGTTCACAAGAAGTCACCCGAGTATGATTCACTCCTTGTGCGCAGTCCCTCCCAGGAGAATTAGCATTAACATATTAACAGCACCAAGACCATCGAGGGCACTTCCCCCTTTCTGGTCTAATAAAAAACAAAACCTTGCTCTCAATTATAAATAGAACACAACTATTGCCATTTTGTAATTTATAGAATATAAGATAGACCTAATACTCAGTGCATCATTTATGTCATTAAGATAGAACATTGTCATCTATTCTAAATTAAAAGACTTAAGATTCTACCTTGACTTATGTCCTGGCTTTAGGTAGTATACCATCTGAAAACCATCCTCTCAAATCTATTCTCTTAAAGTAAATACCCAGGGTTGGCTATGAGACTATAAATAGTTTTTCAAAACTGTCAAAACTCCGAGAACGAACAACATTAACTAGAAATATATAGGAAGCCTAACACAGCATTCAGAAATGAGACAAATTATAGAGACAGCTGCCTGTCTATACAACCCCTGTAAGTCAGGAAGACAGAGCATGTCTTCAGCCTTCCGGCCCAGGATCATCTGACAGACCTTAGAGATACAGGAATATTAAGGACTATCCTATTCTGTCTCGACAGAACTAAGCTGTCCTAACCTGTAAATTGTGTCCTTTCAAGAACAGTACAGGTCTGCAGGAGAGATTAGCAATTTTCTGCCCAGTGGCGACTCGGCCACAAATGTACAGCCTCACCTGGATGCTCAGTTGTTTCTTTGAATCCACAAATGAGAAGCTGTTAGGAGCAGATTTGTCTCAACAAGTGAATAAATAACATTAAATGTCACATTCTGTGGATTTCTGATGTTTTTGAAAACCAAATATCTATGTAAAGTAATCTGGACTATTTTCCTTTAACTATTCTCAGTTATTTCTAATTGAAATATCTAAAAACACCATAACAATAAACTCAGAGTCATGAATTTGCTAATTGGCCCTTAACTCACAGGCTTAATCATCTCAGATCAGTTTATAATAACAATAATAGAAGGACTGGGTCTAAGCCCTGTACTTTTAAAATTTTAGCATCAATAGAAGAAATTTATACCAATGAAAACGTTGATTTTGCATCAAAATAAATTCTGTGCCAAAATAAGAAATGATGACTTCAACTTGGTAATAATTAAAAAGATTTCTACCAAATGAGATTATGGCTATACAATCAATTCTAGCTATTCCTCCCATTTCCAATTATGACCATTTCTACATTCCCTAGAAAGACAACCTATAATAGCTATCTCCAGCCCCAAGGCCCAGAGAACTGGGGTGACAACTCTTTATAACTTCTTCAAGCTGAATATGGGCATTGAGATTATTTTGAAGTTGGAGGTTGGGGAGGGGAGGGAAAATATGGGAGTTGGTTGGTCTCTGATGTCTGTGTCCTGCCTGAGTGGATCTGGCTGAAAGTCCAAGACATCAGGAGTTCAAGCAGGACAGTTCAGTATGTCTGATGAGGAAACTCACCAAGGCTGTATATTCTGTAATACACCAATCTCAAAACAAGATTTTAGTATCATCATGTTAACCCTTTTGTTTGACTTCTGTACTATAGTTTTCTGGGGATCTCCATCTATCAGATCTGATCCATATTACTCTGAAAGGGGTAAAGACACGAATCGCCTTTTCTAAAAAACACAAAAACAAAACCTT
This sequence comes from Mus musculus, assembly GCF_000001635.26. Lineage (NCBI taxonomy): Eukaryota > Metazoa > Chordata > Mammalia > Rodentia > Muridae > Mus > Mus musculus. The sequence continues at coordinate 45,296,940 of NC_000076.6, forward strand.
TCTCCCAAATCAGCATATCCTTGAGCCAGTAACCAGAAAAAAAAAAAAATAAAACTTTATTTTGACCTCTCTCCCAGAGGAATAATATAACCACAAAACTCGGCATCACACACATTTTGAAAATTAAAACAATCTAAAACAAATGAAGTAAACTAAAATACTGTATGTACCTATTCTTAGGCCTTTTCTATTTTGCCATGCAGGATATAACCCAGAATTCCTGTGGAGCTTACGTTAGACAGGATTTGAGTATCCTTTGAGGTATATTAGAGCAATATATCTTTATACCACCTTTCTGTTCTGCTCTCTGCCTAGGGCAGCCATCTTATTATACCATCTATTGTTCAGCTCTCTGCCTGGAGCCACAGACATTTATTTTAATAATACTTGTTCACTGTCCTCTCTACTTGAAGTTAGTGACTAATTTTCCCTATCCTAGTTCTGAACCCATGTGAAATTCCCCATGTGATTTAGACAAAATGAGTATATAAATTTATCCCAAAAGCAAATAATCCCAATTTTATAATTTCACAATTCAATCAATCTCTGCCCCAAGAAGTAGGCAACTTCCATTCTACAGCTCTCTGACCCAGAGCAACCTGCATTCCCCACAGCAGGGGACCTCAGAGACTGCTTTTTATGCTTTAAAACCCCCACCCACCACCTGTGTTTGAGTCCACGTGACTCAGAGCTACTCACTTAAAAAAAAAAAAAGAAAAAAGAAAAAAAAGAAAGTAAAACTCTAATTCTCGGGCTAATAATCTTAAATTTCTAGTGCCCAACATGTTGGTTCACCTGTGAGGTACGTGTCTAGGGGTGAGGGTAAAGGCTTTAAAGACAGGAACAAACTGAACTAAAACCAGCTTATTCATCATATTCCTCTTCATCCTCTTCAAACTCCTCCTCATCATCATCTTCCTCTTCTTTTCTTTTCAGCCTTGACCGTTTCCTGCTGCAGCTGGTTTTCCTTTAGCTCTGGAGGACTGCCCTTTTTGTATTTTTCCTTCAGCTTGGCAGCCTTCTTGTCTCGGGGCTGCATGTCACCATGTTGTTCCACATCTCTCTGAGTTTCTTTGAAGCATCACCAATGGACTAGCCGGGATGATTTGGGGGCAATACTTAGGACAAAACAAGAAGAAGGCCAAAGAAGGCCACTTGGGTGCACTGGGGTCCTTGGACTTCTTTTTGGTCTCCCATTTGGGTGGTGTAGGTTTTCATGTTAGCCTTGACCCTGTCTTCCTCTTTCTTTAGTGAAATGGTCCCCATGTCTCTGAGGACTTCTTACAGAACTCTGAGGAGCTGACTGGAGCATCTGTGCTCCTTGTGCTCCTCCTGGCAGGTTTGCACATGGATGCACATAGAGACATCTGCCTCTTCTGCTCTCCTTTGCCCATGTTTAGTTGATGCTCCTCTTTGAGGCACAGAGTCGCCCAGTGCCTGTCAGACTCTCGCTTGCCCCAGCACTATCTCTATGGACCTCAACATACTGAAATGTCTATGAGAGCAGGAACCAGACCCAGAAACACTTTTAATTAAAGGAAAGGGGGTGGGGTGGGGTAAGGTATGAAGCCACTGCTCTGAGTCTTATTGCCCTACTTTGATTTCTTTATAAGTAAACCTAAGTTCATACTCAATCAAGTGGAAACCTAATTTACAAGAATCCTTTCTGTAGCAAATGGCCAGGCGTCAACCAGTCACAAACAGCTGAATTTCAGCCATCCATAGGCAGCCAACTCATAACTCCATGCAAATGCGGCAGATGCCTCGTTGCAGTCAGTACGGAGATTCTTGGCTTTGTTTTCCTGTTCCACTCTTAAGAGGTTTGTACGAGGCTGGCTCTGCTGGGTAGCTCCTCTGAGTCCCTTGTCTGCATGCCTGGCTGATGGAGGCCCCCTTTGCCCCACCTCTGTCAATTTGTCTCACTCTTTTCTCCTCGTAAGATAATAATAGAGGTGCTTTCATATTATATATATATATAATATTTTCACATAAGAAAAACTGTAGTGAGCTTGGCATCAGTATTGAGATAGGCATGGTTGAGGACACTTGGAATCCAAAGACCTCAGAAGGAAGAGCATGAATTTGAGGCTACCTTGGTCTCTATAGCAAAGCAAAGGGGATAGGGGTGGGGAGAGAACAAGGAAGAGAAGGAGAAAGGGAGGAGGAGAAGAAAGCAGAGAAGAGGGAGAGATATTAATGTTTTCATGTCCTGGGTGATAACAGGTCCTTCCCAATTAAAAAGAAAATGTGTCTCAAGGGCAGATTGTGTTGCTTCCTGCCATTACAGAGCCAGCTGTCTGGTCTGTTATGATGCTGTGAAGTCCAGTGTCAGAATCACAATTTGCCCCAATGCAGTGAACTTACTTTTTCTGCCCAGAGTCCTGATGTTTCCTTGTTTTTCTTGAGGTTTAATAATTTAGCAGCGCTATGTCGTGATTAATTACTGTATCAATTTCTCCCTGAACTTGCTGTATTCTCTCTATTTTCCAATAATTTATTGTTCTTAATGTGGGGGTGATCTTTCCATTATTAGTATATCTCCCTCTATTTTGTAATTTTTTCCTTTGGACATCAGTCATTCTTACAGTACCTTATCTTTGCCTTCCGTATCAGTTTTCCGTTTTACTTTTGTCTTGCTCTCCTCTCAGAAGGTCTGGAGAGATGACTCAGTGGGTAAAGACACTTACTGCCAAGCGGGATGATCTGAGGTCAGTCCCCAGTATCAGGTCCAGGTTGGAAATAGAGCACTATCTGCTCAAATTTCCCTGTGACCTCACACACACATGTGCATCAAACCCCACATAAATAAGTGTAATTTAAAAGATACAGCAATAGGCTGGGAATGAGGGTGTGGGAATTCTGATGTGGTCAAATCATTTCTATGTTTGAAACTAAGGGAAATACCTACCTGTCCCTCCTTCCCACGGTGTTCTTACAGCTATGAAGATTCTGGCTTAGAGTTCTTCATGAGGGATGTTAGTTGTCACTACTCACTATAGTTTCTCCTATTCAGTGAAGGGGTGATATTAAAAATCAAGGCCCAAATACAAGGGTTCGTGTTGTGTTGAGTTGTGTTGTGCTTGACTGTGCTATATTTTATGTGTTATAATTGTTCTGGAAACCATAGTACATAAATAATAATGGTGCCTTTCTTCTGTTACATATGGAAATTGAGTTTCTGCAGAAAAAAAAAAGAAAGAAAGAAAACACTTTAAACCTTTCAGAGTTTTAATTTGTAGAAGCTAAGCTTTATTTTCTGTCCTCAAGTTCAGTTTACACAATGGAATACTACTCAGCTATTTAAAAAAATGAATTTATGAAATTCCTAGGCAAATGGATGGACCTGGAGGGTATCATCCTGAGTGAAGTAACCCAATCACAAAGGAACTCGCACAATATGTACTCACTGATAAGTGGATATTAGCCCAGAAACTTAGGATACCCAAGATATAAGATACAACTTGCCAAACGCATGAAATTCAAGAAGAACAAAGACCAAAGTGTGGACACTTTACCCTTTCTTAGAAATGGGAACAAAACACCCATAGAAGGAGTTACAGAGACAAAATTTGGAGCTGTGACGAAAGGATGGACCATCTAGTGATTGCCATATGCAGGGATCCATCCCATAATCAGCTTCCAAATGCTGACATCATTGCATACACTAGCAAGATTTTGCTGAAAGGACCCAGATATAGCTCTCTCTTGTGAGACTATGCCGGGGCCTAGCAAACACAGAAGTGGATGATCACAGTCAGCTATTGGATGGGTCACACGGCCCCTAATGGAGGAGCTAGAGAAATTACCCAAGGAGCTAAAGGGAACTGCAACCCTATAGGTGGAACAACAATATGAACTAACCAGTACCCGGGAGCTCTTGTCTTTAGCTGCATATATATATCAAAAGATGGCCTAGTCGGCCATCACTGGAAAGAGAGGCCCATTGGACTTGCAAACTTTATATGCCCCAGTACAGGGGAACGCCAGGGCCAAAAAGGGGGAGTGGGTGGGTAGGGGATTGGGGGGGTGGGTATGGGGGACCTTTGGGATAGCATTGAAAATGTAAACGAGGAAAATACCTAATTAAAAAAAAAGTCAAATGCAGTCTTTGCAGCTAATGGCAGCATTGACTGGCTTTTGTCTTTGGCCAGTTCTTGGTCAGACAGGCAAAGGGGGATGTTAACATAAAAATTCGGATTTCTCTGTCAAAGGCATTCCTGCCAAAGAAATTCTTCTTGGGAAGTAAGAATGCTGTCCATAAAAAGATGTGAATGTAGTTATTCTGGTCTGGATTCTCAGGACCAGGTGCGGCTTTGAGCTGTGAGGCTGGAGACTGACCATGACTGGCTTTCGGTCTTACTGTCTTTTGAGCCATGTCTCTTGACCGGATTGTAGAATCACCACTTAACTAGTATTTTAAAGTCAAAGAGGTTCTCACAAGATTGGCTTCCTGGCTGCTTCTAATCAACCAGATGTTCTGCCAGCAGCACTAGACGCCCTCACCACAGGCAGCTGGAGCTGAGGAGGTGGGTACCCTGTGGGTGTGCTGTGTGCAGGTCAAAGACTCTCTTTACATAACCAGATTCACTCATATACACAGCTGTACAGCTGCTGAAGGAACCACTGGAATATCCTCTGTTGAGTATACATATCAATCCTCATTTCTTTTCTTTGAATCTTTTTTTTTTTTTACAGAAAATACATTTTTTCATATAATATATTCTGACTACTGTTTCCCCTCCCCACTTTCCCATCCACCCAAAGCCACACCCTTCTTTCTCTTTTTTAGAATACAAGATACAAACAGGCATTTAAAATAATAATGATAATAATAATAAATTAAGATAAGATAAAATAAAGACAAACTAAAATAGGAAAAAACAAACAGACAAACAGAAAAAAAAAAAAAGAGCCAAAGGCACAAGAAACACATAAAGACACAGAGACACATATTTGCACACAGAATACCCATAAAAGTAAAATTGGAAGCTATAATATATAAGCAAAAGGGAGGGAAAGCCCAAACAAAGCATCATAAGACAAAAAAAAAAAAAAAAAACAAGACAAGACAAAAACACCTTGTAAACATATTAAATTCATGTTGGCCGTCTGCTGCTGGGCATGGGGTCTGCTCTTCAGGGTGGTTTGTGCATCCAGCGAAATCCCATTAGAGAACACTAATCAATTCTCAACCCAAGGGAGCCAGCAGAGGCCCAGAGAAGAAACATGATAGAGTCAGGACAGGGGCCCAGGTCTGTTTGTGTCTAGATCTCCTGTGTCCTGACTCCTCATTGGATTTCAACTTCAGACTCACTCTTTTTATTTTTATTTTTTTAAGGATGTATTTTTTCAACAGAATGTATACAGTTGCCCATATCAGGGATTGATTTCTGTGTCACCAAAGAAGTCTAATAAAAGAAATAGTTGACTCTTAAGGACTAATACTCATCGGAAACTTTGTGGAGGAGACACGGAGACGGTTCAGTCTGTAAAGCGTTTGTGTCACACTTTGAGGACCAGTTTTAGATGTTCCACACTCACATAAAAACAAACAAAAAAAAAAAACAAAAAAAAAAAAAAAAACAAAACCCTGGGCTTGTTGTTGTGTCCCTGTAACCCTGGTGCTGAGGAATTGGAGAAGAGTGGATCCCTGGAGCCTGGTGGCCATCCAGTCAAGTGGAATTAGTGAGCTATAGGCTCAATAAGAGACCCTATCTCAAAACATAAGCTGAGCCAGTACAGGTGTGCACACCTTTAATCCCAGTACTCCCAAGGCAGAGGGATGAAGATCTCTGAGTTTGAGGCCAACCTGGCTTATAAGGTGAGTTCTAGACCAGCCAGGGCTACATAGTGAAACTCTATCTCACACAAAACAAAACAAAAGATCTGGAGAGTTGGCTCTCTGATTAAGAATTCTTATCTTGCAGAGGACCCACATTGATTGGACTGCTAACTCATAATGTATCTCACAAACATTCATAACTTCAGTTCTAGGGGATCCAGCATCCTCTTTCAACCTCCTAAGGCACCAGGCACATGTGTGGTACATAGACATACAAGTGAGAAAAAAAAAACACACATAAAATAAACAAACAAAAGTAAGTTGGCAAGCAATTACAGAAGATTCGCAGTATTGGCCTCTGGCCTCCACATGCACATATGTGCATATACAAACACACATGTGTGAACATATCATACATATCACACACACACACACACACACACACACACACACACACACACATACACCAAAAGAAAAGGATGTGAAACAATTCATTTGCTGAGCCATTTTAGGTCAAAACATAAATTAATAGAAGATTTACATTTTATAAATGGCTGATATTTAATTATCTAAGAAAAATACCTTTTCCAAGTTGGATGAGATTCAGTCATAGTCACAATCTCTTTGATAATTCTACTTTGAAGATCAATCTCAGAAAATGTACAGAGTGTGATTCTGTAGAATTGGGGGAAAGGTGCAGGAAAGAGGTTCATGTGTTTTCTTTACCTGTCACTGCTCAGCTGTTGGCTACTGATGAATTCTGGGAGGAGTCACGGAGTTCAGTCATTCCTTAAGAATTTACCAGGTTCCAGTGAGCGTTCCGAACAGATGACCCTGGTTACACTCAGCGCTCACAAAACCAAACCAAAAGTCATGAATGTTGGAAAGGGACTTGGGAAGGGGTTTCTAAGAAGGAGAGGGAGATGAGGGTGTCGGGGAATGAGTTGTTCCACTGGAAACCCAGACGAGGCCAAGAATTTCAAAGTCTGCTGCAACTTGCAAAAGTGTCTTTTATTGTTTCAAGTTCGAACTTGGATCACATGCCTCTCACTCACAGGGTGAATGCTGGCAATCGATGCCTGAGTCCCGGAAAACACTGGGTTTATATACAGTATAGTTAGAAAAGGGGAGTGGAGGGCTGTAATCATTTGGTGGAGTTAATGGGTGTCTGTTCAGGGACTAATTTTATGGTCAGTCGTAACCGTCTGTAACTCTGATTATCTTTTCTCCACGATTTAAATGCAGGGCCCTAATCTCCTTAGTTTGTTATTTCTCTAAGGTCGCAAGGACAGGCACCTGGAGAGTTCGGCTGCTTATCAGGAAGAGTGTTGGGTTTTGGAGAGGTGGGGAGGATGTCTCACACTGTCTCCTCAGGATGTCTCCATTAAGGGGGAGTTTTATGGGTAGTTCTATCTACCATACCATTCTAACTGCTAGGCTGGGTTCCCTTGGAGGGGCCAGGGAGGAGGAGGGAACCCAGGGCTTGCTGCAGGAGGATGCAGCATAGAAACCAGCTGCCTACATATCTCGCTTGCCTCAGGCTGGAGGGAGGGTGGGAGCTTCTGGGGGGGGTTGGGGGGGACGCAGAGGCAAACTGTCTGTACACCACACTGAAGTCTCCCTGGTGAGACTTTTAAGAAATGGGACAATTATTCACAGAGAGTCAGCATCAGTAATTCGGGGGTTACAACTGAGTAATCAGAATGTATTATATATTCATGGATGAAGTTGTCCCAGAAGAAGCAATTTAAAGTTTGTTTTTAAATATCAAAAAAAAAATTACTTGTGGAACTAGGGCCTCAATAAAACATTTGCTTAAGGCTACAGATTTATCATAGTGAGTATTTTGAGTAGACATTAAATACTCAGCATTAATGTGTGTAACGTTAGCAACTTGGCAAGGAAGGCGGGCAAGCTTCTGACATGCTTTCATAGGCCAGCTTAATAAAAGGATGAATCACACTGACGATTTGTTTAGTGTACATGGTAAAGAAACAGTCAAGTTTTGCATAACGGTTTTGCGTACGGTGTTTGTAATTGAATCTGTGAGGAAGGGGAGAGTTTATGGCAGGTATAAGAATCTCAGTATTTCTCTTAGGCATGATTGGTTTCGTTGCTAGGGGTTGGTGAGAGAGCATGGCATCACCCTGCAATGCTTACCTGGCTGTTTTGTTCTCACTGCTTTCCTGTGACAGCAAGTGATGTCTTTCTAAAGAGAGTATTCACTTAAAAATCAGCATGTCATGATTTCCTCTAGATGAGTCTCAAGTAGACCTTTAAACTCTTAGTTTAATTATGCAAATGACCCTTGTAATTTGGAAACCAGGTCTATATAGTGTCAACATTTCAGTATCAGTAGAATGCCAGTTCCATGTGGCACCTCTCAGGCAACGCCATCACAATGTGTGCCTGTGTCACACATTGTCCTCTGACGTCAGGCCCTCTTGTTCTTTAACGCATGTGACATTTCCTATAAGAAAGCGTGTTTATTCAACATTCCTTACATGTCTAAACAGTTCAGTTCAAAAGTGCCAACTAGCATTTGCTAAGTCTTCATAATGACGAGAAATAGTGGAAGCATTTTGGAAGACGATGGGTGTGAGGAGAGATTAGGAAGAGAATGTGGCGTTGCCTGAGAGGTGCCACATGGGAGAATCATGGACTCTGCCAGTTGTCATAGTTCCCAAGAGAAAAGGCTGTGGTTGGAATAAAATCCAGGCAAGACAGGAGGCTTAAACACAACTAGGAATGTGGGGCCTGTGGGTGGGTGAGGAGACAGTGTAGCTAGTTACAAACACCTTGAAAGGAGGTTGCCACCAGCTGTAGGGGAGCTCTCTCAAAGCCTTAGTAGTGGCTGCTAAATGCTATTGGGCTAAACCAAAAAAAGTTCTCTATCAGGATCTAGAAGTCAGTTGAGAGAAACTACATGTTGGATCAAAAATGAGTTTCTGATAAGACAGGTGCCTAAGTGCTTCCTCTAAATGCATGCTTCCTTGGCCTACAATTTAAAGCCAAAAAGGATGTCCAGGACTTGGAGAGATGGAGGTTTCCTCCCACCTATCCACCTGCTGCAGCTCTCCCCATACACACTGTGTGTGTGTGTGTGTGTGTGTGTGTGTGTGTGTGTGTGTGTGTGTGTGTGTGTGTACACAAAAACTGTGGGTCAGGAGTTTAGGATGCTCTGCTCACAGCCTCACAGATCTGCAGTCAAGAGGTCAAACACACTTCATTTCTCATTTGGTGTTTCAAACTCTCAACTAACTAGAGGATTTTGGTTCTCAGCGACTACAGGACCTTACAAGCTGCTTTGCTGGTTCAGGTCTCCTTTGATCTCAGAGAGATCACGAATAGTTTCTTCCTTTAGAGACTTTACAGGCAGACCACAAACTGGATGCTTGCCTTCCTTGGGGTCTGCAGGAGCGCAGTTCTGACGCACCCTCCTGCCTAGTCCTCTGAACCCCACATAACATAAAGGAGGAGGGACTGTTTCACCATCACTTCCCATAGACTGTTGTCTAACTAGGGGAACGTCTGCTCCTCCCACTCACAGTTTCTCACTCCCACCCCAAGTGGGAACTACGTAGAGGGATTTCTATCTTTTATGTATGTCTGGGCTCACATGTCTGTGTGTATGTATCTCTGAGTGTGTGAATAAACACATACGTGTTTAAAAGGGGTCCCAGTAAAGGCTGAAAAAGTTTTCGCGATCTCATGATCTGGAGATGCAGACATTTGCATGCTACCCAGTAAGACCTCTAGGATTCAAACTTTGGTCCTGTGGTGGTTTGCATGAGTGGCCCCTGAGGCTTAAATGTTTGAATACTAAGTCTCCAATTGGTCCTCATGATCAAGTAACAAGCACTCTAACTTGGCAGGCATCTTAGCTGCCTAGTGATGCTGATACAATTTGGGAAGATCTGCTAGGAAGTACTGGACTAATGGGGGAAACTGTTGCTGGCTTCCAGAGAGGGAAAAGCAGAGGGGTGGCTTGTTAGGGGCCCATAGGGTGAATGGGAGGTCAGAACACAGGACAGAAAATAACAGCAAAGAAATCACGTTGGCAGGACTGAACCAGCTTTGCATTAATAATTAAAGATGGAGAGCAGCCAATGTAATTGTCTGTATTCCTGTCTTCAGTGGTAATCCTCTAGGGAAAGGCGGTGTCTAAAACTACGCTAGTCTCAGTGGCTTAGCTCTATAATATACAAGCAACAAGTATAGTGGTGCGGTTTCTATATTATTTTAAGTAATAACGTGAGGGGAAACATTTCTTCATTTGAGCCACCTGGTACTATTTATTTGTTTGCCATTTAAAACAGTATGCATTGACATGTATGCAATGTATTCTGACCATATTTATCCCCTCTACTCTTTCTTATGCTCCCATTGTGACCCTGCCTTCTTCCCAACAAGCTCCCCTCTTACTTTATGTGTGCATATATGTGTGCATGCATGTATGTCTGTGTGTATGTGCTGCATGTGTGTGTGTCTGTGTCTCTATATATGTGTTTCTGTATATGTATTTGCATGTATATATGTGTGCATGTGTCTCTGTATGTACATGTATGTGTTTCTGTGCATGTGTGAAGTCTATGTGTGCACACATGCATGTGTGTCTATGTGTGCATGTATGTTTCTATATGTGTCTCTATGTGAATGTGTGTGTGTCTCTGTGTATGTGTATATATGTGTCTGTATGTGTATTTCTGTGTGTCTGTCAGTATGTGTGCATGCATGTATGTGTTTCTGTGTGTGTGGCTGTGTGTTTCTGTATGTGTGTGTGTGTGTGTGTGTGTGTGTGTGTGTGTATTTCTATGTGTGTCTCTATATATGTATCTGTGTAGGCATTAATTTAAGGGTGAAATCCTTAACTGTTCCTATTCTAGCTCCCAAATAAATGGTGAGCTTATTTAAGTTTATTAACAAGCCTGAAGCACTATGATTGGGCACACATTTATCTATTTTAACCCTCATGGCGAATCCCTTGGTTACCTGCTCATCACAGCTCCTCCTGAAGCCTCTCCACATGGTCTTCTGCCTCATGGCCACCTCTTTCTTCTTCCTTGTGGTCCTTCTCTCCTGTCTCTCTCCAGGGGACCCCTGGCTAGGATCAGAAGTCCAGCCTTCCTATCTCCTTCTCCCAGCCATAGGCTGATCAGCTCCATATTAACTAATCAGAGATAATTGGGGAATATTCTTTACACAACACTGATACAGGAGATGGTTCAGCAATCATGACGATGCTAGTGTCTGGACTATACTAGATCTCTGGGCACAGAAATCAGCAACTGAATATACAGTGCACAAGACCAACCCCCAAC